>NW_022589722.1:7064312-7449724 GCF_004348235.1 Phoca vitulina
TTCTTTCTTTCTCTCTCTCTCTCTTTCTTTCTTCCTTCCTTTCATCATAAAATATTAAGACTATAGGAACCTTATAAATTATGTAGATCCAACCCACTCATCATGTAGATGGTGAGACTGAAGCTAAGAAAACAAATCACTTGGCTTAAAAACCAGATGGTTAATGTCAGAGATGAGAACTCAGAGCTCATGACTGCCAGCCCAGCCCCCCATGTCCTAACTCTAACACATTGCTACTGAGAGTATATTCTGTGGGCCAGTAGCAGCAGCATCCCATAGGAGCTTGGAAGAAATGCAGAATCTCAGATCCCTATCCCAGGTCTACTGAATTAGAATCAGGATTTTAACAAGATCCCCAGATAATTTGTACATGTATTAAAGTTGGAGAAGCTCTAGGCTTCCTAATAAATGTTTAACAGCAGAAAAAAACCTTAAAAAACTTATTTAGTTAAGAGAATATTCCTTTGGATATATTAAAACTGAAACCATGTTTTCTACACATCTTGCACAAATTCATTTAACAAATACCTCCTGAGTACTTACTCTGTTTGAGGTGTGATAGAAACATCAAGAACAGGTCTTGCCTCCCAGAGCCCACACTCCAAAAGGAAATCAAAGTCCCTTCCTCTTTTCCCATGCTCTCCTTTCTTCCTCTGTGCCCTCTCTTTGCTCTTTACCTTCCCAACCTCCTCCCATTCCTCATTTTTATGATTCCATGATTGAACTCTAATTTCAGAAGTTGTTGGTTTAAGAGCAAAGTATTTTATTCATCTGAAATTCCAATTTCAGAATAGTGATTTAAGATGTTGGAAAAATTTTATTTGGCTCCCTTCTGAGTAGCTTATATTATAATATCAGCATGACTTTAAAACTGTGTCTAAAGGAGACTAAAAGCTCTGGATACTTTGGGAGGAAATTCTACATGAATATAGTACAAATTAATCATATGCTTCAGTTTTTGCTTTTGTTTTGTTTCCTAATGCAGGCTTTTCTCTAGGAAGAGAAAAGGTTGAGATGCTGAGATACTGGAATAAAAATAAAATAAGATTGTATTTTTTTCCCTCAAATATTTAGAGCCAGCACATCTACACCTATAATAAAACATTTATTTTTTTCATTGAGAAACAAAGGAATAGTTTTCAATATCAACAGATTAATTTCATTCAAGAACTTAATATGAACCAGAGACAATTAAACAGAAATTCAGCAAATTAACTATTTTCTGATGAGTAATATGTAGAATGAAGTCCTTACATTAAACAATCGGATCACAAGTTATGGTTATGCAATTATACTCAATTTTTTCGAGGCTTAGATACCCGGCATTTTAAGTTCCAGTGATTGAAAGTATTATACCTTTCTCACTCTCTCTCTCTCTCTCTTTGTATACTCCCTCATAGTCCTGAAAAGCTCTGAGCTCATTTCATTCTTCTTTCCCTGCCTTGTCTTCTCCCTCTTCAAAGATATTCCATGATGATTCTGCTTTTCAAAATCAAGACTGCTTGAACTTTAGCTGAGAGTAATGAAATTTCAATCTTTCACACAATGGCAACTACATTCTCTTTCTGCTCTCTTGGTGTAGTCAGAATAGCAACTGCCCAGTGTGAACAATAGGACTACTTTTCAGTTCTAAGGAATTGGCTGTTGCTGAACAGCAGTGCATGGAAATAATCTTTGGCAATCCCATGGGTGACATTTCTCATTCCTTATCACCCATGCTGCACACAGCTGGAACTTGATAAGACACCCAGAAAGAAGATAATGGCTGCTATCAAGCTGTCTAGGTAGAAATAATAATAATAATCTGTTTATAGAAAAGCAGCTGTCCTATTGTTTTGGATTTCATGAAATCCCAGAGTCAGATCCTCTCTCCCATGCCAGCCCCATCCCCGTTCCTGATGCCAATCCAATCACTTTGGAGCTTTAATGATGGGCATTTTTTTTTCATGATCTTTTGAATAGACAAGGATGCATGTAATATCCCATAATCATATTCAGTCACAAAATGTATTTAAAGACAAGACAGAGGCATTTTATAGGAAGATTTGGAGGCTGAGAGGACTTTGTAATGAATATAGGAAAGCCCAGTATCCCTTTTTTAAAATATGCACAAAACTGAGAATCATTGCAAATGAACATTCCAGTGATCATTCCATTCTGAAGTCTTAGCCTCCCAAATTTCAAAAATAAGTCTCAGTTTCTCAGAGTGAAATGCCAGAGTTGTGATATGGTGGTTACCAACAATGCCAGTTGCCTCTATGTTGACTGCCTTTCATTTGTTCCAAACAGAACAGCGCAAGATTCAGAAACATACCAGCTATAATGTCATTGTTCTCCTTCGTTTTGAGCAGGGTTGCTCCCTTTGCTGGGACTGAATGGGTGATGACTTTATTCCCAAATGTTCAGATAGGGCATTCCCTTTACCACAGTCATCCTCATATAGGATTGTCTTCCTTTCTTTATCTGTCCTCCATCTCCGGTGAAAGAATTAGGCATCCATGCTCTTCAGGGTGAAACAATACAACTAAAGGGAAACAAGTAGGGGCACCTGGGTGGCTCAGTCGGTTAAACATCTGCCTTGGGCTCAGATCATGATCCCAGGTCCTTGCATCGAGCCCCTCATTGGTCTCCCTGCTCAGCAATGAGTCTGTTTCTCCCTCTCCCTCTGCCCCTCCCCCTGCTTGTGCTCTCTCTCTCTCTCTCCTCTCTGTCTCTCTTCCTCTCAAATAAATAAATAAAATCTTTAAAGAAAATAAAAACATTGAAAAATAAAGAGAACCAAGTGTATCGGCTCCTTTTTCCCTCCCCGTGGTACTAAGACAAGGCCTGCATCTTCACTTCCAAGGCTGGTAGATACCTTCGTCCTGGAAACAGTTGTCCCATAAGGGTCCCACCATTGCTGCAAGCAGAGGGACGGGGTTACCTTTGTCTCTTTCCTGTGCTTTCCATAACAGTCATCATTACCTCTAATTTACTCAGGCTGAAGTCATTTTCTCCCTGTGTCCCCTCCTAGTAAGGTGTGGCAATGTCATGGAGAATAAAGAAGACAGAAGTATGGACATGGTAAGTGGAGGAGCAACCTTAAAGAACTTCCCACTGCCAAGTCCTCTGTCTCGTATCACAGAATCACTATGTAAGCCAGAGGTCCCTGTGTCTCTGAGTAAGTCGAGGTTTCTTCCTACACAAAGTACACCCAACTGTACCCCCCCCACCCCGTGAATATCCCATTCCACGGAGGCATAACTCAAGTACTGCTTTCTCTGTGGGGCCTTCCTCTACCCCCTCCCACCTCCTCCCACCTTCCAACAGAACTAGTTAGTCATGGTATTCTGTACACAGCTATGTTACAGTCTTTCTCATTCTGTACCGCATGTCTCTCTCACCAACCAGAATGTGAATTCCAAGAAATTAAGTAAATGTCCTTTATTTTTTAAACTCACCTTTAGGAAAGCAATTCAGCAAAATGCATAAGGGAATGGGTTTTGTATCAGACAGATCTGGATGTAAATCCTAGCTCTGACATTCACTGGCCCTTGAGTTTTCTGGAACTCAATTTACTAAGACATAAAATGGGGCTATTTCATTAAGTTTTCTTTTAAAGGATAAAGTGAATTAAAGTATGCATGTGTAAAATGTTTAACATAATACTGACATGCAAAAATAAATAAGAAATGGTAGCAATTATTATGATTGTAATTAACTTGGTATCCTCAGACACCCCACAGTAGACTAGCACTAAATATAAAAGAGTAAAGTAAGGCGCCTGGGTGGCTCAGTCGGTTAAGCGTCTGCCTTCGGCTCAGGTCATGATCCCAGGGTCCTGGGACTGAGCCCTGCATCGGGCTCCCTGCTCACAGGGAGTCTGCTTTTCCCCCTGCCTGCCGCTCCCCCTGCTTATGTTTGCTCTGTCTCTCTCTCTCTGACAAATAAATAAATAAAATCTTTAAAAAAGATAAAAAGTAAAGTGAAAGAAAAAACGAAATACAAACACACACACACAGTATACAACACATGCTGTTACCCTCCCACTATAAACTGCAATGCTCTCTGTTTCTTGTAGCTCTCAAAATGGGATTCAGTCTGTCGACCTACAGGATACATACAGAGAGGAAAATCTGATCCTAAAAAGAATTCGCAGGAATTCTTTCTGGCAGCTTTACTCCAGGTGATGGCCTCAAGGAACCAAGGAACCTGCAGATTTGCCTCTGTGAGTGCTGAACTTGACCCTGTCCTTGGGACAGCCAGCTGCAGACCCAGGTAGGGTGGGAGGCAAGAGCGGTGTGTTTCTCACCCACAACCAGCAGGCCTGCAAAGGGAAAAACAGAGGTAACCCTGTCTATGTCCACTGGCCAGAATGAGTCATGGCAGAATTCATGAAACAAGGAGATGTGGCCTTGAACTTGCACCTCCTCCTCACGATAGGCCTTTTTTTTGCGCAAGTCATTATAAATCGCCTGTTCTCACACCATGAGCGACTGCAAAATCCTCGAAGTGTCTGGCTTCAGACTTGGCATTTCCCCCATAAGACACCAAAGGGGTTAACGTCTGGCCAGTAATCAAAGTCTGGCAGTTCCTACCCCATGCATAATGGGCATTGTTGTTTCTGAGAGTTTGTCTGTTTTTTCTGGCACGCCTTACTGTTTGGAACTGATTCTAAAACAGAAAAGGAAAGAGTCAGTCTGCTTTTTTTAAGCACACATGCAACAAAACATAAGGCTGGTCATAGAGCTCTTGTTTTGCTAGATTTCCAGGAAAGTTGTTGGCTTACTATTCAGAGAAGATGAATTATCAACTTAAAATATACTTAAGGAATTCATTTATATATGTACGTGAGACATACACAATATCCCGAGGTGGCCGCCTTCTCTCAGATATGAAGCGACACGTTACAACTGTATTAGCTGATAAGCAAGCTGTGGCTGGCCCATCCATTTGCATATAAAATCCATTTGCGTGACATTATCGGTGGGCTCACCATCAACCTTCCCAGGTCACTTGCCATCTCAGGACCTGCTCGTCACTCCCACCTGACGAGCCCCCAGATGTTTCCATCTGAAACCATACCAAGTATATCTAAGTTACCAAGACAGCAAAATCCCATTACAAAACGCCAGATTCTTTTCCAGTGGGAAGGACCAGAGGTTTTTGTTGTTGTTGTTGTTGTTGTTTTTAATCTGTCCTAAACCAACACTTTTGTATAAACCAAAATCATTCACCTGGATGTCAACAGCACATCAAAATTTTATAAATATTTCTCGACACTGAACTCTTGCTTTCTGCACTTACTCTGTCGTGGGTCAGGAAGAGTTCATGGATCACACTGGCCCATGGACCACATTTTGCTGGACCATGGGCTGCTTTACTATTGTTAGACTATATTCTAGATCAAGGTACACAGACTTTTTCAGCAAAGGGACAGAGGGTAAAATTTTAGGCATTGCAGGAAATAGTCTCCTGTGACTACTTAATTCTGTGGTTGTACTGAGAAAGCAACCATGGACAATAAGAAAATGAATGGGCATGGCCGTGTTCCAGTCAAATTGTGTTTACAAAAGCAGGCCACAGGCCGGATTTGGCCCACAAGCTGGTCTGTCAGTCCCAGGATGAGGAGGAAGATGATAATGATGATAATGATGATGAAGATAGCTAACATTTACTGACCAGCTATTATGTATCAAGCCCTTTCTATCCTCCACTGTCCCATAGACTGGGTAACATTTTTTTTTAAATTTTACAGACAGTGAAAATATGACATCATGAAATCAAGAAATCATTTGTTTATTCTGAAAATAGATAGGTGGTCCAGGATCCAAACCACAGTCCCTAGGCTCATATTACACCACATATATAAGACGAATGGGGCCTCTTTTTCACTATGAATGGAAAACTTATAATATTAGTGTCATCCTGGTCATCTTTTTCCCTTTCTCATCTCCCTACCCATCATCCACCTCAGCAGCACCAAGGTCCTAGCATTTGATCGTGCTGTGGAACCCATAGGAGTCAGGACCAGTTTGTCTACAACAAACACATTCATCCAGACATTTACTTATTCAACAAATACGTGTTCAGTGCTTACTCTGTGCCAGACACTATTCTAAGAAAGGGGGCTATAGCAGTGAGCAAAATACACAAGCTCTTGCCCTTAGAAAGCTCGTGTCTAGTGAGGGGAGGTAGACAATAAACAAAGATATCGTGTTGGAGGGCAGTAGGGTAGGGGAGTCAGGCTTCAAAGAAAAATAAAGCAGTGTACGAGGGTAGAGGGTAGCAAGGAGATATTTCTTTCTTATCCAACCCTTCTATCTTTTCTTTGCCAACTAAAATATGTAAACTCCAAACAGAACTATATTCTCAAATGTATCTACTAGGTATAAACATATTTATAGAATGTTGGGACCCGATTTTTACCAGTTTTCTTTCCCATAATTGTATGGGAAAGGACACGTATGAAAACTAGTCCATTCTTCCATGCTGCAAATGTTTATTGAGTCCCTACTTTGTGTCAGGCATTGGTTTCAGAACAGAGAAACCAACAGTGAGCAAAACAGAGAAAGACGTCATGGCTTCCATGATGGCCAGGGGAGTCAAAGAGTAAACCAAAATACGTAATAAACACAAGCTAGAAGGCAATGAGTATAACAGACCGGGGCGGCGGGGGGGGGGGGGGGTGATGCAGGGGGAAAGCACAGCAAGATGAGGAGACCCAGAGCACGTAGGGGAAGGGGCAAGTTTGTAATTTTAAATAGTCTGACAACTTTCCTTCGATAGGATAATATGGGACCAAAATCATGCTTATTTGAAAAGCAAGTCCTGGTTTAGTTCACCCATCCCTACAATTGGAGTGCCATCAATTAAAAGAAAACACAGGATGTTTTGTGTTGAGTGCTCTATTTAAGTCCATAGAAAGAACTGTTATTCTTTCAAAGTCCTTTTTGCCCTTCCCTTTCCCTTGCTTTAGAGAAAATATTAGGGGGCTGGCAGCTGAAACAATGTAGGGATGGGAAAGGGGAAAGGAAGGAAAACTGAGGGCCAGCATTCACGCCAGGTGACTGTTTTAACAAGGATGTCACTGTGACCCAGCCCTCCTGGGTCCTAAGACGGTCTTGCTAAGGAACCCACAAAACAGAGCTAGCAGACATTGAGCATTTTCCATTAAGTGTGGCATTCACTTTTTCAGAAAGTAATGAGATGTTAATATAGATTTGAATCTTAATCAGATCCAACTTGGGAACGGGGTGTTTTTCTGCAAAATGTGAAATACTTCTAGGCTTTTAGGAAAATGTCATCCATATAAAGGCTAACTACTGTTTTACATATAAAACTGCCATTCTTCATTGTTTTCCAGGAAAGGAAAATATAATAATAAAATGAAACATTGTTGCAAAGACTCCTTACTTTCTTATGAACATTAATTTTTTCTGAGGGATTTTTTTTTAATAGTTCTGATAAACTAGGAAGAATGCTTATAAGCTTGAGGCAAGAATTAGGGAATTTCAGTTCATTAAGTCAGGAAAAGAGACAGAGGTGAAATCTATGCTTTGATAATAAGAGTATTAATTTAAGAGATCTCAACAAATTCTTTTAAATTGTTAGTAATCCATAGTGTGAGGAATGCCAATATCAGTAATTCTGCCTGAAATCAGAAAGGGACTCAAAGTGTGCTTCCCTGGCAAGCATGTGGTGGTAACCAGCACACCATGCTACCAGCAGAAATAATGCTGTTAGCTCATACGTACTGTGTTAAAAACTCCTCTATTCCCAGAATTTCACTAAGTCTTTTACGGAACATGCTTTAGCAAATCCCTATGACAACCATGTGAGAAAGGTATTATTCCCACAGAATGTATGAGGATTAGTCCCATAGAATGTATGAGAAGACTGGCCCAGAGGTATGAAGTAACTCCATGAAGGGCACAGGACAGTAAGGGTGGATTCTAATCCACATCTCTGGTTCTAAAATTAGCACTCTAGCTCAAACTTTCTCCTTTCGTTTTCCCACGTTCCTCTTCCACCCCCCTCCACATAGTGTCTTCCATGGACTTCTTTCACAATTAAAAACAAAGTTCGTTTTCCATAGTTGTTATGTATTCACTCATGTAGCTGATCACCAGTCAGTTTATTCTGTAAACCTCAGAATAAAGTCCTCTGGGGTGTTATGGAGCAGGCTGGGTCCTACGAGTCACTATTACCTTCCTTGGATAAATCGAGCTGTTTTCCAAATGACAAGTCTATCCCACAATCCACTGGTCAAACAAGGGATAGGAAGGCCCCTTCCCCAATCCACTTCCCATCCGCCCTCCAGAGAACTCTTGTAGGGCCTCTAAAAATCAAAACAGGGGTGCCTGGGTGGCTCAGTCATTAAGCGTCTGCCTTCGGCTCAGGTCATGATCCCAGGGTCCTGGGATTGAGCCCTACATCGGGCTCCCTGCTCCGTGGGAAGCCTGCTTCTCTCTCTCCCACTCCCCCTGCTTGTGTTCTCTCTCTCGCTGTCTCTCTCTGTCAAATAAATAAATAAAATCTTTAAAAAAAAAAATCAAAACGACCGTGTCAGAGCCAGTGGCTGGTAGAAACTATCAGGCTTGGGACAAGAATTCCCTCAACCTCCCACACTCAAGTCTGACTTTCATATTCCATAGAAAAAACAGAGGCCAGTTCCACTGACTGTCCGTGTTTGGAGGATGACCCCTTCCTGCAAGCTTGATAGTCTCCATCTGTGCATGTACTTAGATGTCTAAGCATGTGTTTGTAACATGTGATCCTATTATTAAACATCCAAAGTAATAGGACAAATGCATTGGAGGGAGGGGCATTTATTTACTCTAATAAATGACTTTTCACATTAAAATATAAATTCCTATTGTATTTGTTTGCAAAGAAATTGCCTAACACTGTGAAATGCCATTTTTTTTTTCTAACCCAAATAAGACAGACCGACCGAGAAACTAAACCTGAGGGACTATGGTAGAGGAGAAAGGGAACTCACACAAATGGGGAAAAGGTCTGACAAGTGTTCTGATAAGCCCCTCTCAAAACCACTGGCCCAAAATATCTTAAGTGGATTTCCATTTATATAATTAAATTATCCATTTAAAAAAAATCACACATAGCGCCTATAGAAAGATCCACCTAAGTAGTAAACTTGAATATTTGTATCAGTGGAAAAGAACACTGGTCTCTGGGTATCAAGTTTGGTGTGGAGCAGAAGCTCTGGGGTGGTTTTCAGCTTACACAATCTGGGCACTAGAGCTGGCGATTCTGGTGCAAGGGACTTGGAGGATCTGGACATCAGCATACTGCCCCCCATCCCACCACCACCACACACATGGACATGATTCTGAAGCCCACCTGATTCTGAAAATTTGCTAGCTAGTGGAAAATAATAGGGAATCCCTTCAAGTTGGGGGAAACAAGGAAGACACTCCATAAGAGAACCTGGAGGCAAGGAATCATTCCTGACTTTTCCAAGACGTTGATTGGAAAGGTGAGTCCAGACTTTATAAAGAAAACCTAAAGGCTACACAGCTCGTTACCATAATGTATTTGGTTTATAAAATGTATTTGGTTAAAAATTAAGAGGGGCACTAGGGCGCCTGGGTGGCTCAGTTGGTTAAGCGACTGCCTTCGGCTCAGGTCATGATCCTGGAGTCCCGGGATCGAGTCCCGCATCGGGCTACCTGCTCAGCGGGGAGTCTGCTTCTCCCTCTCCCGCTCCCCCCTCTTGTGCTCTTTCTCTCTCTCACTCTCTCTCTCAAATAAATAAAATCTTTAAAAAAAAATAAAAAAAAAAAATTAAGAGGGGCACTGATCTTCATCTCTGGAAACCTTTTGTCACTCACAAATCTTGGCCCTATTTTTATACTGTATTACCCATTCTCCATAGTTTTATTATTGCAATTTCTGACACAGAAGTTCGGGTGAAGATTAATATGTGCTTCTAAGAAAAACAAGAAAATGGAAACCATTATCCCTCCTCAGTGCACATTAACCCAATGGGCTCCTATGCACTGTGAGTCAGCTCAGTCTGCCATAACAAAATACCACAGCCTGGGTGGCTTAGACAACAGTAATTTATTCGTCCCAGTTCTACAGGCTGAGAAGCCCAAGATCAAGGTGCTGGTTCCTTTGGTTCTTGGTAAGAGCTCTCTTCCTGGCTTGCAGATGGCAGCCTTCCTTCTGTGTCCTTACATGGAGGAGAAAAAGATCGAATATGCTCTGTATGTCTCCTTCTTATGTAGACACTAATCCCATCATGGGACCTCAACCTCATGATCTCCTCTAAACTAATCACCTCCCAAAGACTCTGCCTCCAAATACTGTAACATTGGGGGTTAGGGAGACTAACATTTTGGAGGAACACAAATATGCACAAAGATACACTTTATATTCTTCAGAGGAGAGACCATGAGCACCAGCCGACGCATGGATATGTCAGGTCATTTTTCCCCTAAAATGAGTCCTTCAAGGTAAGAATGCCAACATATTTAAGAGAATAAAAATTAATCTTATTTCCAAAAAAAAAAAAAGATGCTGATGTAGGCTTCCACCATATCAAGTGTTTATAGTAAGATAAAAACAAACAATGAAATGCGAGAATCTAGCACTCAAGTTGTTTACTTGGTGATAATTGCTCAGTTAGTGACATGGGCTCTTTACAGTGAAGCTGTAAAGAATAAATGAAGTCATCCAACCACCTTTTCATTCTATAACTCTATCCATGAATTATCCACTCTACCTCATATAGTGGTCTTTTGGAAGATAGGCAATCTTTCCCATTTCATTTTTTCTCTTACTCCAGACACTCTATTCTACATATTTTATGAAAATCTGTACAGGCAGGTAAATTTGAAGGATATTTGTATTTAGACATGCCAAAGATAGGACAGTTTTCTTCTCCTATATTCCCATAGTTGGTGCTTAAAAAGGCTGATGAAATGGTGTCTCTTCTGTCATTGTATTATCGGCGCGCTCCCCTCCAGCCATCATCGGGAAGATTTTGCGCACAGACACGCTATCAGATCTGTACTCCTGGAAATGAGGAGTTTGTGCCGTGAATAGCAGTTACATTCTAATTATATTAATTCAGACTGCAATTTCTTTGAAATAGAAAGGACCTGCTGTCGGGGTGGTGTGGACAATGGAGGCTGAACATGTCAACGACATGACAAATTCCTCGAGCAGAGTGCCAGATGTATTGTTGCCCAGGATTCTTTTCTGAGAGCAAATTCAGCAAGCACTCTCAGTGTCAACTCTGGAGTAAGGAATCAGTTCATTTGTTAGCTTTCCAAGTTGCAGGTACATCTGCCAGAAGAGTCTGCCAGCAGATGAATTGGTAATTAAAATCATTTCCGTGGTTGGAGGAGTGATTCGAAAATTGTTCTTCTTTTCTTTCCTTCTTTTCCTGTGTAGGGACAAAACTTTGGTGAATACTGATATTGATTTGCCGTGGGCAATACCAGAATTGTGTGATTCACTAGTACCTCACTGCCCACTTCACTGCTCGAACACGTTTACCGGGATTTGCCCATTAAGCTCTACTTACAGAATATTAAAGTTCTGTTTCTTGCTAGCACCGTAGCCTCATTTGTCTTGTAAAAGTTCTCAGCAAATGTTAGCGAAACCTAACAGGATTGCTCAGTTCACAAAAAGGGTAGACTGTATCCCTTCCCCATGCCTGTTACTGTGCTAGAATAAATAATAAATAATGATGATAGATTTAAAAATATATTAAGGTTGATAACAACTCATATATACTCTATGTAATTATTATACATTATGTATAATACAGCTGCTCTGCCCCTAGTAGTTACTCAGCAAATCTGTTTGGCTCTTCTTTTCTTTTTTTTTTTTTTTTAAGATTTTATTTATTTATTCGACAGAGAGAGAGAGGGAACACAAGCAGGGGCAGAGGGAGAGGGAGAAGCAGGCTTCCCACGGAGCAGGGAGCCCGATGCAGGGCTCGATCCCAGGACCCTGGGGTCATGACCTGAACTGAAGGCAGACGCTTAACGACTGAGCCATCCAGGCGCCCCTTGCTCTTCTCTTCTGAGACACGTCTTTGCCACCCACATATTTACACATCATTATCGTCATCACCACCATCATCACCATCATAACAAGGACAAAATCAACTAGCATTTATTGAGCATTTATTGAAGCAATCTAAGCACTCTATATGTATTCCTTTATGTTATCCTTACAGGCCTGGCCTGATTTGGCCCTGATGCACTGATAAGAAAGCTGAAGCACAAGCCAACCCAACTAGGAGGTATCCGAACTGGAGATTTGACCCAAGCAGCCCAAATCTCAAGGCCTCTTGCTTAACTATTTCACAATAACATCACATGCCACTATATAAATAAATTCACTACAAGCATTTTCCCAGACTACGCAATAGCCCATGAATTACTTGGCTTATCTTTTATGCTCATTTGTTTGCTCTGTTTTTCTTTTCTTCCTTCTTTTCTCCTCCCTCCTTCCTTCTTCCTTTCCTGCTTTTATGTCTCTATAAATAGCTGTTTATGTTTTTCTAGCAACAAAGCAAGGTTTTCTATCATCCTCGAAGACTCAGGGGAATCTTTATGAGTCAGTAAATGGAAAAGAGTGTTTTAAGATAAAATTTTAAACTACTTTAAAAATTACTTTTTTTAAAATTGAGGCAGCAAAATAAGGTAAATGTATAGACATCAGTGACCTGGAACTCTACCACTGAGTTATTAGCATATGCATGTGTATCCACACACACATATACCTGCATATACAGTAGAACACTGAAACACATCAAATATGTTTAAAAACATGAGCTCTTAGTGATGCTAACAGTAAAAACCATACAGGAATTTATGTTCACTTCAGACGATACCAGAAAGAACCAACTCATTATTCTGCCAACTGGTAGATAAAGGGAAAGAAAAAGCATTTATCCTGGGTTTCTTATATGAACTTCATATAACCAACTATGGAATGAGGGGAAGTCTCTCCTTAAAGGAGTATTCTGGTTAGTAAATGAAAAAGAAATCATCCGTATGTATTTGTCGAAACCCACTGAATGTTCGACCCCAAGTGTGAACCCTGATGTAAACGACGGACTTTGGGTGAGAAGGATGCATCAGTGTAGTTTCGTTCGTCATAACAATGCAATGCCATGGTGGTGGATGTTGATAGTGGAAGAGACTAAAGGCAGAGGGGTGGAGATATTTGGTAACTCTGTGTCCTTTCCACTCAGTTTTGCAGTGAATTTAAAACTGCTCTAAAAAATAATTTCTATTTTTTTTTTAAACCACAAAATTAGAATATGGCAACTTTGCAATAGCTAAGGAAAGACTGAATCTAGGCAAAAAATCCTTAATAGTTGATAACATTACACACACACACATACATTCCCACTTATGGAAATTATGCCACTACTTATGACCTAGTCTTGCAAAAAATATGGAACCAGAATCTGATAAAATTTCTAGCTCTAACTGTAAATTTATAGGAAGTGCAAAATACAAGATGATAAATATATTTGAGATCACCTCAACAAATGGAATTGAGAAAATTCAGACTGTTAGAAAATCTTCAGGAAAAACAACCCCGTTTCTTTAACCAAGAAGTCCAAGAAAAAAATTAGAGAAGAGGGAACCTACAGATTTAAAGAGGCGTGAGAGACTCATCAAGCAATCACAGTGCAGGGATGGTGTTTGGATCTGGATTCAAACACACTTAAAAAAAAATTATATTGCAAGACAATTGGGAATCAGCGAACATCGTGTATTGCTTGCTGTTTGGAATTCTTGTTAATGTTTTCAGGGTGTGAGTGATAAAGATATTGTGGTTATTTTATTTTAAAGAATCTCTACCTCTTAGAGACACATCTGAAAGATACACAGAGGAGAGGACATGATGTCTGGGATTTGCTTCAAGATAATGGGGTGTAGTAGATGCTGACAAAAAAGACTGACTCTGAGTGGGTGAAGTACAATAAGCCTAGAGGTTCATTATACTGTTTGATCTTCTTGTGCACATATTTGAAATGTCTTATAGTAAAAGTGTGTGTAGCTTATGAATTTGCTGAACCTGCTCAAGCTTCGGTTTTCAGTTATGAAACAGAAATAACAATATCTGTGGTACAGATAATATCTCCTTATAGGTTTTTTTGAAAATTCAAATAGTGTATTTAAAGCTCCTGGCACAGAGTAGATAGGAGATCATTTTTAGGAACTTGGTGTGATCCATTTATTACCGAATTGATTGGTCTAAGCTTAATGGCGTTTCCGTACAGTGCCTGGAAGGGGACTTCCTCAACAGAGGAAGGCTGAGGAGTATGGGGAAGGGACACAGAGAGCTTCTGTCCTCAGGCGCCACCCTTTGGGGCACCACCAACAGGCTGATCGGAGTTGTGCTTTTTGAAATTTGCTGATCCCAGAACACATGTAGGTACCCTGGGTTTGCTAAATATTTGCTCAATCAGAGGCAACTCCAGGAGCAAGGAGAGATGGTGCGAGTCTATCACATCTCCTGAAGCTGTTCTACATATCCTCAGGCAGTTTTCCTTTATGAAATACCCAAAGCATCCGATTATCTTCAAAACTAAATCGTTCTAAACCCACCAGTTTCCCCAACCCATCCCAACTCTCCGTGATCGTTCTCTTTTTGCTTTGCATTCTTGTTCTGCATATCCTCATAAATCCCTATGAGACCAAAGTTTAAAGGAAAAAAACCCAGCAAAGTGACGCACAGGGGCCCCGTGGCCGGAAAAGATTAGATAGCACAGAGGCCCGGTCCGCTCTCAGAGATGATAAGACCCGAGGAGGAATTCTTCCGGTTAGTTTTCCAATGGCTGAGTTTTTTTGGCTCTTCGGGTCCTGCTGGAGACTTGAGTTTGTCAAGAGCTGACTCTGGACTTTCTCCAGCTCATGGCTGTGTGTCAATTCATCTGATTTCTAATAAAGCCAATTCTTAGTTTTCTAACTTGCTTCCAATTCTTAAATGTAGCTCCAAAGAAAACAGAAAGTAATTAAAATGTCAACACTTCCCTGACAAGGAACATAAACTCTCTTTGGATTTTCTTCCTGCTGCAAACACTGCTTTTCTCCAAGGCCCCAGCCCCGTGCAGCAACCAGCAGCCCACCCACCGCAGAGCTGGTCGGTGGGCAAGGCACAGAAGTCCCCCTCTGTCCATTGCCTTGTTTGCAATTCTTCTTCTCCCTTGCCATTTTCCAAATGGAGAGATCTTATAAATGAAGTACTTAAGGCTGTCTCTTATAATGGACTAATATCTACTCCACTGTAATATATCCAAATTTTATGCGATATGGAATAAGCTCCAGCAGCAATAAGCTATTTGATCTAACGTGAAGAAAGTAATGTGGAGCCTAACAGCTTATTATTCAGTGCAGTGCAATAAATTAACTGAGCACCATTTTGCATAATGGGAGCCTGATTATTCCTCTTACCTTCATTTGGATTGGTTAGATGGATTATGACTCTCTTCAAAGTTAATCAGGTTTATGGGAAACAACTTCTTTTTTAAATGTATTACATTAAAGGATGAAATAAGGGGGATGAAAACATGTGCCACCGCTTTGTGATTTTGTGTTTTGTAAGGTGAGTCCTTCCAAAGAGATTTTCTTACTAAGAGGAAAATTTTGTGACTATTGGTCCAAGAAGGGTCTTCTTGGAGATTTTCAATTTGGGAGAAACAAATGTTCATCCCCCATCCCAACCTTTCCCACTTTCTTCCTGTATATCCCTGCCATTTCCTTGACTTGACTTTGAAAAGTACTTTCAGTAAAACCCTTGATTCCTTCTTTCCAGAATCTCCCTGACCCTAGCATCTCCCCTCTGCATGCCCAATACTTAGCACTTTGATGCACATATCAGGCTGACCAACACTGTTGGTCAGGGAGTCCAGAGGCTCCATCTGGGGCCATGGCCCCACCTACCACCAAAGAACTCCAGAATGCCTCAAAATGTATCAAAACACACGCCAGGGGTGTCTGGGAGGCTGTTGATTAAGCATCTGCCTTTGGCTCAGGTCATAATCTCGGGGTCCTGGGATGGAACTCTGCATTGGGCTCCCTGATCAGCAGGAATCCTGCTTCTCACTCTGCCCTTCCCCCTCCCCTCTGCCCCTCCTCCTCTCCCTCCCGCTCCCCCTGCTCATGCTTGTGCTCTCTCTCGCTCTCTCTCAAAAAAAAAAAAAAAAGACAAGCCAATGATATTGGCTGCCACAAATCATCACAACCATCATTTTTGAGAACTATGCATGAATCAAGCATCTCTTTGATATTTATAGCAACTCTATAAAATAGGTATCACCTTCCAAATTAAAAAGTGGAAACTGAGTCTGATTGAGATTAAATAACTTACCAAATTTGCATAGCAAGTGAAGGCATTAAATCTGGAGGACTTCAAAATCTGTGTGACATGTTACATCATCTGCTAAAAAAAAGTGTCCGCAAATAGTATCTCTACATTTCTACATTACTGTCAAGGAAAAAACAACTCAAAAGTAGGTGCTGTATTAGCAAGGAGGCTGAAACTTCATAATCATGTAGATGGAGTTATTTTTACAGTACTTAAAATAAGACACATACATGGTCTCTCTATTCTGCTTTTTACAGAGCCATTTGCATTTCTTTTCTGAATTGTAAACTGCTTGAGGCCAGGACATTTATTTTCTAAATAACAGGGCATCAGTGTGATATGGCGTTTGAGTTAGAAAACCCTAGGTTTCAATTTTGGCTCTACTTACTGCTAGCTGTATAGTGAGTTCCAGTGTGTTTAACTCAAAAATAGGTAAATATACTACACAGAGTTGTTGGAAAGTTTAAGTGAAATAAATTGTATAAATACATAGCACAGGGATTGTAATCAATAAATTCTAGTTCGCTCTCTCTCCTTATTCACCCCACCCTTAATATCTAAACGTTGGTTTTCCACGCATGGAGATATTCCATGGAAATGTCAATGGGACACAAAAGTGTTGAGAGGGAAAGATACCTCAATTGAAATCTTCCTCTTGCATTATTTTCTCTTACAATTATTCATTGACTCGCGTTTACCCATCTCACCGAGATCAGATTTTTCAAAGATGATTTTAATTCTAAAACTTGGAGTAATGAAGTAAATAAAGGTACCTGGCATTCATATCTACATCTCTTTTCCTCTAATCTCTCCTTCTTCAATGCTTCACTTCTCCCCAGGTTGGGACAGTAAGTGCTGTTGATGGCATGAGAAAAGTTTGGATCATGATCAAGGCCTTATAATTGTCAACTTTTATCTCCTCACTTCTCTGACATGAAACTTTCAGTTGGGAGGGGGGCGAGCTCTGTAAAATAGCAAGGATGAATCTTAAATTTTTCAAAAATGCAAGGAGAAATGGAGGGGAGCATAAGAAAAAAAATTACACGCTAAAGCTTTGTTAGGTTATAAGTGGTGTCAAGCTTTAAAGATATATAAGGAGGGGTTATTTTTCTTTGGAAATGGTTTCACCTTGTTGAGGTTTGAATACAATGTTTGATAACAAAAATATTGCTTTAATGAGTGACGATTTATTTCATCTTTGGTTTGTGACATCTTTTCCCCTGGAGAGCTCAGAGAATTTGATACATTTCTTCGAGTTATAATAGGAACATTATTTGACAGAATTTAAGTTGATAAAATGACAGCCCAGAGGAGTTAAGTGAAATACACAGGATCACACAGCAAATTAATGACAGAAATTCAATAATTTGTAATGGAGAGAGTAGGGAAACTTTACAATGAAATATCAGTAGATAGTAAGTAGAACAGCATGCTTGAGGACAGGAACTTTGCTGTTGTTTTCTTCTCCTGACCCTAAAGGAATACACTATCTAATTGGAAGTGGAGGGAATTGGGGCATATATAAGATAGTACTCTGCCCAGAAAGCTGGGAAGCAGTACTTAAGGTGAGCCTTGCAGAACGAGCAAGACCTCCCAAGGTCAACACCGTGGAGTCAGAGTGGGGAGGGAGGGCATTCCAGGCAAACAGGATAGCTATGCAGTAGCTCAAAAACATGCCTGGAGATGAATTTTGTTGTGAAGATGAAGGGGCACTGAAGATGGACGTTTCTGTCTCCAGATTCATATTGAAACCTCATCTCCATTATGATGGTATCTGGAAGTGGGGAAATTGGGAGGGGATTAGGTCCTTAGTGCCCTAATAAAAAAGACCCCAGAGAGCTCCCTCACCTCTTCCACCATGTGAGGAAGCAGCAAGAAGACAACCAGATATCTATGAACCAGGAAGAGGACCCCACCCAGTCATGCTGGTGCCTTGATCTTGGACTTCCCAGCCTCCAGGATTGGGGGAAGTAAATTTCTGTTGTTTATAGGCCAGCCAGTCCGTGTTATTTTGTCACTGTAGCCCAAATGGACTGATACAAGGGGGTAGACACTAGATCCTGATCAGGTTTGCCTTGGAAAGATGAAAATGGTGAGAGTAAAGGATGGAGCTAAAGCTGAGAATAGAGAGACAAATTAGGGAGCTCTTATAGTCATCAAGGGGCTGGGGGCGGCGGGGGTGGGGTGGGGTGGGGAGAGAGTCCGTATTGTAAAACTCACTCAGCTGAGTGCAGCAATGTGAATTCTGGGTGGCTGGCCAGGATCACTAATCAGAGATTTCCCTCACCCTTGCACATCACACTCTCACCGCATTTCAATCACATTCACATCTCAGCATATTGCAGAGTATGTTATATACCTTGGGGATTAATCTATATGACAAATCCGTAGAAGCCGTTGTTAAAAGGAAAATAAAACTGAGGACAAGATCCTGAAGGACACCAATTTATAAAGGAATGAAGAGAAGAGAAACCCATGAGGGCTACTTAGAAGGAATAGTCAAAAAGGAAGAAGGGAATCTAAGAGATAGAAGTCAAGAGAAGTATTGCAGACACAGGAAAAGGAAAGTCATAGGCACCAAATGTTGGGAGGCTGTCAAGTAAGAAAGGGCAAAGAGAAAAAGTCTATAAAAACAGGGATTATGGAGTCACTGGTGGACGTTGAAAACAAGTGTGTGTGGAGTGAGAGTAGAGAGGCCCTATTACAAGTAAATTGGGGGAGCGTAGAGAGAGACAGCATGAATGGAGCACCTTTTAAAGAAGGTTAGCTATGAGAGGAGGAGAGGGAGAGGCTATGGTAAAGAGGCATGTAGAATAAAAGAAGGGACTTTTTTCACGTTATTTCCTAAACAGTGGACAGCTCGCTTTGAACGTGTTTAAGTAATGAGGATAACAAGTCTAGGCAAAAGGATGTAATCAGGGAATGTTCTAACTAACAGAAATATAGATGCTAAAAGTGAATGGTTTGGGCAGGGCAGGAGGTGGTTATCAGCAAGTTAGAGAAAGAGGAATCCCATCAAAATACAGCAAGGACAACCCTAGTTTCTGGTGATAATAGATAGCATAGCGCAAGTGGAAATTTATTCTTAAGCACCAGACACATCCAACGTCCAATCCCAGCTCTATCTGTTAGGAGCAGTGTCCCCCTTGAACAGCACTTCCCCTTTCTAGACTCAGTTTCCCCATCCATAATCATGACAAATATACCCACCTCCACGAGCAAGGCAAGGGTTCAATCTCACTGCTCTCTATTTTCCAGCTTTATTTTTCTCCTTCATATTTGTATCTTTCTATGTCTCTCATTTATGATCTATCCCTCCTATGAAAACACAGACCAGACAAGAGTAGGGATTTTTTCCTATTTTGTTCAATATCATATCCTCAGCAGTGTGGTGACTGGCACACAGTAGGTTCTCAATAAATAATTGAGTGAAGAAATGAATGGATGATTAGGATGCTGCACTATTGATATTTGGAGGCAGATCATTGATTTGTTTGAGGAGGGAGGCTCCCCTGTGTTACTTGTAGGATGTTTAGCAGCATCCCCACCTCTACCCATGAGGCGCCAAAAGCACCCCACACCCAGCTGCGACCAGCAAAAAAATGTCCAAACGTTGCCAAATATCCCCTGAGAGGCAAAATAACTCTGGGTCGAGAACTTCTGCTTCGGGAGAAAGAGCTAAAAATCGTAGTTTTTAGTATCATTCGTTATAATGGAGGAAGAAATGAAAAATGCAAGTAACACTTGGTCACCAAATTCTCCCACAACCTGCTTGATTTGAGGTGGAGAAAATTACTGCTGTTGAGGGGCTGTTGGCCTCACAGCGCACCAACATTTTCCTTATGATTTTGCCAAGAAACATGTTTACAAGAAAACAGTTCATAAATCAAGAAGATACCTGCTGAGTCTCTCGTCCGTTAGTTGTATGTGAGAGATTTTCTTCCTTGTGACCTGTCTGTGCAAACAATAATAACTCAGATAACGACCCCTACCCCTTGAGTCTGGTACCAACAGAACTAATAATGTAGGACACGCGAACTTTAAAGAAAACGATGTCTCCACCTCCACGTTCTAATTAATAAAGGATTATAAAAAAGCAGAAGATACAGCTGCAGTTTTTCTCTTCAGGATTACCTTCTCTTTGGTTTTCCATTTTTTATCACCCCATTTCTTTGCTTTGAATAGAAATCAACTGTCTTGTATTAAAATGGCTAAAATGACCTTTCAGAAACACAAGGATCTCATAAAGTGGGAAATGTTTTGAAAATTGCTATTGGGAACATGAAAAATAAAGCCTCAACAAGACCCAGCAACAACCTGGCCCCAGGTTCTCCACCAGAACCCCGACACCGTGAACCAGGGAGCAGACGAACAGAGAGAGCTCGTGGTTAGGGCCACCCTATGTCTGGCTTTGCCTGGAACATCCCAGGTTATGCCTATTGTCCCTGGATAGCCCTTACGAGCAGCCTCTTTCACTTTCAAAATGTCCGGGATTGGACAATGAAGTATATGGTTGTCTTTCTCAGAGTTAAGTAGCATCTGACGGGTCCCACAAAGGAAAGGCGAAGATTGAAAACTGGCTGTCTGCTTTCCTATCCGTGTGCCCTGAGCACGCCTCAGACTTCTCTCAGCCCTCTGGCAGGCCTGGCTACTGGGATAGTATTTTCTATAGCCCCAACTCAAAAATAAACAATCTGTGAGTCAATAAATGAGTCAGCCGTCCACCTAGCTTATTGATCTACATATCGTTTATCTCTCAGTTTCCAGGAAAAGTGAAATGGTAATGAGGTTATCATGTCACAAAGTCTGGCTTGCCCAGATTTTCCAGAAGGCATTTAGGTTCAGAGAGGCCCAGTGGAAAGAGAGTTGACTCATCTGTCAGCCTGGCCTCGGATTCCCAGGCCTGCTCAAAGGGCCCTGGACTGCAAAATGCTGGCCAGAAGAGACCCGTGATGAGAGCCTCCTTGCGCCATAGCCCAGCACCCCCCAGAGGAGGGTAGGGGTGGTATCTAGACATAGCCACCCAGCCAAGAATGTCCTACCTTGGTACTAGTAAGATAAGCCTTTCTTTCTCAGCACCAAGAACTCAGCTTCAAAGATTATGAAAGGGTGAGGGTTTAGCAACATAAGCACATGCCCATCAGATCGGGAGTCCTAGGAGTCAGCCTTACAGCAGGGCCTGGCTCCAAAGCCAAGCTGAGGAGGAGGGGAACGAGAACCCAGCAACAGCTGAGAGACAGCCTGAGAGATCAGACAGTCTCTGCGGGATGGGCTCTGAGCCCTTCCATGACTAACAGGCCTGCTCACCCCAGCCTCCTCTCACGGTGATCCCTTCACATTCCAGAACGAACTGCTCTGTTCCCAGAATGCGTCAGAGTTCCCCTCCTCTCAATGCTTTTACATATACTCCAAGCTCTAATCCGCATTTTGTGTATCCCTCTGGTCTCAGAAATCACAGATGTGATTTCCTCCAAGGAACCCTCCTTGAACCCCCAAATTGGAATTCAGGGGTCCCTCTTAAACATCCACTCTGTATTTCCCACTGTCAGTGGGCTCATCCCACTTGGTTATAATTGTCTGTTTACTTATCTATAACCTCTCCTAATTATAACCCCTTTGATGTTAAGAACTGTCTTGTTCTTTGCTTCCCATTCCCCCCCCAACCATAGCAGATACTCAAAGAACATATTTTGAATGAATGAATGACCAGTTTCACTTTGGTGGCAGGGACTGTGGGGGATAATGGCATGAAAAATGGCTCCTGAGAATTAAATAAGTAAGCACTTACTCCAAAAATGTGTTATGGGGAGCGTCCAATATTTTGTCATTATTTATAAATTGCCCACCATGGACCAGACATTTTGCTTGCAATGTTATTGTGAGGATTACATTGGATAATGCACATATTTGATGTTTAATAAATAGCTTATATAGTAAGTTATATAACTTAAGCCTCACTACAACCCTGTAATGTAAGTAATAACACCTGAGGGAAAGGAGACTCAGAGAGGTTAAAGTGCCTTGACAGAAAGTGGTTAAGTCAAGATGCTAAGTAATACCTGCCTGCCTCTAAAATCCAAGCTTTTTTCACTATAGTTTATCACTTCTCTGAAACAGAAGGAAGGAAGGAAGGAAGGAAGGAAGGAAGGAAGGAAGGAAGGAAGGAAGGAAGGGAGGAGAGGAAAGGGGAGGGAGGGGAGGGAGGAATGGAGAGAGGGAGGGAGAAATTAAAAAGGAAGAAAGGAAGGGGGCTTGATATGATTTTTCTTTTAACCCTACATAACCTTAATCTTTGCACGATTCTTCAAACGAGTATCATTGCGTTGCTTTTCATAGAGCGTCCAAGCTCCAACTGTTACAGGTATGATTGATGAAGGAAAATTACAAAAATGATCCACATCTCTGATCTAACTGAGCTGTGGCATTGCTGAGACATAACGAGCATGTAGAGGCTGAAGCCCTGTCCACTGGCTCTTCTTGCCGGTGTCCTCAGCAGGAGCATCCAGCAGCTGTTGGCTTCATCCTGACTCTGGCCTTGCTCCGGCTTGCTGGAGTGAGCCACACTGCCCCTGCAGAAGATGATGAGGCAGAATGCTTAGCCAAGTATTTTGGCAAATTGAAGTTACGGGTCTACTATGAAGAGTCATAGAAGTTTGCATGGAGGTAGGGAAGGAGGCATCATCAATGAGCTTGGTTTGCAAACAGACAACAAGCAGAAAAAATAAATAGCATCCAAACACTGTCTAACACTTAGTGGCTGTGGAAATGTATCAAGCCAGATCAACACCATCTCTACTCTCCAAAAGAAGGAAGCCAATAACTAAGAAAATGCTTCCCCATCAGTGATATAATCCAGAGAATTCAGAAAGACTATACGTGAGTCTCGTGTTTTCTTTATGGACGCTTCCTTGGACGAGTGTAAGATGATATATGGCATCTGATACAGAACCATCCTGGCCAGACTACTGAAACATATTTCTCCCTTCAAAGAATAGATACTAGGTGCCAGGCACTACATGAAATTCTAGGATTACACCATGAACCAAATGTTTGGCAATGATCTCTGCCCTCATGGACTGTATAGTCTAGTGTGAAAACAGATCATCAAATAATCACAGAAAATATAGCTGAGTATAGGGGCGCCTGGGTGGCTCAGTCGGTTAAGCGTCTGCCTTCGGGTCAGGTCATGATCTCAGGGTCCTGGGATCGGGCCGTGTTGGGCTCCCTGCTCAGTGGGGAATCTGCTTCTTCCTCTCCCTCTGCCCCTCCTCCTGCTTGTGCTCTCTCTGTCAAATAAATAAATAAAATCTTAAAAAAAAAAAAAGAAAGAAAAAGAAAACACAGGTAAGTATAAACTCTAACATTCCTATCAGAGAAAACAAATTTTTTTTATTACATAATGAGCACATTTTAGGAAAGAGATCTAATTGAAATGTTGTCTATAATAAACACAAAGTTGCCAATAAGTTCCAAAAAATAAAGCCTCCTAGGTTAATGAAGAAAAAAAAATATTTCTAAATGTAGGTAGCGTCCTCTAAGGCAGGCAACTTTCTGGTGCATTTTTTTCCAAGAAAGTGATGTAGCAAATCATTTGGACATTGACGGCTACTATGTATAATCTATTTGCTTTGTGAGGATCAGTGAAGTAAGACTACACGTTTTATTTCAGAGAATTATGAAACTTTCGAGTTGGGTGAGGTTTGAAATTAAATTTTATTCTCCCTCATTCCACAGATGAAGAAATCAAGACCCAGAGAAAGCAAGTGACTTGCTCAACACCACACAAGTAGGCATATCTGAGCTGGAAGTGAAATTCAGGTTTCCTCATTCAGTGTTCTCGACCCCAAACCAAGTTGCAATAAGCCCTTCACTTTTTGTGTAAGGGTGCTAATTACCAAAGAGAGGTCATAGTTTGCTTCTTAAAATTCTCTCAATCTCTCTCATTCTCTCCCTCTCCCTCCCTCCTTGCCTCTCTTTCTCTCTTTCTCTCTCTCTTCCCCTCCTCCCCGCCACACTTTCAATAAAATGATAAGCTTAAGGCAAAAACTATTGACTAAATAGTAAGCTGGATTTCCACTACTAGTGTTACATAGCAAACAGAAAAAATATGCATTCTTTGTTAACTCAGCCCCTAAAAGAGGCCTTTAGACAAAGCCCAGTCGATGACTCCAGATGCTTTGCTGTCTACTTGTGGGTTTGTTTGATTTTATACAGAAAACCGTTTAGTGTTTAAACATAAAAGCCTAAGTTGAACAGACTGGAACTCTTTCAAGGACTCAAAATAAATATTATATTATTATACTTAGTCTTTGGCAAGAAACACTCTTTTCCAAGGTGACATTCATGTCACATTCCATAGTGTGGTTATTCGGAATTTACCTTAGCAACTTACTGTATTTCATTTACTCAAATAGCATTACCTCAGGTGATGAAGAAAAAAAGACAATGCAAAACCACAAATTTTCAGTGTAAATTTCTTCAAAAGCAAGGTACAAATTTGATACGCATTATCTACATTCTAGAGCTAAAGACATTTTTAGATCTGAAATTTGGCATCATCTTAACTTGAATCATCTGGCTTGAAGCAAGGACAGAAACGAGATGCCAGAAAGCTTACTCCACCTAGCACCGTACATCGCTTCTTGTTCCCGCCAGCCAGTTGTGAAAATTTAACCAGGCACTTGTTTTTCTAGGTCTAAATTTTCTCATGTAAACAATGAAAAATCTGGAAGGAATTACCTTGCAGCAGCAAAATACCCTGTTCCTTTTGGTTCTCATTTTTATTATTTGCCCCCAAATCTAAGTAAGACAACACATGTTCCAGAGACAAAGAGGTCTGGCAAAAGGAGGATATACATAGCAAAGGAGGCTCCAGGTAAAACCCAAAAGTGCACATGAATCACACATAGGCCTTAGTACACAGATCATACGCATTAAGAGAAAAATGGTCCAAGTGGGAGTCCAGAAGTCTGATGTATCTTGAGAGGTTGCTACAACCATTCTCTCAAAATACAGACCTCGGGTTGTGAAAAGCATTAAATAGATCTTTCCCTTTTCTTTTCTTTTGAAGCAAACTACTGTTGTTTATATACTGATCAGTTTTCCTGAATTTACATGAACGATAATTTTGGAATTGGGAGCGTGTTAAAGATGAGTTGGAAGAGCATTGAATTAATTTAGGTCAGCCACACTTTATAACATGCATATAGGACATATAACAAAAGAACACTAACCCCAACCTTAACTCTGATGCTGAAAATGCCTAAAATGAAATTTTATGCATTAACTTTTATTCCAGGTTTTTGCACTACAATTTCAAAGATGGAATTCCATGGCAAAAGTAATAATTGGCCCTAGTAAATGAGAACAATTTACCTTAAAGCACACAGACATATATGTTTAGAAATCACATTTTTAAATAAAAAACAATAACTTCCTCATAGAATACTAATTATTCTTTGCGTTGATTCAAATATGAAACAAAAAAAATTGATAATAAGGTTCTAGAAAATGGGGTGATCGCCAATTCAAAATGTGGGAAGAGAAAGCATCCATTTCCCTGAAGGAACATACAGAGTCCTTTCAAGACAAGTACACTTAAAGAAAACTGTTTTGGACAACACTGCTTCCATTGTAAGCTTCTGGCTCTCTTTCATATTAATGTCTTACAGATGCCCTTAGTACCAGTGGGGTATCTATACTGGAAATGCATTCTTTGCCACTTGGCAAAGTATACATAGTAAATAAATATCAGAGTTAAGATTTTAGTATTGGTTTTTATCTGCAGCTGACTAAAAAGATAGACATTTAGCTTCAGATTGGATTATACTAAATAACAACAACAACAAAAAGGATAAGCAGGTCTAAAACAAACAAACAAAAAGGGACAAAACCAAGGGGAGGAAGACCAAATCAAAAATTATTTTTGAAACAGCACAGCAATGGTAGATGAGATGAGCTGGTTAGCCGTGATACTAGGTTAAACAAGTAAATAAGTATATATAATAGTATATACATAGATAAAACCAATTATATATATGTATATATATATACAGTGTATGCATACACACACAGCATATATGTAAATTATATAAATAAATATATAAAACAGCACTGGAAAACAAGAGTGACGCCAATACCAAAGATGTGAGATAATCATAAAAGATATAGTGTAATTTCTCCAAAGAAGATACACAAACAGCCGGTAGAACAATGAAAAGCTGCTCAAGAGCAATAACCGTTACAATAATGCAAATCAAAACCACAAGATGCCACGTCATCCCCATCAGGGTGGTAATGTATATAAAAAACAAAAACAAAAACAAAAGCCAAAGGAAAATAACCAGTGTTGGTGAGGATATGGAAAACTTGAACCTTTGTACCTTGCTGGTGGGAATGTAAAATGGTAGAGCTACTATGGAAAACACTATGGTGGTTCCCTAAAAAAATTAAACATAGAATTACAAAAAAAAAAAAAAAAAAAGATATACTGCAGATAGGATTAAATTCTTAGTGAAACGAGGCCAGAGAACACCATACTGGACAGAAGCAGAGTGGAGATGAGAGTGATTACGATTACGGGGAACTTCAGATGGAGGAGGTCAGGGAACAATTGTCATCTTGATTAATGGAGACAATGCATGTAGAGAGACTGGGTTTGTCAGCCAGGCGCCACCTCCTGATATACTGAGCCAGAGAAAGCAGCCAGTACCCACAGGCTCAGACAGGTGAGTGTGGGCTCAGAGACCAAAGAGATGGGGCCATTCATTGTCACAGATAGCTAGAGACACCTCTGAGACCAGCTAGAGTTTAAAACCTCCTTGAAGGATGTCTTCTTCTTCCCCCCAATCACTGGAGAGAAACTCCTGCAATCTGAACCAACTTCACCAATAAAACTAAGAAGCCAAGATAAGGAAAGAATTACGATGTAGGAAGGGGATTTGGGGAGGAAGACTGATGATAGATAAATCATGTATTATTAAGTTTCAATCACTTTGATGTAGCAAATATCAATAATATAAAAAAGTTATTTTTTGATTGATTGTAATTTAGACCGAAAATTACAGATGATCCCATTTGGGGAGGTGGTGAGTCACGAGGAAATGAAAAAAAAAAAACATGAACATTCTCATTTTGTTTTCCTGGAGTTCATAAATGCTGATGAGCTCTAGTTATCGTCAAAAACTAATTGTGCTTAAAGATTCATCTTAATAAATATAAAACTTCTGGTTAAACATAGTGGATGAAATAACATTTATTTATTTTTTTTCTCATTTGAAAGGCTACTAAAATTTGCAAGGAAATTAAGCACACATACACACACACTTTAAACCAATCACAGCAAAGAGAATTGGAGAGGAAATGATAGCAAACGAGGCATATAAAAAAAGATAGGAAAGAAAACAGTTGGCTACGTGGTAACTGACTCAATAGATCAAAGAAAACTGAATTTTATGCCTGAAGAGAGGGACTGCTGACAGGAAACAAGACAATGTGTGCAGAAGAAACCCAGACTGAGTTAGGAATTTGAGGTTTCTAGTATCTCTAAAGGTAAGAGTGAAGGGTGGAACTGAGGAAAGAAATCTCACAGAAAAGTCTGGGTCAGGGGTGGTCAGACCCCCAAGTGTCCTATTATGATCACTAGTTAGGTGAGTACCTCTAGTCCACCCGAAGAAGATAAGAGAGTAACAGATTTTGAAGAATGGGAGAAACTCTGCATTCCAAGGACATGAAGCCCAGCTGATAGATTAAATGACAGGCTACAGAAAAAACTCTGGGACCCCTCCAACCCTGGCAGGAGGGTTATCATCCCTGTCTCACTCCAGATAAGACACTGGATAAGTCCTCTCTGAGGAAACCATCCCATCCAAGAGAAAGACCCACTCATGCGGTTGAGTCCAGCTGATACACACAGGTACCTTTTGAGTGTCTGGCTATGTTCTTTGGTTGAATGATGCCCATGCCACATCAATTATTTAATACTTTTTTTTTTGAAGATTTTATTTATTTATTTGACAGAGAGAGACACAGCGAGAGAGGGAACACAAGCAGGGGGAACGGGAGAGGGAGAAGCAGGCTTCCTGCAGAGCAGGGAGCCTGATGCAGGGCTTGATCCCAGGACCCTGGGATCATGACCAGAGCTGAAGGCAGACACTTAACGACTGAGCCACCCAGGCACCCCCAATTATTCATACTTTTAATACTACCCTTGGAATCCCCCAGTAAATATTAGTTCTACTCTAAGTTATCAGGAAGCCTGACCTCTTGCACAGAATGTCCAATCAGCTATTGAGAGTCTCTTTCTTAAATGTGAATAGCCAGCCACAGGTCACCAGATATTGGAAGGAAGACCCCAACATGAATAGCAAAGACAAAAAAAATAATAATAAATAAAAAGGAGTTGGATGAAACAAAGGGAATTCAGGGAGCAGAAGAAAACTTCAAAAAGGTTACACTTTCAGAGAAATATAAAAAGATTTTTGTAGCTATGAATGAAACAAGAATAGGATACTATTTTTTTAAAAAAGAAACATCAGAAATATAAGAAAAGATTCTTTCTTCATGAACAGAAAAGTTGTAAGTAAATAGAAAGATTAAGAATATAAAGTAGAAATTAGATCAAAATAATAGAGATGGAAAATAGAATAGAATGGGGGGGAAGCCAATTACAGGATCAATCCAGAAGGTCAGAGATCTGAATTAATGTTTCAGGGGGGAAAAAAAAAAAACCTGAAAGGGAAAAATATCAATAAATTAATATAAGAAAATGTGTCATAATTGAAAAATTACACAGGTGAAAACCCTCAAAACGACAACAGATATCCCCGAGTAACACTGCAGTGTGTCGAAACATGGGTTTTGCTGCTAAAGATCCTTACTGAACAGAGATAGTCATGAGCTCAGCTGCTTTATGGTAAAGTAATTAGCGATGAGTCTTCCTGCAGTTGAGGATTTAATCAGTCAGGAGACCACATTATGTCAATTTTTCATAAGCAGTTGAGTTGGAAAAACTGTTTTCTTGTGGCTCAAGGAAATACTGCTTCTCGATAAGAGGGCTGATATCTTTCATTTTAAGACCAAGTCACTTTTAGAACTCCAAACATCAAATGTTTAAGTCTAAAAACTTATGACTTCCCCAAAGCAGTTACCCTCTAACTGACCTGAATAATGCCTAGAATCTGTTTCTCTAACTATCCAATTTTCATCCAGAACGAGAACCTTGAACAAGGCTAGAGGGACACCTTCACCAAGAGCAGCATGATTCTTACCAAACTTTCCTTGAGTACTTGCCATGTGAGCAGACTTACCAGGTTACAGGAAAAGAGAGATGAGCAAAGCAACTGACTTTGTCTAAAACTTTTTACATGGAAAATTTCAAATATGTGCAAAAGCAAAAAGAATAAAATAATAAACCCCCACGTATACAGCTTCAACAATTTTCAACTCATGATCAATCTTATTTATACCCACATCCAATTCTCCCTGCCCTCAAACCCAGTGGATTATTTCAAAACAAAACTGAGACATCACATTTCATCTGTAAATATATATTATATATTATACATAATATATAATCAGATATGCATATATGTAAGATATGCATACATATGTATTTTAGAAAGAAAAACTTTGTCATAAACATAATGACAATTCATTATCATAACTAAATATAATTAACAGTAAGTCCATAATACTAACTAACCAAATCAGTGCTCACATTTCCCCAACTGTCTTATAGTTTCATTTTCATTTTGCTGATTTGAATCAGAAACTATTTTCCCTTTGGTTACCCCACAGCATGGTATGTACAGAAAAGACAGGAGAAATGTTTGGTTCTTTCTTTTCATTTATTAGCTTTCAAATTTTTGAGTTGGTTACCTAGTGTCCTCCAAAGAGAACCAATGATTTGGGGGTTTGGGGGCATTTTTTTTTTGACTCTTTGGAGTGTGTGTTTTAGAATCACCGTAGGTTTAAGCATAATGGATGTGTTTTAAGTCATTGCAGTTATTATTTTATCGTTGCTCAACTCGTCCTATCTTTGGCTACAGAAAGCCTTTCCTAGTTGGCTCCAGAGTATTTTAGACATAACCCCAAAAGTAATTGATAGTGTCCCTGCTTTACAGTAGGATAAATTATTCTAGGCTCATTGTTACACATTTCCTGCCCCAGATCTAGAATCAGTTCTGTCCCAAGGAACTCTGGTTCTTTTTAGGAGGGAATAGTATTGAGAGACCACAATCTGGGTTTTGAGCGTGGTTAATGAACATGTTCATTTTTACTGAGCTTGTCACTGTTTCCAGGTCTTTGCAGTGAGTAGAGCTAGGAGATCTGTTTTTTGTGGGTTTTTTTGTATTAAAACACATCACAATTTCAGTTGACAATTATAAATTCCATACTGCAAGGTTTTTACTTAACATCCTTGATCTTACATTTGAATTGCCTTTTTCCATTCCCCAAATCCTAATTCCCAACACAAACATAATTTCTTATTTGTTTTATCCCATAGTACATACAACTATCTCAAAAAAAATGAATAGAAGGAAGGAAGGAAAGAAGGAAGGAAGGAAGGAAGGAAAGAAGGAAGGAAGGAAGGAAGGAAGATAAGCCCAAACAGTAACAATACTATCACCAACAATAAAATTAAGAAAAAGAGTTGACAAATTTTTGACAATTTCTTAGAGTCTATCACTAGATAAATTCCTTTGTCACCTGAAATAATTCCTCTCTGTAATTAGGCCAGTAATCTGAGGCTCAGGTTCACTTGTGTCATTTTGCTCTCAATTTTTAGAGATTGCTTTGTCTCGTGATTAATTTTCTTTTATAATCACATTAAATATTTACATGTGTTTTAATCCAAAACAAAAACAGAATATATTCAAAGATATCTAACTTCAAATTCTGTGCCCTCCACCTCATTTCCCCACTCGCCCATAAATAACTTTTTCCTGAGAGTTTTTTTTTTTAATATAACCAAATTTATATTCAAACGACCTTCCAGATAAATAGCAGGATGCCATAAACTCTTCTTTCCTCCATGATTTTTTTTTAACTTAACAAATTCTGGAGATCATTCCATAAACTTATTAATTTTTTGGAAAGTGTGTTTTTGTAGCCCAGGTGAGAAATTTGGCTTTAAAACGGGACAATTAGTAAGCAGCTGGTGGCAAAAGAAAGATTTAATCCTAATGTATTATAAAAAAAAAAAAATGCAGATTGGAGCTTTGTAGTAAACCTTCATAAAATGACTCACCAAATTCACAGCATCGTGCTGGGAAAAATCAGAGTAGGTGGCTTTGCTTCTGAGAGGTATACACAGTGTGCAATTTTACCCTGCACAAGGCTTTAGCTACTACAATTTTCTTTTGCTTTGCCTTTTTGAAAAGTAATGTTCCTTCCTATTTTAGCAGCACTATTTGCATTCCTATTATTCACTCTGAACTGGGATTTGCATTTTTATCTTTCCTTTGTTAGTTGTTTTCATTCCAGCACTTCTCTTTGTGCTCTTTGCCTTCGGTCTATCTTGCCCTTAAATGGAGGCCTCATGCTACGGGAACGGAGCCATGATTTTCCTTGCCATCATGCCAGGCCTTGTCCCAATTTAATGATATAAGTTCCCTTGAACTATCGCCAACAAAGCTAGGACATCCCACATGCATTTACTATGGAAACACCTTCATGACTAATGGTCTCTCAAATTAAGGCATTTTAAAATTGAAGATAGAAGTGGCTTTCATTTAAAAAAAAAAAAAAGATATTCTGCAGCTGTGGAAAAAAAAAATAGCAATTCTCTACAAGTTGTGAGTTGCCACGTCAATATACCCAGCTTATGTGAGAGGTAGATTCCTACAACCCCAGTCCCAAGGTACGTACGTAATAAGAAAGCAAGAATTTACGCATACTCATCCCCGTCTTTGAGTGAGCAGCCGCTGTTCTCTTCTGCTGGGTGCCTCTAAATTCCGGTGTTGGGCTTGTGCCAGGTTCTTTTCCTTAGAACAGACGTAGAGACGGTTAAGAGTCTGTATGATTTGGATGCTGCCAACACCACATTGTGTTCCCTTACTTTCCCCTCTCATGTCATAATAGCAAATTACATAGACTTCTACAGACCCACCAGGCCATTTTGCCTTTGTTCAACCTATCGCCTTTGCTCAATAAATGATGCTTAATTAAATGATCGAATGAGTAAATGAGCACAGGATGTGCTCTCCTAGGTGGGAAAGAGAGACTACACTACCACCTATATGCATGTTACATTGAAGTGTCTGTGTTTAGATTTCCTCTCTTTCATGTCTCTGAAAGGAATGGGGTTTTAATAGGTATCTTTGATTTCTGACTTTGAAGAATAGCATAAAAATGGTGGACACTATAGACAGATGCAAGATTTGTGTTTTCACTTGGAAGAGGCCTAGTGGGCTTTGCCACTCTCTGTTCAAACCAATCTTCAAAAGCCCTCAGAGAACCATACCAAGAATCCCCTTCAGCCCCCACGGGGTCTTCCTGTAGAATGCCTCCTTGCCACCTGCCATCCCGGTCTTGCTTCTGCCACGTCCTGCTCATCTCCACCTTCTGTCCCTGCACTTTGCCCCTAATCGAAGGCTGACCTGTCCTGCCAGTCATGTCGACAGATCTCAGATGGTGAGTTGCTACTCTGATGAATTTGTCCCAATGAAGGAAGACTGGAGGGATGGTTCCCTGGTTGATGATAAGAATCACCTAGATAAAATTATAGATGCCCGGGGCTTGTTCTTATGCATTTTTAGTTGGTAGGTATGGGTTTGATAAAGGATCTGTCTAGCCTTTTGAAAACACCTTCGTGATTCCAGGGCCAAGGCACGTTGTGAAACTGCCGGATAAGAAGCACAATCCCAGGATGCACATTTTCTCTCTAAGGAAAGCCATTCAAAACACACCCCCCGCTGCTGTTGTCTGTCTCCTGGATGGCAACTCAGTGGCGAAGACAGAAGAGAAGCACCTTTCTTCTGGTCGAGCCACAGAAGTCACTGCTGTTTTAGTTGCGCCTTCAGAATCCCAAGTGCAATGAACTAATTTGGGGTCAGCTCCCTGACCACAGAAGTGACATGTTATTTTTTATTCCATGTGTGTCTTTGTTGTAGGTGCGATCTTTAGACACAAATTCATTGGAAGCTGATAAACATATCATACAAAAAAGGCATCTCTCAGCCCTCCAGCCCCCTCCAGAAGGGGTGGAGGAGAAGTCATCATTCCCAGTCCCTAGCACCGCCGACGACTTCACTTACACTGTTTTTCCTCAGTATCAGGTTACCATCACACCTTTCCCCACAGCTACCCTTCCTTCCCTGACCATAGCCGCAAGGTTCCACAGAGCAGATCGCTCTGATGTGAAACAAATGACTTTTTTTTTTTTTTTTTGAGACTTTTTTTCCCTCACTCACTAGTACCCTCTGGGCTTCCAGTAAATTTATGTTTGCCAAATATCCCAAAGGAATTAAAGACCTAATTTTAGAGCCCAGGGAAAGTGCATTCTCAAAGCAACTGGGAGTACCCATCCTTAACCGTAAGAGTGACAAAGGGGGAGCAGGAGTGGCCCATTTCCTCAGTCTCACAGGACAGCATCTTTACGAAAAATGAACTCAGCTGTTAACAGCCTGTGGAGGGGCCGCTATCTACCACATCACAGGCAGCAGAGAAGAACAGGATGTTATGAGTACAGCGTGAACCTCAGAGCTAGAGTCCAAACCGGGCTCGGGGCTTCCCAGGCCTGAGTTTACCTTGTTTTCTTCAAACTTTAAGAAAGAACTCTCCTGAGAATGGAGCGACGCAGAATTGATAAATCTCCTTGTTTTTATTTTATTCCTGAGAAGAGAGCCCACTCTGGTTTATAACAACATATCACCAAAGTAGCCTGTGGCTCCTCCTTGATTCTTTTTATTTTTTCTTTGAAGATTTTACTTGTTTATTTGTCTGCGAGAGAGAGAGAGAGAGAGAGAGAGCAGGAGCAGAGAGAGCAGCAGGTGCGGGAGAAGCAGACTCCCCGCCCGAGCAAGGAGCCTGAAGCGGGATTTGATCCCAGGACTCCAGGATCATGACCCGAGCCAAAGGCAGACACTTAACCAACTGAGCCACTCAGGCGCCCCTCCTCCTTGATTCTTAAAGGACTCATGGTTTTTCTCCAGGTCCACTCGCTTGCAGCCGAAGCAAGCCCCAGAGAAGTTGTAGTGTCCGGACCAGGTCAGCTCGTCTCCCCCAGACTTTTTGACTATAAAATAAACATGGTTGAGCTTCTTCTGTTCAACACTGCCGGGTCGTCAGAAAACAAAACAAAATAATAACAGGGGGAGCACTGACAAGGAAACTGAAGGTGAAAAAAGTTTAACCTCTAAATTTGGCCATGCTTCCTAAATACTCACTTATTATCCTCAGTGTATCCTCTGTAAGTTGTAGTTAAAAATGAACCATCCACCAGCTGTCAGGTCTAACTTTCTTCAAGTACCACTGCTCCATGGTAGTAAGCTAATTAAGAGCAGAGGGTTTTAGATATATCTGGGTTTGAATATAGATTTATTATAGTTGCTGAGGGATCTTATGCAGGTGACTTACCCTTTCTGAGTCTCAGTTTCCTTTCTTAAAAAGAACAAATGTGGGCGCCTGGGTGGCTCAGTTGGTTGAGCGACTGCCTTCGGCTCAGGTCATGATCCTGGAGTCCCGGGATCGAGTCCCGCATCGGGCTCCCTGCTCGGCAGGGAGTCTGCTTCTCCCTCTGCCCCTCCCCCCTCTCATGCTCTATCTCATTCTCTCTCTCAAATAAATAGATAAAATCTTAAAAAAAAAAAAAAAAAAAAAAAGAAGAACAAATGTAAGAATTATTATTTAAAAAAAATTTTTTTTAAGATTTTATTTTTATTTTATTCATGAGAAACAGAGAGAGAGAGAGAAGCAGGGGAGAAGCAGGCTCCACATGGAGCAGGGAGCCCGAGGTGGGACTCAATTCTAGGACCCTGGGATCACGACCTGAGCCGAAGGCAGACACTTAACCAACTGAGCCATCCAGGTGCCCCGAAAAGAACTAATGTAGGAATTAAATAAGAGAATGCACATACAGGATTTACACAGGGTCTGTGACTTCACAAGGGCTCAGTAAGTGTTATTCTTAAACCAGTGTATCAGTCAGGACCCAATTGGTTGTAAGTGAAACAAACCCAACCCAAACTGGCTTAAACAAACAAGGAAAATGATTGTCCCACACAGTTGAAAACTCCAGCGGCAAGTTTGGTTCCAGCCCCTGTGAATCTGGGGGCCCATCTGAAGCCTCAGGCCTTGATGATGCCCAAGTCCAACCCCCTTCTGCCTTCTCCCCTCTTGGGGCTCTGCTGTGCTGTTTGCTTTCATTCTTCTGCAGGCTCGCTCCACAACAATTACAGGCTTACGTTCTTCCAGCTGAGAAATCTTGGTTGGAGAAATCTCTATCAAGAGCTCCCTCTTTGTATCTCATTGATGGGATCTTTATGCCCATTATGGGACCACTCCCTATGGCCTCAGAGAGAGAGAGAACACTCCAAATTGAGCAGGTCTGAGTCACATGTTCATCCTGGAGCTGCAGGGTGATCCTGCCTCGCAGAAGCCATGGCAACCGAGAGTGGGAGAAGGGGCTTCCCCACACAGAGATGAAGGTGACTGCTACCCAAGAAAGGGGGCATGGATGCTGAGTAGATATCTCTGCAGCCCCCTAATGAATTTCTCTTTCCTTAAAGACACTTGCCAATAAACAGAAGATAGGCAAACTTTGGGGTGCCTGGGTGGCTCAGTCCATTAAGTGTCTGCCTTCCAGCCTTTGGCTCAGGTCATGATCTCAGGGTCCTGGGATCCAGCCCTGTATCAGACTCCCTGCTCAGCGGGGAATCTGCTTCTCCCTCTCCTCCGCCCCTCACCCCTCTGTGCTTTAACAAAATGAAAGATATGCAAACTTCACCTTCTAATTGAGACAGCAAGGTCTGCAAAGGTAGAACAAGTTCTCCCAGATGCCTCCTAAGATGAAAGAAACAGGAATGTCAGACTCATAATCTCTCAAGACATTGAATAGACAGAGGTACCCTAAAGGCCATTCCAGGAGAGGAAATGCTGTTGATGTGAAGCTAAAGTTTACCTAGGGACTGGCTTTTCTTGGTCACCATGTGTGATCCTGGCATTTTTTTAATCGGCTCTGATTCTTTTAAATCTTAAAATGTTTTATCTGTGTACTTCATGTTAAAGAAGTTTGTCAATATTGTACCTCTTTATTTGGCCCTAATTAAATCTCACTCAGAAATAGTGTCCCTTCATCCCAGCATCGCTTCATCCTAGTATTTCATCATTTACTAAACAAAGAGGTGTGCTAAAAATGTCCTTGGGTTCCTAACACACTTGCCAAAACTAATTACAGCTTTTTTTTTTTAATTTAAACAAACTTGGATGACATATTTCTTCTTATAAATGAAATTTGTATATAGTTATAGAAAAAGTTGGAAGATACAAATAAGCACACAGAGAGACTATAATATCATCCCCCAGAGAAGCTATTGTCAGCATCTTCAAGTTCAGTTACCTATGATGGGGATCCGAACACGCTACCCCAAAATATGGCATCCTGGCAAATTGAATATTTCAAGCTGAAGAAGTTTGAGAAAACAGCAGAGGCAGGAAAGTCACTCTGACCTTTTCCCCTGCACCCTTTTTTTATCCCTGAAACAGGCCATAAAATCCTCATGTGAGAGGTGCCCTCCCTACACCCAGAGGAAAGGAGCACCTTATCTCAGGAGACAAAGGAGACACCAAGAAAAATCCAAACAAACAGGCCTTGCAACGTTTTCCCCAGTTTACTACGCCTACCTCATACTTCTTAACTTATCCTACTACTCCGCAAATGTGCACTCTTCACCAAACTTAGCATAAAATACTCGGGTCTAATTGTTTCTTTGGCTGTTCATTTCCTTTAGAAGTCGCTCATGCTACGTAAAACTTACATTAAATAAATGTATATGCTTTTCCCCTGGTAATCTGTCTATGTCAATTTAATTTTCAGACCCAGCCAAGGATCTTAAGAGAGTCAAGAAAAACTTTGTCCTTCCCAAACAAAACAAAACAAACAAAACAACAAAAAATGTTAAACAAAAATGAGATTTTAGTCTTTTATAACCTGCTCCTTCCACTATTCCCTACACCAGAACTGTTAAATATTATTTCTACTGTTTATTGTATTAAGTATCCTTCACCTTTGAATGGGAGACAAGTTTATGTTGAAATCCCCTGATATTATATGAAAAGGTTGAGCCTGCAAGTATTTTTCTGGGGAGATGGCTGCTAGCTTCCATCAAGCTCTTCAGGATATCTACCATCTAAAATAAGAAACCCACTGTTTTATACCCTCGTTTTAAATGGTGGGAATAGATATATGTGGCAGAGAAAGAGACATACAAGCAGACATCATGATTCATTTAACCAAATCTTTCTTATTGGACAGGTAGGTCCATTCTAGGTTTTGGCTGTTACAAATGATACCCAGTCAATGTAACTGTTGCTTTTAAGTTTAACCACATAACTATTTCCCCATGATGCTGCAGGATATGAAGTTGCTGAGAATTTTTAAAGTGTGGAGTAACCCAGACTGACAAATTGCCAAGCCCTTGGAAGGTGGCTTTTCGCCCAGTGGAACCCTTATTGTTCAGGCACTACGGCTTAACGCCCTGGAACTGTTCAGTGAGAGAGCCCACCTTCTGGAGGCACCAGCTAGCTGTGGGGGGAAGGAGCATCACTTCCTGCCTTTGTCTGGGGTTCTGACTGACAGAGACCTACCCCTCACTCTGGGGCCCGGTTGCAGCAAGCGCCTCTTGCTTACATTTTTGCGAGGACACGTGGGCAAGCCCGGGCTGATCCCCACAGCACACTGCACCTTGGTCACCGAATGAGCGCCTGGTGGTTCCCTTTGGGGAATTAGGATGATCTGAGTGTTGGGGGCCTGCCAATGGGAAATTCACACAGCTGAAAGAAACAGGTCTCCTTCTAGCAGTTTCAATAGGGTGGAGGAGGGAGGGGAAAGGCAAGTAAATAAGCAAGAAGGTGGCCGTCAATAAGTGGTTCCAGTGAGTTTGGCTCATATGTCTGAAGAGATTCAAACCCGTGTTTTAACATCCAGGCACTGGAAGTTAGTAGGGAAGCAAGGCTGTTCTCTGAATTCAGATATATTTTCATCCCGGGGTCTTATTAAGGTGTTTACTAAAATAGCTTTAATCATCTGAAAGTAAATATTGATTGGGTCTGTGTGTGTTTATAAAAACGTATCTGGTCTTGGAGATGTCAGGCAATCTAGATCATCACAGAGGACAACAAAATCAGAGGGTGCCAACCTCCACATTTTCAAGGACTTGACAATACTCTCGCCATTGTTAGGGTCGTGCGCAAAGCAGGTACAGGGCTGTGTTCAACCTCAAAGTCCCCCCAAAGCGGCAGAACACAACTACCAAAAGTGCTATTGGTAATTTATCATCTGGAGTTGAGCTCATAAGAATTTGCCTTTTTAAAAATTGTGGGTAAGTTTAATTTGGACTTTTGAATGACCTCCTCATGATTTCAGTTTTTCCCATGGGGAAACTCCAGCACCATCCATGTCAGAAGCCACCTCCAAATGCATGAAATACGAGGGATGACCCTCCCTTCCCTCAGGTCTGATATTTCCCTGGCGAGGACTTTGGCTCAAACTCCCCTGCCGTCAAGTTGCTCCAGATTGCAATCTCTCTAACAAATAGTGATGTAAAGGTTTTTGCAAAAGCCTCTCCATTAGCACACCTACCCTAACCTTCCTAATAGCACTTTTCTTAGAAGCCCAGCATGTGTTATCACGCCTTGGCAGATGGAGAAACGAAAACACAAAAAGATTAAACAGCCTATCTAAGATGACCTAGCAAGTCATCCACCAAGCGCGTGACTCCTGACAATGTGTGACACACAAATGCTCTGATAACTCGACCTCACCCTTGTTTCTGTGCAGAAAAATACAGGGAGTCGTTTACTGGCCCCAAAGACCTCACAATGCCGTGAAGATGGCAAATTCAATCCGACCCTAATTATCTAGATCCAAATCAGGCCTGACAGAGTCTTCATTAGATCTAAAAATTCTGCCTGTTGGAACTCTGGGTCCACTGACTTGCTCATGTCACCATAAATTGGCTGTTCCAGAGTCAGGAAGGGTTCTCAACAAAGTGTTTACAGATGATGGTCATCATGTATGAAATAAAAAAGAGGTTTTATTAGAAAAAATGAATAATTATAACAAAACAGTGCAGCAGTGGCAAGATCTCATCAAAGAAACAGTCTCTAGAATGGCCTAGACATGGGCAAAAGATAACCCAGTTATTTAAACAAACTGACCACCCCAAAAAAAAAATCGTGAAGATATTATCCCAATCCCATCATGGAAACTAATGCAAACTTCTCTTTTGAAGCCCAAATTTCATGTTTGCTAAGTTGCATTTCATATTATTTTATGTCCCAGGTCAGAAAACGGCACCCTCCATACTGAAAGAATACCTCCAACTTCAGACAAGCCATTTTCTTTTCTTTTTTTTTTTCCACAATGGAATCAAACTCTGTCACTTTTTTCAAATGTGGTGCCAGTGAGACCAGCCCTTCAGATAAGCAGAGTCAATGGCCATTGAGTTAATGTGACTTCAGGGGAGCCAAAAAGCCTGCCTGCCAAACGGCCGAGGGCTCCCACCCTTAAAGTCACTCGGGTGAATGGGGCATTGCATTTCCAAAAATGCTCCTGTCACAGATACTAACGTAGGCTAGAGCTGTGCCCGGGCCGTCAGAGCCACTCGATGCTTACTGAACGAATAAAAGGATGATTGTTACCCAAGACGTATAATAAGCTGTGATTACATTGGTAAGAGTCTATGCCAAAAATATAAAAGTATCTGGAACATATTAATTCATTTGCTCCTTCTGTACATGGTTGCAAAGTCCGTCTTCAGATCTGCCATCTGCTAACCAGCCCCGGCTAGTGCTTAAAGAAATAGGACATTGGAGAGGAAAGCAGGCAGCCAAGGCAGTGGACTGTGGGGTCAGGGGCTGGAAGGATGCTGAGCTTTGGTAGAGGGAGAGGAAACCCAGTAGGTAAGCTCAGGGTCCCTCCAGTCGGTATAGATCCATGTGCGTAAGAGATAGAGCCATGTATTTGCATTTATATTCCTGATTAAATTGGCGAAGTCCTGGCCCTCTCCTGCCTCAGTTGCTCAACAGAAGAAATGGAGAATAGTGGTATTTGTCTCATGTCACTGAGGAAAGGAGTTAGATGAATTCATCCCCAAATAGAGTCTGGAATGGTGTCAAGCAGATAAAAAGTATGATTATTGTTATTTCGTGTATGTGTGTGTGTGTGTTCCCCACATTTTTCTAGTACAACATTGATAACCAATTTTCAATTAAAAACAAAATCTACTGACACGTGGATATTTGCCGTACTTGATTCTTTCACAGGGTAGAATACAACCATGACTGGTGGGAAAGGTGACGGGCACGCTGGACATCAGGCTCTGCGTTCCCTCTGAACGGGTCTGAGTGATAAATCCGTGCCGCAACCACAATGAAGGTCACCTCAAAAGCTTATGAAAAGCCTTATGCTCGGGCTTGTAGCATAGGGCGAGACACAGCCCCGGAATTAGCAGTGCTCACTTCCTGGGCTGCCCTGGGCACCCGTCTAGAATCACGAACTGCGACCCACCTCAACACCCTCAGTGGCCCTTGAAGGCAAGAGATTAACATGCCCGTTTTATTTCCAAATCAGTGGAATGGATGGGCTCTTTCCAACTCTGGGGAAATGCAGAAGCAGGAAGGGGGTGATAAGCAAAGGAAACAAGTTTGGGTTTTTTTTCCCCTCCGAACTGTAGAGTCAGTGTCCTGCGTAAAATGTTATTATTTCCTTTATTATTCTTATGCAAGCTTCCCTCATCTAGTGCATCCAGCTTTGAAAACGCAAAATGATTATTCACAGCATAACTTCTGTAAAGGAAATAGACACCTATATGTCTACAAGATACTAAGGGTGGGCCATCTATTCTAACCCTACAACTTCTACAAATACACCACAGATAAGTCGTGTCACTGTCTCAGCAGCTGTGGGCCCGGCTTAGTACCCGGGTGTCTGTACAGTAGAGACAGAGAATTGCCTGGTGCGTTCCAGCTCCTCAGTACTGTCCCCAAGTTAAGGAAATGGCAGTGCCCTGTAAGAGTGACAGCAGAGAGATGTCTGCTCATTGATATGCAAATGACAATAGCAGGCATTCTGCTGTGTTTAAGGAATCCCATGACTGGTTTGACCACAAGCAGGTTATTAAAGTGAAACAAGGCTATTTTGTCCATTATGAAAAAGCACTGCCCTGTCCCAGTGAGTGGCACATTCAGGGCTATTTACATCTCAACGGACAACCAACAATAAATCAATATAAATACTCCTTCAAATCCATTTTCTTTCTCAAAGAACAATAGCTGTTCAAAATCATGGGGTTAAACAGGAATCTGAATCAAGCAGCAATCATAAAAAATCCAGCATCTGGCCAATCCTATGTCTGTTAAATCATTCATAAGTAAAGCCCCTCAAAGTGCTGGAGTAAAGAGAAATCTCCATGTGCAGCCCTAGAAATTGAGGTCCACCTCTAAATAATAACAATAATAGCGAGTAGCTCCACGTGTCATGTACTATGTTTATATGTATTTACTATGTGATGGAAAATACTGTATGCCAGTCCGTATTATTGAAATAGGTGCATTGCATGCGTTACATCATTTAATCCTCGCAGTGACCCTGGGAGGTGCGTACCATTATAATCCTCATTTTACAGATAAACTGAGGCTGAAAGAGGTTCTGTAACTTGTCCAAGACCAGGTATGTGGAAGATCCAGGTTTCTAATCTTACCTACATTGGAGTGGGGCTCTTAACAACCATCCTCCCCAAAGATGCAGCAATGGAACTGGATGACAGCTAGTAAAATATCCTGGGGACTTAGAATATTTTGCCCAAGTTTAACCACAGATTAAAAGCTGTAGTTCAGTCTGTTAGAATATTAATAACTTTGATTTAAAAATCGTTGGGAATGAACCACTTATCTATAATAAATTCTACCATTCATTCAGTTTTACATCCAACAAATAATTATTGAGTCGTTAGTAAGTGTGAGGTATATGTTAGAACCTGAGGCTAGAGCAGTGAACCAGACAGATAGAGCCCTGACTTCATTTAATTTATAGTCCTCTGGGGGAGAGAGATACTTAAAAATCATCTTTCATTACAATTGTGACAAGTATGCAGAAGGAAAAGGCCTCAATGCAAGGAAAACAGATAAAAGGAAGACCCAGCCTAGTCCTGGAAAATCAGAAAAAGCCTCTCTGAAGAGGGAACAGTTAAGAGGCTTGGAGACTAGATAAGAGTAAGCCAGTTATAGGAAGATCAGTGCAGGGAAGGAGCAGGGGTATCAGATGCTTTAAGCTGTCTGCAAGTCAAATAAAACCCACTGCAAATTTGCTTAAAACACTAAAAGTTATTTATTGGTATAGCTTCAGGCACAGTTTGATCAAGATCTGGTTTTCATTTCTCTAAGAGTCTCACTGTCCTACCAAATTTTATATGTTCATTTTAGTCACTTAGTTTCTGTCATGACAATGTCTACCAATGACAGTTTATTTGCTCATAGTTGCAGAAAGAAAGAGTTCCCTTCTTTATGCTGATTAGGCAACCCGAAATCAATCTTTCTAACTAGTGGATGCCTCTGTCTGACTTAAGTCTTGGTTATCTGCACCGATCATTTTGGTAAGGAGAATGGGATTTGTGTAACCTTGGACCTTAGGGGTGGGTCCATTCCATCCAAATCATATGACCACTAAACATAGGTGGGATAAACATGGAGGAGGCAACAACAATTTCAATTCTAGACAGAGAGCTATTCTAATCAAAGATAGAAACAGGCGTGGAGAACCTTAGTTGGTTAGATTAGATGTTGGAGGATCTAAGTCCCATGGGAAAAATGAAGAGGAGATTGGCATGAGGGAGACAATGTTGTAGAGGTCAGGTGGGGCCTTGAGGGCCATGTTGAAAATTTGAGGTCTGTTCCAAAGGTTAATGGAGAGTTTCTGTTTTTTGTGATGATCAAACTTACGTATTAAAAACATTCTTGTATAGAAGAAAGATTTCATCAAAAATATGTGTGTATACATCTGATACGTCCATGTATATTCATAGACCATGTTTGAAAAATATACAATACACCGGTAAATGTGGTTGCTTATAGGAAGAGGTCCTTGGAAACCAGAGAGCTGACCAAATACAGAGACTTTTCACTGCATGCACTGTTGAGATTGTCTTTTTTTTTTTTTTTAAACCTATTCTTACCTTGTTCTTAGATTTCAAAAATACCAAGTTAATTGTTTCCAGTGAAAGCTCTGTCCACTGTATGGAGAGAAAAATCAGAGGCAGGGAAGAGGGCAGGGAGAAGAGACAGGCGTGGTTGTTGCCTGGTTTCTGATGGGACAGGAACAGGTCACCTGCGGCTGAAGTTCCTGCCCTTCTCCACCGCAGAGCTAAGCCTTCTGTCCCCACAGACGCACACAGACGTAGGACAGAGTGAAACGGCTGCCGAGTCAGTTACTTCTGAGCATGAGATGCAATAGGAGAGGAGGCTTGAGAAAGAGCCAGAAGCCACGGAATGGTTATAAGAAAATGATGGGGGCCTGGGGAAAGGGAGCAAGTTTGTATTTGTGCAGAGGCACAAACTTATTTGACTTACCTGAGCTACTGATATCCCCAGCTGTATAATTATGCAAATGTGACGCCTCTGAAAATGGGACTCTGCATCTGAGTCGAACCCCTGGGATTCCAGGTTGCAGAACGGGAGCCTGGAAACCTCTCTAGGAGGCAGCCCACATCCAACTAGAAAATGGGAAGCTGCAGCTTACTCCTACCCTGCAGCCTGACTTCACATCCGTGCTGGGTCAAGTTGAACTGAACAGAATGCAATGTGTCCACCTTGCTGGCACAAGTAAGTAATGAAATGATTATCAAAGGGAGAAATGAATGTCAGCAGCAATTTTAGTGATAACTGCATACAATTAGCAAAATATTAGTAAAATGTAAAATGGATTTTGAGAGAACACAAACATTCAATCCATGGCAACAGGGAACTCTTTGTATCATGCTTCTCTCTCACTGTGTTTAATCCCTCCCATGTCACAATTCACATCCTCTGTAAAGTCCCATTCTTACCCTTTACGTTGGTTGTAATCACACCTTTGAACCTCTCATCATTTTGTGATACTCCCCTAATCTCATTTATGGGTACACTACAGCATAGCGGTAACGAGTGAGCCATCTGGAAAATTGAGTTTATACTTTTGGTCTCCCATTTACTGCCTTTACAAGCTGTGTGACCTTGGACAGTTTACTTAACATTCCTGTCAATCCACTTCATCTGTAAAATGGGGACAGTCATGTCATGTACTTTACGGTGTGGTTGTGAGGAATGAATGGGTTGATATGGATGTGATGTAATATATATTATTATATATATAATTATATGTATTACATATATATTATATGTATATATTAGTATATATACATACCTATCAGTTTGGGGCACATTATAAGCTCTAGGTGGGAATTGGTTATTGTTACTATTACAACTATGCATACTAGTTATTGGTATATTTGTCATATCTTTTATTTAGATTATATGTATCTCAAATTATCTGATAGATTCTTTTTGTAACATAATTGGTCATCTAATATACCATGTGACAAACTACCCCAAAACTCACCAGTTTAAAACAACATGTATTATCTCACAGTTCTTTTTTTCAAAGATTTTATTTATTCATTTATTTGAGAGAGAGAGAGAGAGAACAAGCAGGGGGAGCAGTAGAGGGGGAGGGAGAAGCTGACTCCCCGCCGAGCAGGGAGCCCAACACGGGGCTGGACCCCAGGACCCTGGGATCATGACCTGAGCTGAAGGCAGACACTTCACCGACTGAGCCTCCCAGGTGCCCCTGCCTCAGTTTCTGTGAGACAGAAATCTGGGTATGGCTCAGAGTCCCCCAGGAGGCTACAACTGAGGCGCCCACCAGGGCCGCAGTCATCTGAAGGCTCAACGAGGGAAGGAGCCACTCTCAAGCTCAGTCGTATGACTGGGGAGCCACAGGTCTCCACTGGATGCTGTCTGGAGACATCAGTTCTGTGTTGTGTGGGTCTCTCCACTGGGAGCTCGGAACATGGCAGCTGGCTTCCCCCAGAGCAAGGGCTCTGAAAGAGAGAGAGAACAGAATCACAGGTTTTAGCAACCTAATCTCAGAAGTGACAACCCACTTCTGCTATTTTCTGCCCTGTGAGAAGTGAGTCAGTATGTCCAGTCTACACTCAAGAGGAAGGGGTTACACAAGGACGTGAATATGAGGAGGTGGCGGTCATGGGACCCCATCTCAGAGGCTGCCTCCCACACATAGTAAGAAAGAGGAAAATGAGCATTTGGGGAATGTGCCAAACTTACCAGATGACCCTTGTCGTTCTGAAAGACCATCATCTAACGGACTGAGCCCAAGAGCTGCACAGGTCAATTACATCTAAGAGAATATTATTTAATAAACCCTGGCCGATCCCCACTTTTATGTCAGACACTGTGTGAAAAGGAAGGATACTAAGATTTTAAAAAATAAACTTTAAAGCTGGATAGGATCTGGCCCAACTTTCTCACTGAACAAATAAGGAATTTTAGGCCCAAAGCAAACAGACTAGTTGTCCCGAGTCACACAGTAACACAACCACTGACAGGACCCAAATCTCCTGAGCGGGCGCTTTCTCCTCTGATGGAAATATGGGAGTTCCCTGCTGCTTCGTCCTGTGCGGCCATCCCCCGCCTTCTGTGACTTGAAGAAAGACTATAAAAAAGAACTGAATCAATGGGACATTCGTTATCCTTAAATGCATGTAGTTTTTTTTTAAGATTTTATTTGTTTGTCAGAGGGAGAGAGAAAGAGAGAGAGCGTGAGCACGCAAGCAGGGGGAGAGGCAGGCAGAGGGAGAAGCAGGCTCCCCGTGGAGCAGGGAGCCTGTTTCGGGACTTGATCCCAGGACTCTGGGATCATGACCTGAGCCGAAGGCAGACGCTTAACCAACTGAGCCACCCAGGCATCCCTAAATGCATGTGGTTTTATTAAATTCAGTCCCTCATATTAGGACATTCTTTAAATAAAGACAAACTATTAACCCTGAAGTTCCTACATGCCTAACAGATTTTTATGGGCTCCATTCTTCCGGTCCCCCCTGTTGTTCCTTGTGCTGACATTGCATTTAAGCTTCCACACACCATCATTGGAGTGGGACAAGCTCAGAGAGAGAGCCAAGTGCCACTCTGCTGGGGACGGTACACAACTTGCCCCCAAACCATCCACGCTACAGTTCTCTCCTTTTGCCTCCCGACTAAAGCTGATGTTTATTTGTCTCTTTGTTTGGCTTGCCTTCAACCAGAAAGCACTGCTTACATGTGTCAAACTCAACAAGGCCACTTTCTCCTTTTGGAAAAATAAAATAACTTCTGCCCTAGTCATGTCTGGGAATGGAATGCACTTCAAGAGGAAAATACAAGAATTTTATTTGATATAAATAGACTCCATCAATTCAAGGAACGGGTGTGGAAACTGAAACATTGACAGGTAATTATCAAAAGTACCTTAGAAAAGCAAGTTTCTGTGGACAATAGCCACAATTTATTATTATTATTGTTGCTAGCCTCCCTGATGTTCTCCATTTATGATGCCAGTAATCTTGTCTCTTTTGATGAATGTACCTTTTGTTTTTCATTAAGGTGTCAATGCATTAGACAAAAGGCCTGCTGAGTATGACAAAACTCATGGTCACCTGACAGAGGAAAACAGGACTTTATACCTGTGAGCCAAAACACAATTGTCCCCACAGGATGACAATGCATATGTACAAACCCATGCGTACACACATGCGCGCACGCACCCGTGCGCACAGACACAAACCTTGCTCTTGAAGTCCTGGAGATGATTTTAGGAATCTTTTAGCCAGGTTAAAGTGGTATATGTCAGGGATGACAGCTCCAGACCATGCATAACTGAAACCAGCCACCTCCAAGCCTACTGACATCTTTATGTCTTACTTTGTTGTGATCTTGCTGAATCCCTAGGCTAATCTGAAAGGAGTATGAATCTCTCTCCTTCAAAAATCCTCAGGTCCCTTCCCCTAATTGGAGATCCTGAGCTATACGTGGTGGGCCTTGAAGCATTATTTACTCCTAGACAGTCTGCTCCGATGCTCCAAAGCAGCTACTTTTCAAACCCGTCCCAGCTCCTATGGGGGGGTGAAGGGGAGAAATAGTTCAGATGTCAGTCGATAAGGGTATGAGATATGAGCAAACGGGACCCAGTGCTGGGTGTTTAGGCAAGCATTTCAATATGTTCTTAACTAGTCAATCCACTGGGGTATGTGGATTTTTTATCGGTCTAGTATCCTGGGCCAGTGACACAATCTTGGAGAGTTGTCAAGAGCTAATAACTTTTCACAGTAATATCCTCGACAGGGAAGGGGAAATGGGATTTTCCAGGGCTCAAGCCTGAATGATTGTAAAAAATTTTTTAAAAAGATAGCAATTCAAAAAACACTTAGAAGAAAAGAGAAAGCAAATCAAACTCCCCCCCAGTCCCAACATAGAAAGAATGTTAAGCCTACGTGTGCCACAAAGGAAAGAAATTTTTCAAAGGAAAGCTCAGAATTTTAAATGTGTGCAGAACATTAATTTTGAGGTAATTAGAAAAAGCTATTTTCTATTCATCAAAAATCAAAGGTGTGTACATTCTGGATAAAGATTTGGCTACCAATTAATAAATTCATAAATACCCATGGAGTCTGAAACATGCCATCCATATCATGTTGCACTTTGAAACCTACTTGGTCCTAACAGAAATTGTAAAAGTGGAAAATAGATTTTTAAAAGAAGCTATTTTTCCCCTGTGCAATCTCCACTCCCATCCCTGTGTACTCACTCAAGACAATATTTTAAAACAAAGAGTGAAACTAGAAATCGCATCCACTGCAATATTCCAGCTTTGTTTCTGTTCTTTTGTTCATTCATTCACTGGCTAAGCATTCACAGGGCTTTCCCTTTGGCTAGGCACTGTAATAGGAAATAAAAAATGAGCGAGTTACACAGCCCCTACTCAGAGGATCTCCCCTCTAAGTGAGAGTGACACACATAGAAATAAACAATTGTGCTCTAAATGCTACATCAAGACACAGCATTATTAAAGTCCAAAATGCTGAGTGTCTAAGACTAGGGGATTTAAAACTGTCTCTACAGAGGAGGCAACATTTAAGCTGAGTCTTAAAATACAAGTAAGAGTTGGCTAGGTGGCAAGGGGGGAGCTTCACATGTATTTCAGAGAGGACGAGGCATTTGCTTTGATTGAAGCAGAGTGTGCATGCGGACGGATGGAGGAGGCAGGAGGAGATGAGGAAAAGTAGGGGCCAGTCTGTAATTGACTCAAACGCCATGCTGAGGTATTTGAACCTTACCCCACATGCAACAGAAAAGTGCCAGAGATTCCTAACGAGGAAAGATTTCCTTTATACTCAGATAAATTCAGGTGGTATTACAAAGGATGGAGGAGAAATTTCGGTTAGAATGGGTATACATGGCTTTGTAGGAAGTCCCACCAATGCCAAGCTTAGTTTCTGCCCAAGCTGAATCCTGTGTGTTACCACATCTCACTTTTTTTTTTCTTTGTAATCTTCACCTCATTCACCTTTATTTATCTTCTGCTGATTCGTTCAATCAGGCATTCCAGCATTCAACAAATATTTGTCGAGCCCTTACTAGAATGCCAGACACTGTGTAGGGACCAACGATGAGTCCCTAAGAAGGACAGGCCAAGCTTAGAGTCTAGCAGTGCTGGCAGATTTATTTAAATACAAGTAATTGAAACGATGTGTAAGGAGCAAGATGAAGGGAAACTAGGGGGGCTTCCCTAAGGAAGTGGTGGTTAGCCTGTGACCTGAAGGATGAGTAAGACTTAACCAAAGTTCATGTGTTGGAAAGAGGAGGGGAGAAAGGCAGAAATTACCTTGCAACTGGGAAATAACCAAAGGCAGGAGGAAGCATGGTAGCTCGGAGGAAGTGAAAGGTGCTCCGCCTGCCTGGAGAGTTGAACAAGCTGAGAGATGGACTGGAGTTCGAGCTTGCGGGACTATGCTCGCCATGTGCCCCAACCCAGTAGGCTAGGCTGTGCCGTAGAAATAGAGCCCTAACACTCAGGAGCTTAATCGACAAAGATTTCTCTCTCTGTCAAGGAAATTCCAGTGCAGCTCAGATGACATTCCAGGGCAGCTCTCCATGGAGTAATTCAGACACCAGGGATCCCACTATCTTTTGATGTTGCTGTCCCAACATGTGGCTTTCGGGGTCACTCCAAGTGGTGAAGAGCGTATACGGCAGTGGCTCCTAAATACTCTGGCCCAAAAGAGACATGTTCATCCACTGCTGTCCAGAACTAGTCACAAAGACCCAACTAACTACAAGAGATGCTGGAAAATGTACCATGGGACATTTGGTGATCTCCAATATCTCTGTCAAGGATTAGCAGGCTTTATTCTAAAGATAATGGAGAACCACTATAGCCTTGCAAGCAGGAGACTGCTGGGATCAAGTTTAGGTTGTAGAAATTACCCCAGCAATATTGTGGAGAATGAGTTGGATGCACAAAGAAAGACCAGTTAGGAGATCTTTCAGAAGTTCAAATAACAGAAGATGGTGGCTTAGAATACAGTGGTGCCAGCCTCCTAGTTTAATAAACACCTACATTCAGACATTTTTGTAAGAATCCTAACAAGAAATTGGTTTCAACTGGTACTTGTAACAAAGTAGTATTTTCTTAAGAATAACAATAACAGGGGCTCCTGGGTGGCTCAGTTGGCTAAGCTTCCAACTCTTGATTTCAGCTCAGGTCATGATCTCAGGGTTGTGAGATTGAGCCCTGCCTTTGGCTCACACGCTGGACATGGAGCCTGCTTAAGATGCTCTCTCTCCCTCTCCCTCTGTCCCTCCCCCCTTAAAAAAAAAAAAAGAACAATAACAGTGTATGCAAACTATTGGCTGAATTTACCTAGTAGTTTAACTGATTACAAAGAGCTGAATTCTCTTCCCATAGGTTGGGGAGCAGGAGATGCTGGATAGCAAAGGTCCTTTGGCTCTAGTTCTGCAGAATGGTAAAACACGGTGAGGAAATCATGGTACTATCTGACAGAGTATCTTGAAGCTGAGGCTAATGCCGACATCATGGAAGTATGCAAACCAGAGATTCAGATGGCGAGCTGAATAATAAACCAGAAAAAGGATATACGGCTTTCCAGAACCAGGCAGGTGGGTCAGAAGTCAGATTATTGAGCCAGGGAGCAGAAGGATGGGCAAAGGCACACAGAGGACAGTGAGTGCCGCCAAAAAGTGGGGACTCCAAATTGTTTTTACATCCTTTCAGTAACCTGGAAACTGCAATCACTGAGCTAGAGGGAGGGCAGGCAATGAAAGTTCCTCTAAATAATTTCCCCATCAATCATCTCTTTATCATGTCCAGAACTCATTTTTTTTTAAATTTCAGCTTTATTGACATATAGCTGATCTGATTTGCACGTAGCTCCCAGTCTTCCCCATCTCAATAAAAGTCATCCACTCTCCACTCAAGTGCTCCTGCCATAAGCCCTTCTTGAATTCTTTTTCCTCCTACACTACTTCTCTATGTCTGATCCATCAGCATGTCCCTTGACTCTACTCTGATATATGGTCTTATTCCAACCACTTCCTGTCATCTCCACCATAGCCCAAGCCATACCATCTCTTATTTTGACTACAGCAGTAACTTCTTAACAGGCTCCCATCCTCTGCTCCTTCCTCTTAAACTATGTTCTCACCACAGACAGAAAGATCCTTTTTGAGATATAAATATAGTCATATTACTCCCTTCCAATGGCTTCAAGTCCCATTTAGAATAAAACTGTGGCCAGGGTGCCTGGGTGGCCCAGTCGGTTAAGCGTCCGACTCTTGGTTTTGGCTCAGGTTGTGATCTCAGGGTCTTGAGATCAAGCCCAGCGTCAGGCTCAGCAGCTCAGCTGTGAGTCTGCTTGGGATTATCTCCCTCTCCCTCTTCCTCTGCCCCCCACCCTTGTGCGTGCCCATGCTCTTTCTCTCTCAAATAAGTAAATCTTTAAAAAAAAAAAAAAGGAATAAAACTATGGCCAACAATGGTCTTCAATGTCTAGGCTGTGCCTTCCTTTCTGATCACATTTCCATCTCTTCCCTTTATTGCCCTTGTTCCCTGGACATGCAAAGCTCTTCTTTAAATATTAACTTAAATTAATTATTAAATTATATATCACCTCCTTAGCCTCACATCTGAACATCTGATCTAAAGCAGCCACTCATTACAAAGCAGTAGATCTATTTTGATGCTCTGCATACATTTTTTTGCTCTCTAATATTTTCTTTCTGAGTTACTTCCATGGTGTTGCTATTGGGCTTTCATCATGGTTAACTGTCTGTTTCTCCTAGCAGAATACACCCCCACTGAAAGCAGCAGCCTACCCCGCCTTGATCCTTGCTGTTCCTACAGTGCATGGAACGGATCTCAGTGTGTAGCGGGCACTCTATTCTAATTAGGTGAATAAATACATGAGTGAAGAAATACATAAATGAGTGAATTCCCCTACTTTCCTGGGCCTGAAACCTCTCCCTCTTGATTGTCTTCTTTCCATCAGCCTAGAACCTTGAAGTCTCTTAGACCACTGAAAAAGGAAAGTCCTCCCTTGATCTCATGTTGCTTTTCTCCATTCTTTCCTCTTCCTTGTTGATAAAAATGTTTTTTTATACAAACACTCTACAATTATTGCATAACCTTCTCTAGCTTCTGACTCTCTGCTCAGTGGAAATGGGTCCAGCTCCTGGTTGCCAAACCAGCCTTTGCCTTAGTGACCCTCACTGCCACCTCCCCTGCCTCCCCTTCTTCTGTTCTTGACCCCCAACTGTCTCTTCTTTCTGCTGGGACTCTCTGACCATTCCCTCTATGTTCTCATCTTAAAACAATTCCCTGGGCTCCTCCACACTATTTGCATGCTCCTTCTTTCCTCCTTTCACCATCTGCTCTTTATCACGTGGCTTTTGCACTCTCCCTCCCCCTCCCACTAAATTGGAGTGTGCCCGGTCACTGAATCCTGGGGTCCCTGCCTTTCTCACTCTCTACCCTCTCTTTCTGGCTGATTTCATCTCCTCTTCAGACTTCAAATACTTCTCCAAAATAGATTTTTAAAAAATCTACACCTCCAGTCTATAGTTCTTCCCCCCACTATATATACTTGGGTAGCCCACAATCTCTTCAAACTCGGCAGGTCCAAATTTGTAAGGTACTGTAATAAGGAAATGGGGACTCAGAGGTTTGGCAGTTTACCTAAGAGCACTTGACTAGGGAATGGTAAAGCTGGAATCTAAATTCAATTCTCCCGGACATCAAAGCCCATATTGTTCCTCCATGTCCCTTTGTCATTGTGTTACAACAGCAGAAAACTGAACAGCCAAAATGTCTTTCTAGAGAGTAGTTCACTATAATTGTGAAATGGCCAAAAGATGAAATTTGATGCCACGATTAGAAAAGATGCTTTAGAAATATGGTTAATAGCGTGGGGAAAAGTGAAACATGAAACTATTTATAGTAAAATCCTAACCTTATCATTATGATTAGAATAAAGTCTGGAAAGGAAACATAAAAGGCCAACTGCTATCTTCATGTGGTGGCATGATTATGGTTGAAATAATTGTCTTTTTTTCTGTACCAGCATTCATTCCTGCACTCCACTGGTGGCCCTGATTTCTTTTTGGAAAATCACCTCTTCTTCATGTGTGTCGTTTTTTTGTTGTTGGTGGTGGGGGTTTTTTGTTTTTGTTTTTGCTTTTTGTTTTTATGTGTGTATCTTGAGGGGAAAATAATGAAGTTTCCTCAGTCAGATCCTTTTGCTCACTGGGCCGGTATAAGCCAAGAACCTTGTATATTGGCCAAGATGAGCCAATAAGACTTTTTAGCTGAGTTACACTGGGAGAGAAAAATGTCAGATCCCATTCAATCCTATAGTGGCACCAGAACTAAGGAATCAATTTCCCCCTACATTAATTCCTAGAGCTGCCCTGCTTGTTTTATTTCTAAACCGATTCTCTGGCCTCTTGTCCATTCTGGAAGCTTCCTTGCATCCCTTCAATACATTTTTTTTTCTTGGCTAAATTAGCTCTTGGTGGTCTCTGATACTTATGACCAAATAACCCTAACTGACACATGTCTGTATGTTCTATTTTCTACAATAAACACATTTTGTCTTTATACTCAAAAATAAAGAGGGAAATGAAAGTTAAAAGTCTAGTAACAGTAAAAACAGTAGAAGGTACCAGTCCGAAATATGGTTGACTGTAATAAACCTGGGTGAAAGGTGGGGTTTGACCTCTCCTGATCCATAACTGCTCCTAGTAAATCACCCACTTCATGTCGTGATTTCAAAGTGACCGCAGATCAATAGTATCCTCTTCCTATACACACAGAAAATATTTTTATTTCTACTTCTAATAAGTTTAGGGTCAATGAGAGCCTACCAAAGCAAGACTTGGATTATACTGGAAAGAAAATATATTCATTTTTTTCTTCATTTGATACAGGTATTGAATGCTTCCTCCATGCCAGCAAGTTGGTCTACAAAAATGAATGGTACCCGGTTTGGGCTCCTTAGGTACTTCTTCCCGCACAATGAGGCAAATGCATGGCAGATAAATTGTAAAATACATAGTAAATGCTACTATAGAGATAGGAGCAAAGTGCCATCTCTCAAGACAGAGATGAACTAGCAGTTAAAAGATTCTAGATGATTAGAAGGAAAATAACAAAGACCCAGCACTTATTGTTTTAGCTGAAAAGTGTGCTACAGCAACTTTGCAAAGAGGATGATCATTCCAATGAGAAAACACGTGGCAAAACCATGTTCTATTCGTGGCAAAACCATGTTATAGGTTGTAATTTTCATTCCTTTTTTTAAGTGCGTCCAATAAACTGTCAATATAATCATTATAATTTTTACATTAAATACATTTAAAACACATTGTAGCATCTTTACCATCAACTTGCTTTAATAAAATAACAGAAATTGTGGCGCCTGGGTGGACTTCGGCTCAGGTCATGATCCCAGGGTCCTGGGATCGAGCCCTGCATCAGGCTCTCTGCCCAGCAGGGGAGTCTGCTTCTCCCTCTCTCTCTGCCTTTGCTCGTGTGGTCTCCCTCACTCTCTCTCTCAAATAAATAAATAAAATCTTAAAAAAAAAAAAGTAACAGAAATTCACCTTTGGCACCTCCCTCTAATCAACCCCATTAATATTTACCTTTGCTTTTCTAAAATCCATTTCCTAATTTCTCAGTACCAAGGGCACTAAAGGAATTACCTTGTACCTCCCACTGAAGAACCTACCCAGCCTCTGTCTCAACACCATGCTTTGGGTAGGATGGATAGATTCCTCCCAAATGTATCTTCACATCCATTCTTACCCATTGCGGGTTTCTTTCTCTCGAGACATTATCCGATACCTACCCCCACCGGTGTGTCGGTCCTGTAATGACTCAGTGGGATGCTGCTTCCTGCTAGCGTGGTTGCATCGGAAATGAGGCTTCTGGAGAAAAGAGCTTAGCCAAAACAGACTAGTGATCGCACTAGTGGAAGCTTTGATACTGAGAGGTCAAACCAAACCAAACCACCCAAACCCTGCTCCCAGGTGTCCTAAATCAGTAGTTCTAACGTGAGGCCTTAGAAAAATAAGTGCTTCTATATAAAAAATATTAAAAAAAAAAAAGTCTGGATCCTCAAGGAATGATGACATAAATAAGCACTGCATCTTAGTCCAGTGTCAGGACATAAATTCCAAGGAAACTCAAGCCCAGGAACATGCAGAAGAGGTGTTTGGGGACAGGCCGCGTGCAAGGTGTTTGCCTCTGCCAGCCTCCTACCTCCCCTGTCTCTGCCCTTCTGGGTCATCTCTAGTCCTCCAGGAAGTAGTAAGCAATAAAGACAGAGGATGAGCTTTGGAATCCCACAGTCCTAGGTTGATCAATGGCCTCTGCCACTCACTCACAGTGGGATCGTGGGCAAGTTACCAAATGCCAGTGAACCTTAGTCTCCTCATCTGAGAAAGGACAACAGTAATTTCTTCCTTGCAATGGGAGAACTAAATGATGTCACGGAAGCCTCTGGCACATAGAAGTACAGGAATCGGCGGCTGTGAGGATACTTGGAGTCATGCTTTGCCAACAGTAACAACACACCCAACCCTGCCCTTTCCCTAGAATAACCTATGATTCAAACCCCACAACAAACAAACAAACACATCTACGCCTTCCCCCATGGTACTCTAAACTAGTTTCTACAAACCTGAAAGTGTCAGGGGTAGCCTAAGTTACAAAGAGCCTCTGTTGAAGAGAAGATGCTTGGAGAGCCAATGTTCATATTTGAAGAAGTGTGTGTTGTCTCCTGCTATTCTGTCTCCTCACTTGTTCCAGAAAAACCGGGCCTGCCACAGGTCTACAATATTATCTACCCCAGGTATGGGTAGGCTCACAGGCTTCTGAGAAAGAACGAAAGGAGCAGGTCTCAAGTCTCTCTGCAGCCATGCTGACCGCTCTGTGTGGCCTGTGGGCGTGGAGGCATATGTGTGTGTGAGGAGATCTTAAGAAGGATTCCCGTTTCCTATTTCCATATTTATCCTGTGCTCAGGCAGGAACGCTAAGTACATTTGTTGCTCGTCCACATTTTTAGAATTGGAAAATGGGACGGCCGAGAAAGACCTTAGAAACTGACCAGTGCTGCATTTCTCAAGATGTGCCCTGTGGACCAAGTATGGCATCTCTAAAGATGGGGCCAGAAAACCGCCTTATTGAACAAGCACCTCAGGGAATTCTTAAACACTTTCAAGATCGTGGGGCACCTGGGTGGCTCAGTTGGTTAAGCATCTGCCTTCAGCTCAGGTCATGATCTCAGGGTCCTGGGATTGAGGCCCATGTCTGTCTCCCTGCTCAGAGGGGAGTCTTCTTCTCCCTCTCCCTCTGCCACTCCCCCTGCTTGTGCTTGCTCTCTCTCTTTGTGTGTCAAATAAATAAAATCTTTAAAAAAAAAAAAAGCACTCTCAAGATCGAGAGCCATTGAGCTAGCCCAAATGTCCCCCTTTCAAAGTGAAGATATTAAGGCCTGAAGAAAATGAGTGATTTTCAAAAACAGAGGGTCTTAACTTCAGCACTACTGACATTTGGGACTGAGTAATCCTCTTGTTGCGGGGCTGTCCTGTGCATTGCAGCATATTTAAGGGCATCCCTAGCCTCTTCGAACTAGACGCCATGAATGTCCGCACAGCTGTGACAACTAAATATGTCTCCAGACAAAGCCAAACATTCCCTGAGAGACAAAATCACCCCTGACTGAGAACCCCTGCCTAAAGTCACACTGACAATCAGAGGGGGAAGCAAGACGGCACTCAGTGTCCTGATCCACAGCCCAGCAATCTCCCCGTAGCTACGGACTCCTCTTCTTCTGCTATGAGAGGCAAGAGGAGGGGAAAGAGCACTCGAGCCATAAGGGTGGGGTAAGCAGGGGTCACAGCACTGCCGTTCCCTGGGAATCTGGGACATTACCCCCCACTCTTTCCCTGACTTACTGTGCAGCTAGTCATCCCTATTTCTGTTTCTCCACCTGTTTAAACCTTGATCTTCCAGGAGAACTGGCAGAATTCCGACTGGCAACACCTTGGAAACCCACACAGAAGGGTGCCATCCAAGAAGCTTTTCTGAGACTGATTTAAAGGTACCCCTGTGTAGAAAACAAGAGTGTCATGTTCTCGATTTAGTGCCATGCCAGGAAGAGGATTGCCGTGGGGAGCAATGCAAAAGGGATCAAAAAGGTGGCTTCTGGTCCCAGCTCTTTCCCATCTGCCTTTGTGGCAGCTCTCTGATCTAGAAGCAGTTTCCCCATCCAATGAAGGGATTAAAATATGTCGCTGCATCCGGGCTTGGACTCACCTGTGACCTCTGTCCAAGGGGCCCTGTCACTGGTCATCAAAAACCCAAACCCCACCTTTCCTCCAATCCCCAGCTCGCTCACTAGTCCTTATTTTCTTCAGTGATAGGAGGTTATGCTTATGGACGCCTTTATTCTTAAGAGATGCACCCTGAAGTATTAGGAATGGAGTGTCGTGATATTTGTAACTTACTCCCAAATGGTTCTCAAAATCATATACTATGTATATTACATATACACATATACATGTATGCATAGATTCTCATACATAGAGGGAAAACAAATCTACCAAGTTATTGCTGAGAGTTGAATCTTATTGAAGGGTATATGGCTGTTCATTTTATGATTCTTTCCACTTTTCTGTATGCTTGAAATTTTTTAAAGTCCGATGTTGGAGAGAAAAACAGCTCCAGCTCTGTCTCTTTCACAAAGCCTTTCCCAAATTAGCTGAAATAATTCCTCCAAATTCCCGCAGCACTTATGTACTCTGTGTTTATCACTTTCTACCTTGTGTTATAGTTATTTAAGTGCTCGCATAGTGGGTCATAAAATTGCTAAGGCAATACTCAGCTATGTGGAGAACATTTGTTCTAAAACTGCTCTTTATTTTTTATTTTTTTTATTTTTTATTTTTTTTTAAGATTGTATTTATTTGCGAGAGAGAGAATGAGAGGGAGGAGCGGACTCCCTGCTGGGCAGGGAGCCCGATGCGGGACTCGATTCCGGGACTCCAGGATCATGACCTGAGCCGAAGGCAGTCGCCCAACCAACTGAGCCACCCAGGTGCCCACATTTGTTCTTTTTAAGAAAGGAAACTGAGACTCAGAAAGGGTAAGTCTGCTTCTCCCTCTGACCCTCCCCCCTCTCACGTGCTCTCTCTCGTTCTCTCTCTCTCAAATTAAAAAAAAAAAAAATCTTTAAAAAAAATAAAAAATAAAACTGCTCTTTATTTAGTCTCCAACTTCTCTGTTCCTCCTCACAAGACCCCACGTGGCTGGAAGAGGGAAAAAACCAAAGTAAATTTTAGCCCAATCTCGTCATCTCAGATTGATCATAGAATTTAAATAGTCGCTTTAGGTAACTCAGTCCTGTTTGGACAGAAGCTGGGCCCTGAGCTCTGCTCCCCCCTGATTCCCCAGGATGGCATTTGGGAACTGACTGGGTTCGGGAGACATCCCGGGAAGGGGTCCCCAAGATCAGCTTATAAAACTGGCTAGTGATATTATACCCGTGATGCAAATGCTAATGCCGCATCTGGTAATAAGGTCCTTGAGTGATGTGTCAGTGTTCCGAGAAGCAGTCATTGCTGTTGCTGGAGGAGCTGGGCAGTGCTCCGTACTTACAGGTTCTTCCTAAATATCTGGGTCCACCATCTCTCTGGTCTGTTGTTCCTACCTCCACATTGTGACTTCTGCTTTCATCACTCACCAAAATGTCACAAAGTGATAAATAATAATTTGATACTAATAATTACTAATGGACTGAGTGCCAAGCTCTTTGCATGTAATATCTCATTTAATCCTCAGAGCAACCAGATGAGTCAGTACAGAATTATCTTCTAAGGACAACCAGTGGTCTCTTCACTGCCTGATTGTTGACTTCACCTTTTCTCCAAACTCTGCGGCAATAGATATCGCATGCCACGCTGTCTTGGAAACTCCCATTTGCTGTGACCTCCTAAGTTACCTAGCTCACCGCTTCCTCTCCAGCCCTATCATTTTACTTCCTTCCAGTTCAGCCCAGTTCCTTCCATTCCAGCAAGTCCTGTAAGTTTTCTGGCCATCCCACCTTTTTCAATCACCTTCTATGTTCCCTCCAGGGTCCATCATGCCCCTTCAAGGGGCCAACTTGTGTTCATTCAACACACTTTATTGAGCGCTGCTTTGTGCTCAAGCCCGTTGTCCTCAGTCCAAGAAAGACAAGGCTGAGAGAAAGAAAGGCAGGCCCAGTCCCCACCATCATGGGCTCTGCAGTGACTGTCTGTCTGGGCTTCCATCTTGTCCCAGTTATTCAAGCAAGAAACCATCTTCCCGGCACCTCCTTCCAAGGCTGTGTGCTCTCTGTATCACCCATTTGACACTTACCAAGTACAGCTTTGTGGACTTATTCGTCCTATTCGGGGACTGTTTATTCAGGGTAATCATCATAACACCAGTACTTTTACAGACCGAGTGTCTCCTCTACGCCAGGCACTCCTTCTATTCACACAGTCTCTAGTTCTCTCACCAATACTGCCTGAAAGGGGCAATTTATCTCTTGGTACTAATGCAGCACTCCAGGTTCAGAGATGATAAGTAACCTGCCCAAGGCCACATAATTAGTAAGTGGCATGATCAGTGGGAGAATCAGGACCCCTGGCTCCAAAGGATCTCTCCAGGCTGAGCTGTTGACTTTCTTGTGGCATCATGTGCTGAGGTAGTGAACAGCCAGTGATGGGTGAGGCAGGGAAGTGTGAGTTAGATTTGCATTCAAGTTCCAGCTAGAGCGCTTACTGGAGATATGACTTTAGGCAAATTCCTGAACCTCTTTGTATCTTAGTATCCTTGTTTTAAAATTACCATTGCAAAAATTAAGCAAAGCCACTCACCTCACAAGGATTATATGAATGAGAAACACCTAGCAAAGCACCAGGTATTATCACAGGCTCTTTCCCATCTCCCTTTGTTGATGAAGATCATTTAAAACGCTGTCATGTCCCTTATTGTGGCTGGAATAAATGCCTAAGTGTGATGTTAAGAAATATCTGCAAGCAGGCCTTTCAAGGATCTGTGAGGATATTAAAGAGGCAGGGACTGACCCAGTGTGGTAGAGGCGGTCCAGTTGAGAGGAGATGGAAAAGCAATCCAGAAACCAGGCAATGGGAGGGAGGTGTTGCCGTTCCTTTTGTTAGGGAAGGTTTTCCAAGGCACAGCCCCTGAAGCTTTTGTGTGTCAAAAGCATTTTAAATGCTTACCACAGGTGCGCTCAGATGAGACTCCTTCTGTGGCAAAGAAAGTGTGGGCTTATCAAAATGCTAATTGATATTGTTCAGAGGGAGTCTGGAGGCATCCGGAATAGAATCTTGCAAACAAGCTCAAAAGCCCACTCTTTTTCTTTCTCTATAAGCTGGCTACCCATTCCAGAACATAACATAGCTCATAAACTAAACTTCCACACTTATGAAATCTTTACTAAGCGCTCTGAGAGATCTACATCATCCACTTCATTAATCCTTTTTTAAAAAGCCCTATGAGGTAGAGATTATTGTTTTGTGTGTTGCAAGTGAGCAAACTGAAGCCCAGAGAGGCTACATATCTTGCACAAAGGTCACACAGCTAGAATTATTGATGAGATTTGAGCTGATTCATCTACTGATTCAATAAATATTTGTTGAGTGACTACTATGTGCCAGGTCTCTATGATTTGAAAGCTAATGTTCTTCCTACCATCTAAGTCTTCCTAATAAAATACATGATATAATAGGGATCCCGAACATTGACAACATTCTGTCAAAAAGTGAAAGCAGTTTGGCCAGAACATGATATGCTCATGGCTCAGGAAAGATAATCAGGCTGGTTGGCCTGGCCGGGTTAGTGTCCGCATGCCTGGGCACTACTCCACGTGCGTCCTTCTCCAAGCTGGATGCTTACAGAGAGTGGTCCAAGTGCCATTCTCAGACAAGGGTATGTGAGTATCTGCGCTCAACTGCTTATCAAACTTGATGAGGATGATACACTTCAAGACGTTTATTTATTAGAAATTTGGAAAGAGGCAAAGATTGGTGCACACAACTCACTAAAAGAGGGAAAATCCAATTGGAACAGCACCTACCTTTGTTTAAGGCAGGATCCTGTTCAGTGTACTGTAATATAAATGCTGCCATTTTAGCCTCATACAAGCTTGTGAGATCTAGAAGGTGATGGCGATTGTACCCATTCCCAAGGAAACTGAGTTTCAAGTTGTAAAGGTCACCAGTACTTTAGAAGTGTCCAAGTTTCCATGTCTACTTAATGGCAGAACCAGGATTTGAAATTAAGTTCTTTCTGCTCCTTCCGGTATGCCGTCGGCATTGGTCAGGATGAGTTAGGTTAGGCTGCAGTAACAAATGGCCTTCAGATCTCAGGGGCTCACCAAAATCAAGCTTGATTTCTTACCCACATTCCGTGGCAGCTGTGGCTTTGATCGATTTTGTGTTTCTGGCAGGACCCAGCTGTCAAAGCTGCCTCTACCTGGAACTTAGCCACTCATGTAGCAGAGTGGAAAGCAAGAGTGGTGGACCCCACACTGGCTCTAGAAGCCCCTGATAGAAACTGTCATCCTCAGTTCATTGGCCAAAGCAAGTCACGTGGCCTTATCCACATACAATATCACAGAGATGTGTTACCTTCCACAGGAAGGGGCCCCAAATAGAAATAAAAACATTCCAATTTATATTAAGATAGTAATGTGTGAAGTCATCTTGAGCCTCCTTGCCTTGTTCCATGAAAGTATTCTTTAACAAATGTGATTCTGATTAAGAAATATTTCAGGTATAATCAGCCAAGCAGTCATCTTAAAAAATGGAAAAATTAAATAATGAAATAAATTTAGTATTAAACAAGCAACAATTCTAAAACATGCCTATTGAGCATGAAACCTGCATTTGCAAAGAAAGCAACTTTCACTCTGGGAATAAACTTTCCATTTCTGGCAGGAAAATTGAATAACAGCACTGAAGTTATCCTGTGAATGGGCGTCAGGGTGTCATATCTGAATGTGTAATGAGTACACATTGGCAGAAACCCCCTTTGCCACATGACTTCAAAACAAACACCAGTCAGTAGGGAACTACCAGCTGTGCTGAGTAGAAAAAAAAAAAGTGCACTCACACCCCCTCCGTCCATGAAGCAAAAATCCCCTCCGAAATCACCACCTCCAAGAATGCAGGGGCACAAGTGGATTCTCACACGTGTTCAAGTACAAAACCCCACCCCTGGAAAGTCCTCCAGGCAAAGCCATTTAAATAAAGTTCAGAGGAAGACAGAAGTAGGACATGAAACAGAGTTCAGGCATTCACAGAATTTTGCCTTCCCTTAAAATCAACTGGCAGCTTAAAAAGAAAAAAAAAAAAAAAGAGCATTTCACAAGAGTTTAAAGAAGCTGATTTCTAACGTTGGCTGATTTATAATGTCCCTTACAATTCTAAGATCTTATGATTCTGTAAGTTTCTGTGATGATGAGAAGCAAATCTATTTTCTTATCTAAGTATAAGAAAGAAAGGGAAAAGGATATGCTTTATATAATAAAATATATATAAAGGAAAAACACGAAAGAAAGAAAGAAAGAAAAAGAAAGAAAGAAAAGAAAGAAAGAAAGAAAAAGAAAGAAAAAGAAAAGAAGGAAGGAAGGAAGGAAGGAAGAAAAAAAAGAAAGAAGAAAGAAAGAAGAAAGAAAGAAAAATGTTCTAGAAAATATAAAGCTTCTTGGGTTAGGCAATCTACGTATAAAATTATGTTCCTTAAAATTTTTTGGCATTGAGTCAGGACTTGATTTGTAGAAATGAGACTTCTCCAATACCTCTTTTAGAGCCAGTGAGGAAAGGAGAAATGAACTGACTTAGATTGTTACCTTAGCCTTTTTGTAAAGGTCACCAAAGGGAAAGCCCATAAAGAACCACGGCTCTTTAGTCATTTACCAGTCTGAGACATTGTCCTAGGATAAAGGGGAATCATGATCGCATGTCACATTTTCGATTAAGTCATTAAACTGTCTTGTTTTTTTTCCCACGACTCTAAATATAATTCAAGTTGGAATGAGTCTGGTTTATTAGGAATTGTTTCTAATTGTGCTTTTCTGAAGTGCTTAGATGTTAACTCTGAAATTTTACTATCATAATTGTTGCTAGTGAATCTCCACAACTGATATTTAAGTTTTAACGTAACTATTAAGTAACATTAGATCTCAGGTGCCAAAACAGGATATCTGAGTGGAAGAAATTAAGGAAAAAAGAGAGATGGAAATATTAACACTTTCCTATCTTCTCTGACAACCAACTTGGTACGTGCTGCTTCTCTGACTGCCTCCTGTAGAAAAAGTCAATAGGCATTGTGTGGAAGCTTTCCAGTCTACCTGGACATGAAGAACCTTCTGTAATAGTAATAGTGATAAGTAGTACAAGAGAAACATCCACGAGAACAGAGTGGCTCATTTTGAGAAGAGAGGGTGGATTACAGTGTCACAGGATCAAAATGTTTTAAAGCGAGGGCTTGGGATCAATGTGGGCTTGAACATAGCTTTCTTGTCTTCTGCAATTAATTCAGATTTCTCCTTGATTCCTGAATCAAATGGTTGATGGGGCCTTCAGGTCATAGTAGAAGTCAGTGAAACTACCCAATTAATTATTATATGTACACATACATATGACTCCATGTATATATACATATATATGCGGGGATATATGTAAATATATATGGATGCATATACATATGTGTGTAATACCTATGTGTATGTGTGTATATATACATACACCATATACACCCATACATATATGGATATATCCACAAACATATATGTGGAGATATATATATATACACATACATATATGAATATATGTGTGCACACACATTCATATATGTATTTAACTGATTATGGCACAGTCATTCATTGAATTTAAAAAAAAAAATAAACCCCAATCTTATACCAGCTACAAATATAAATGCCTTTTGGATTAAAGATAACTGTAAAAAAAATAAATACTTCCAAGAAAATCCAGCTTATTATATGCATGTATATGTACAATCTGTAGATTGAAGGAGACTTTCTTGATCTAGGCATTTCTTGATCAGATGGAGAAGCTATAAAGAAAAAATAGACATTATCATATACGAATTTAAAACTTTTTTTTTGGCAAAAGAAAGATTCCATAACAAGTTCAGTAGACAAATGATAGGTCCCAAAATATTTGTACTATAGATGACAGTCACTTTTTTTGTTTCTTTTTACAAATCAACAAAGATAGACAAATGAACTCATGGAAATATGAATAAAGAATTAGAATAGGCAATTCACAGAGGAGCAAACCCAAATGACCAATAAGCAAACGAAAATATGTTCACAATAAATCATACTCAGGGAAATGCAAATTAAAGTAACAATAATGTCTCCTTTTATGCCCATCAGACTAGCAAAAATGGAAATGATCAGTAACCTCTATTGGGTTACTGGGTTACCATGAAATGGGTGCTCACATAGTGCTGAGAAAAATCCGACTGTTAAAACTGCTGTGACAAGCCATTTAGCAGCAAACACACACACAGAAATTAAACATATATGTGCCATTCAACGCGGCAATCACCTTGACACCTCTCAGATCACCAGTGCACCACGGCACGTGTCAAAGGACACTTAATGTCAGTGTTTATAGTAGCAAGAAAAGGAAAGGGGAGCAGGGATCAAAGTAAGTGAGGATCAGTGAGAACATTTACATAGATGACAGCTCACTCACACCACTGATTATCATGCAGCCATTCCAAAAAATGAGTTACAGCTGAAAGCCCACTTTTGAAAGATTCCTATACAGTTACACTCTAAGTGAAAAAATAATAGTAAGACACAGAAAATGTGCATGATGCAATGCTCCTAAGATGGACCATCACCACACCTCTCCCATGCTACACGGTGCAGAGGGCTGTAGAGGGGAATGTGAAGGGGAAAGGAAAGGGAAGTTCAAGGTAAACATGAAGGAAAAAACAAGACTTTAAATAACAGATAAATACCTGTGTGAGATAACATGTATGTATTTATGCAAAATTACATATATATACTGCATAGATGAAAAATTACAGAAAAGAAAAGCTATTTCAACAGCAAGCTCAAAGCATAATAATATTAATAATAATAAATAATAGAATATTTATTGAAGCCTCATTATTGACAGGCACTGTCCTAAGCATGTTTGACTTATTAATCCTCATAACAACCTTACAATGGAGATATTAATATCTTTATTTTCATCCAAAAAAGAGCCCAACTTACTCCTCTATAACTGTAGAATGGAACATCTGAAAAATTCAAATGAAATCAATCATCTCATTTGCTTCTTTAATGATCCTGGTCTGTTTACTTTATTTTTTTTTTTTTTTTTTTAAAGATTTTATTTATTTATTTGAGAGAGAGAGAATGAGAGACAGAGAGCATGAGAGGGAGGAGGGTCAGAGGGAGAAGCAGACTCCCTGCCGAGCAGGGAGCCCGATGCGGGACTCGATCCCGGGACTCCAGGATCATGACCTGAGCCGAAGGCAGTCGCTTAACCAACTGAGCCACCCAGGCGCCCTTGGTCTGTTTACTTTAGTGTCTGCATCTAAAAGATGGAATTTAACAGGGTACCATAAATAAATCAATATTGCCCAGCAAGCTAATGTTGGCGTGAGCCATCTAAATCAAGGGCAACTGTCTTCCTAATTAGCCACTTCCGTTGCTCATTGGTTCCACAAGGAAGCCCTGAACAATTCCTGCACGGTTCTACGCCCTGGGGATTTGTTGGTGGCCATGACAACCTCTAAGTGTTTGATAGCTTTGGGGTGGTGTCCTAGAGCATGTTGACCTCTTGTTCTGAAACTGGGTGAGAAAAATTATCTGGCCTTACTCTGACAACATCATGGGGCAAGCTTCCCGTCCTTCCTGAGAAAGGGGCAGTTTCTGGTGACATAGAAACTCCACCTGATCTGAACTGATCCATGGAACTGGACAGCCAAAGTGAACAGGCCACAGAAAAGTCCTTCATTGTGCAGCCCACCACTGGCACTCAACAAATCATTTCTTCGCTAGTGTTTTAGGGAGAAGGTAGGGGTTGCTAGCTTCTTCTTCTATTCTCGTAACTAATTTAAGCATTCTCTTATCTCCAGCCTTGATGAAGAAACACCAAGCATCAGAGCACCAGAGCAGCGATGTTCTTTATGTCCAAACACCACTGCCCCCCACTCCATGCGTCTCCATTCCCTTCTAAAACCCACTGTGCACAACCCCGCAGTGGGGTCAAAGTGTTAAAATAGAGACTGTGATTCAGATAAGGCTGCAGAAAGTGGCTAACGAATTTACTGAGGAAGTAAACACCACTGAGGAAGCCCTGAGCTGTGGTCCGGTCGGTCCCCTGAACTTGGATCCTAAATGAGACCCTGAATCTGTAAATACACAAATGAAGAAAGAGCTCCGGTGTCTCACAGCTCCATCTGTCTCGGAGCCAAGACTTTCAACCGCGCATGTGTGTTTTGCAGGCCCCTGGCTTTCCCCTCTCGTCCTGACTTTGGCTGCCTCTCATGCGGTTTTTGGCAAGGTATGCTCCGGAGAGGCTGGAAAACTTTCCATCTAGTCACTCCCTTTGGTTAACTATTAGCAGCTCTGGTGAAAGCTGTTGGTAGGGCGTTGGAAACAACTATCTAAAAAGAGGTTTGAGTTCATTCATTTGGGGATTTCAGGAATCCTGTCCTCCAAACACTAAGATAATATGAACAAAGGTGAAGCAACAAACTGAGAAATGATGTCTGCTCCCTTCTGGTCAAAGGAGGGAAGGTAACTCTTAACACACGACAAACTCAAACAAAGCTCTCTCTTGTTTAATCCCCGCATAACAACCTATAACATACACATGAGTATCTCTACTTGACAAAGTTAGAGACTTGAACCCAAAGTCCTTAAACTTTGCATTAAACCATACAGCTTCATGCCATTTAATTTACCCGAGTTTTGGGTTCCTTTCCTAAGAAAGCAAGAAGGTTGAACTCGTTGCTCTCAAAAAGGTCTTTCTAACTCCGTAAGTCCATGAATCAGTTGACCTGGCAGGCAATAAACAACTCCTCTCTTCTAATTTCCACATAGTTTTTCCCTTTCCAGCCTTGATTTCCCAGCAAACTCTGAGGGCCAATAAAGTTATATTCTGCACATCAAAATGCTAAAATAGCAATTCACACATTAGTTGTCAATAGAGTGCAGCCCTTTTCCTCCTGAAGCTGTTGCTTCACCCTTGTTTACATTGCTCTGTTCCATCAGTTTAGAGCACATTAAAAAAGCAGAACTGGGTTGGTTGTTTTACGTTGGTGGTGAACTTTGTGCCTCAACTGTATTGCAACCCCCGAAGTTTACTCAACTCCACCTGGCAGTTCAGCTCCTTGAGATAAAGTAGGTTTTCTCTGTGGGAAACCAGTAGCAGTTTATCTTCTCGCTCTGCTGCTGGTGTACGCTGGCTGGGCATCTAATAGTCATCCAGTAGAAAGTAATCAAAAAAAAAAAAAAAAGAGGAACATGAAGGGAGCACTGCCATGTAAGAGGAATTAAAACCAATACCTTGTTTTGGTAGACTTGTTAAAGACCAAGGTAAATATGTGTGTGTGTGTGTGTGTGTGTGTACTCCAGGATTGTGTGGATGTGCGGGAAACTGTGAGTGAAAGGATCCTGGATAAATAGCTAGTGAGGAGCAATTCTTATTGTCTACATTCCTAAGTGCTATCAGATTTGGATCAATTTCTCATGAGAGAAATGGAAAGTTACATTTTGTTAATTTTTAGCAAAACCATATGTAGTCATTCTCTTAGAGAAAATTACACTGACAGCAACAAAGTCATAAAAAATGTCTATAAGAAAACAATACAACCTAAGACATGCAGGAGAGAGCAGCCCATGTGCTGGTGCTTTGATGGTAATGTTAAGCAATAAAAAAAACATTCATACTGCAATCTATACAAGTAAACCTTTGTTTCCCCCTAAAAGATGTTGAGGTCCTAATCCCCAGGACCTGTGAAGGTGACCTTATTTGGAAATAAGCTCTTTGCAGATGATCAAATTAAGTGAGGCCATTACGGTGGGCCTTAATCCAATAGGTCTGTGTCCTTATAAAAGGGGAAGGGGGACTTGGACACAGAGGCAGACGTGCATACAGGGGAAAAGTCATGCAAACATGAAAACAGAAATCAGGTTGATACCTCTACAAGTCAAGGAATGCCGATGATTGCCAGCAGATCCTCAGAAACTAGGATACAGGAATGGAAAAAATTCTTCTTTCACAGTCTTTAGAAGCAACAAACCCTATAGACACCTTCATCTTGGACTTCTAGCCTCCAGATCTGTGACACAATATATCTTTGTTCTGTAAGCAGTACCACTTTCTGGTACTTTGTATGGCACCCGAGCAGATGAATACGCTTAGGTTTTCTCAAGGTCACCTCCTATCACCACACATCTCTCCTCCTGCCCCTTTATCTGCACAGCATCTCCAAAGGTGAGAGAGAAAGTATATGAGGAGAGCTGGGTTTCCCCTCCGTTCTCCTCTCATCCTTGAATCCTTGAATCTTGTCTTATCCTTCACCTTTGAAGCCTAATTTCCAAAGAAGTGTTCTTAAGAAGCTTCTAGCATAACAATAAGTGGCTAATTCTACCCAAGGGCCAAATGGTAAGAAAAATAAAGAAAAACTATTAACCTGGGAAATTTTCTTCCCAAAAGGCTTGAGCTGAGGAGTGTTGTTCTTGGGTATCCTACTACAACAGTTGAAGAAGAGGAGAGAAGAAAAAGAATTTGCCTCTAAAAGGTCCTTCAGTTTAAATCTGATACCAAGTAATCTAATTAGATTCAGACAATCTGTTTGGGACCCACATCAAGATTGCAGCACTGTTTTCAAGCAGCAGATTTGGACCATACATTTAGACAGGTTTAGTTTCTTTGCTTTGCTGATGCTGTTTCCTCCTAGAGGAGAGTGGATTGATCCTGGTACTTGGAATTAGGTTGGAGTTAGCTAGGGGATGAGCCAAAGGACTGGCATTTGGGAAATAAATTTTAGTATTAATTTAGAAAGGGGAGTGGGTTCAAGCAGCCAAGAGGTGAACAGATGGCAGTGCATGCTGGGAGTTCCTGGCAAGGAGTCCGTCACTAGAAGGGGTGGTTGAATGAAATGCTTTTGTATCTAGGTTGCAGGAGGAACAGGAAGCCGTGACTAGATCTGGCAGCTTCTAATACAAACCTTATTAAAGAGGAATGAATTTGATTATCAACAAGTGACAATTTACTTTTCGTATCTCTACTCGATTTCCTCAGAGAATTTTCCAGGAAGAGATGAACCTCTTAAATCACTATTCTAAGTGTGTAAGAGGTTCAGACATGACAATTGGGCTTCAATTTATCCATATCAATGAACTTCAAAAAAAAAAAAAAAAATGGCAGAAGTCGAAGGAAAACATCCAAACACGGAGAAGATTTATTCCTTTCTAGCTATGGCAAAATCACGGGGGAAAATGTCATATAGAACAATTTAATAAAAGGTTAGGATCTTGATCTTCCAGTAAGAAAACCAGAGTCTCTCAAGTGTTCTAGAAAGAGGAAGCTGTTGCTCTTTGTGATGAAGGTTTCCTCTGCCAGATAACCCGTGCAATTAAAAGGCAAGTTTTGCCGCTTGGCTGGTCACTCTAAGCAGACCCCTGTCAAGCACACTTTAGAGGCACCACTGCTTCTGCACCAGACCAGTTTCAAACATTCGTTCTTGAGCAGTAATGGGCCACACTTCCTTACTCACCGTGATAGTTAATTTTATGTGTCAACTTGGCTGGGCCATGATGCCCAAATACGTGGTCAAATATTATTCTAGAGATTTCTGTGAGGGTGTCTTTGGATGAGGTAAACATTCAAATTGGTGGATCTTAAGTAAAACAGATTGCCCTTCATAATGTTGGTGAGCTTCATCCAATCAGTTGAAGGCCTGATTAGAACAAAAGACAGACCTGCCCTGAATAAGAGATAATTCTGCCAACAGATGGCCTTTGGACTTTATCTGGAACATCAGCTCTTCCAGGCTCTCCAGCCTGCCAGCCCACTCTGCAGATTTTAGACTTGCTAACCCCCACAATTGTATAAACCAATTCTTTAAAATAAATCTCTTGCTATATATACATACATCCTGTTGGTTCTGTTTTTTTCTGGAGAACCCTGACAACACACTCATTTAGAGATTTGTCCCCAGAAGCTGTCAAATAACCTTTGAGCAGATACCAAAGATAATCCAAATTCAGTTTGAATGATGCTTACAGGTCAGCTTCAGTGGTCAGTGGTGCAATGGCACATGAACATTTCAGATAGACAAGATGCTTTAATGAGGCTTTAAAACATCAGTTCTATTTTCAAGTGAAAGACAAATGTATCTACCAATTTTGTCAGGAGTCATCACACTGCTGCACCAAGGAAAAGGCATTCAAAATGTCTACCCACTCCATATTTGTCATCCATCTCCATATCCCAGCAGAATGCCTGGCATAGAGCAGCTAATCACTGAAGGGTGGCATTGAATTTGTGGGACAGGGTAGGCTGATGGAAGCGATCTCCACCCTACTGTACAGATATTTGCCAATCACATTCCCTAAAACCAGGCTACCACAGGAGGAAAAATAATATTTAACATTTCCTGCATGATCACTCTATGCCACACCTCAAAATAACTTGAGGAAGGGACTTGTATTGTCCCCCTTTTTACAGACCAGGAAATGGAGACACAGAACATGAAGCAATTTGCCCAAGGTCTCATATACACATGTAATCACATATCCAGTAAGACACAGAGCTGGAATTTGAGCCCCAGTAATGGAGCAAGAATATTAGCAGTCTCCAGAAACTCCTAGCTTGCTTTGTTTGCTGGAGCCTGGTGTGAAGGATTTAAACTCATGCTAGTAAGAAGAACTATACGGACCAGGTAATGCAGGATCAGACAAGTCATTGGTATGGAGGACTGACCTGTGCACTGTGGCATGTTTAGTGACATCTCTGGCCTCTCTGCTCCCTAGATGCACCATCTCCTAAGTTGTGACAATCAAAATTACTCCAAACATTGCCAAATGTCCCCTTTGGGGTAAGGAAGGACCACCTCAGTTGAGAATCGATGGCTTACTGTACTAAGATTCATAGTGTAGCATTTTTACCTAAACCTAGCATCATTATCATTTTCTTTCTCAGTTACTTGTGGGGGTTTCTCATATACTTTATTCATCATTTCTGCAGGCAGTGTTTATGCAGCTGCCCCTAAAGATGAGATGTTTCTCAAAGTGAATAGAGGCAGGGGGTGGGGGAGGTAAAGTAGCAAAATGGCATAGAGGACACAAGGTATATTACCATTCTGCTTAATGACCTGCTTTGTCCTTAGGGTCCTGAAGTGCTACCCAAGGGCCTTGTGTTTCCCTGGATTTGAAATACCCACTGACTGGAGGGCCCTGCCCCTTTGTGATGTCAGAGCTTCTGCCAGGATCCCCAGAAACCCTGTGATGCTGATGAAAGAAGGCTGGAGGCCACTCTTGTCTACCACTCTGTTTCTGCATGTTCTGTTCCTTCTGCCTGGAATGCCCCCACCGCCCCCCATTATAGATCATAACTCCCAGATCTATTTCATTGGTAAAACATTATCATTGGAAATCATCATATTTATTTATTAGTTTACCTGCAGAATGTCTGTCTGCATCACTCTCTACCCACTACTAGAATGTAAGTTCCAAGGAACCTGAACCCATAACTCTACCTCCCAATTCCTAGGAAAAAAATCATGACCAATACATAATGGGTATTCCATACATATGTGTTGAATTAATTAAGTAACTCTGGAAGCTATCTTGTATTATTCAAACATTTTACATGTCTTTTTCTGAACTATAAACAGTTCAAGAAATGATCTTTATGGGGCAGTGGGGCACATGAGTCAAAGGAAGAGTATTAAAAGTTGAGTTGCTGACTGTGATATTATTGTATGCCTGGAGGGAGTGGTTTATGCATCCCAGTGATCTCAGAACAGACTTGCAGACAATCCTTCACCAGTCTGCCAAGACCTCTGGTCCCAGTGTGGAACACAAGTCCCTATATGACTCAGGCATTATTTGCTCCTACTATGCGTGTACCCCACCCTTGTTATTCCTTTGAGTGTGAAGAGTCATGGGACCTGGCCCAACTGACTCTCTGCTCAACATTTCACTGCTTTGTCCTCTCTTCTTTCTCATTTATGAACTCTGTTGGGGAATAGAAGATTCTGTGTGGGATGAGGAGAAACACATATGTAATAGAAAAACAAAACTGTGAAAAGCGAAAAATGTCTTTAATGGAACTATGAAATGACTATATGTTGATTCATCAGTGGAAACACATGGAAACGATTATCCCCAAATTCAACAGTTATGAAACCTGAAACTGTTCGATGTTTTGTTCAGAGTTACATATTCAGCCTTTGAGAATTTATGTGAATTGTCTCTTCAAATACCAAGGAAAACATCTAATTGGCTCATTAAAAGACTCATAAGTGGATCTTTTGCTTTCTCCTGAATTTATAGTGGAGAAACAAGAGACAGACCACCTAAAAGGAGCTTTGACTTGATGCCTCTGCAGCTGGAAAAATTCTAAATCAAGCTTGATTTGTATCCAAGGGCTGGAATGAGGTTAACAGGGAAGTCATGGCAGGAAACAGGTTGCTATTCTGACCTTAGCCTTCTCAGCCTATTCTACGTATGGCTACCACTGTACACAAGCTCAGATCACCCCAGGCAGGGACCAGATGTGATCTCATAGTTTGCTCTCCAGTTTTGATTTCTAGTGTGCTATTCTCTGCTGCCATAATGACCATAATGATAACATATGGATGGAGTTGACCTGGTTAATCAATGATTCTATGAACTATCTCCAAAGGTCACACAGTAATCACAACCAAAATATTTTCACACTAGGAGTATATCACCAGGGCAACAAAATTTCAGATCTCTTTGAATCCTCCACATAGGAAAGGTAAAGGAGTACTCAAGTGTCCTGCAGGTTCCTGATCAGGCAACTAATATACTCATTGTATTCAGCTCTCCCACCCACCCACTCCCCACCCCCAGCTCTTTCTCTTTCTCATCAAGTGAATTACTCTTGTCTCTAAGGTCTCTGTATTCCCTTTGCAATCACAAGCTCTTTACACACAGGCTTTGAGTTCTCTGCTTCAATTCCTCTACCCAGATATAAAAAGACAGGTGAAGTACTGTCAGTATATATTTGTAAAGATTATCTGAAAAAATAATAGAAACTGTAAACTTAGACAAAACAGGATGTATTTGGTAGCTCTGCTATGCCAAATATTTTTGATAGTAACCTCTTAGGTTTAAACATTTTTAGTCAGCCAAAGCCAGGTCTTACTCATATCAGGTAAAAATAAGAAAGGACATTATTAAGTTTTTGTGTAACAAGCATCATGACCCAGGAATATATCCCAGGGATGAGCTTCAGAGGTCTCTGCCAAAGAAGAAAATGGAAAGGAAAATGTGCAGATGATGGGTGGACACAAAAACTAAGATCCTCCACTCCACACAAAATTGGAGAAAATTCTGTATGTGATTTGCAGACTTTAGGGAGATAAAGTACCTGCCCACCACATGGCTGGTGGCTCCCAGAGTATCCAGCCTAGAGCATGACATATTAGGGTCCTCAGGAAGTTTCCAGTGAGAGCACGTGAGTGCAAATATCTCTGATGCGCATGAGATGGTGGCCATGAAATCAGGAACGTGTGGAGATCTTCACATTCACTGAGTATTTATTGAGAGTTCACTATGTTATAAGCACTATTCCAGGTTCTTGAAATACAGCAGTGAACACAACAGGAAAACAACAACAACAACAGCAACAACCGTGCCCTTATGGAGCATATTTTCTAGTGGGAGGAAATATATGATAAGAAGCAATAAGTAATGTAGGAAGTTAGATAGATGTGGTGGAGAAAAATAGATGCCATGGAAAGAAATCAGGAAGGTTGGGGGTGTGGTGTAACTTTAAATAGGGTGGTTTGGGAAGACCTCAATGAGGGGATGACATCTGAGTCAGAACCTGAACGAAGTTAAGGAGTGAACCAAGTGGATTCTTGGGGGAAGAGGCCCCTATAAGCAATTTGCTTCTCTCTGAATCAGCCCCAGAGTTAAGGTGGGGCTGTGATTTTGTTGATGGATTGCGCATGCTTCTGTGCTCATCTGGCTCTCTTCTATTCATCCCCCAGATCTCCGCTTAGCTCTGATTGCCTAGAGACAGCATTCCTTTTCTTCATGTCTAGGTTAGGAACCCTTTCCTGTGTCCTCCCAGCATTCTATTTCCCCTGTCAAAACAGTTACCACACTTTGTGGTATCAGCTGCTCAACTGGCTTCTTTCCATGTTATTCTGAAAGGAATGAAAAGACCCTCCCACTCAACATGGAATCCCCCATATCCAGTGCAGCACTGGGAAGACAGTGTTGGTTGGGGAACCAAACACTTGGGTTCCTATCCTGGCTCTCCCACTTACTTAATATGTGCTGTTGGGCAAGTTACTTAACCTATGCCTCAGGTTTCTCATGCTTGAAATGGGAGATTAGAGCTAGCAAGCGCCTGGCACATAGTAGATGATTGATAATGAATCTAACAATCTCTACATCCACGGGGAGCGCTTCCTTCTGTAGTTGCACATGGGCAATGTAGCCCAGTGAAATAAGCATGAATTTTAGACTCAGGTAAATCAGAGTCTGTTGGAAGACTGAGTGTGATATTCTCCAATTACATAAAGGGAGATAAAATTCTCTCTTTTAAAAGTTTGTTGAGGATAAAAAAGGTAACATTTACAAGGGGCTTCCCATCTAGTAGGTACTCCACAGAAGCTCAGTCTGCTCTCCCCACTGCCCACACTTTCCCTATGAGTATCCTGCATTTGCACGTCATGGTATGATGCTCTCTATACATCTCTGAGGAGTCTCTAACCTTTCCTTAGGCCTACACTCTGGCTTCTCCAGGAGACTGCAAATTCTTTGAGGTAAGACTGCACTTTATTTCTCAGAGATTCTCATCATGCCTTGCACAGGACATTCCAAGAATAGGCTTTCAAATATGAATTGAATGAATAATAAATAGGGGGAGGAGAGAGGGAAAGAGAGAGAGGTTTTGTTAAGTCAAGGGTTATATGAGGAATAGAGGCCAAGGAATGGTTCATGGAAATCAATGTAAATGACTCATGCAAATGAGCTGACTGAAATACATTTAGGGCTCCCTTAGGGGGGAAAATTCCATTTCCATCCCTAGGATAGATACTTATCTGTTCGGAATCACTCAGATACAGCCCTGCCTGAAGAAAGAAATGACCTCTCAAGATCCTTTTTTTAACCTATTATATTCTCTCTCTCTCTCTTTTTTCTAATAAATTTATCAATAAACTTAAACAGAGAGAGGACAACAATATTGTCTGAATGAGATGCATATTTTCCCACATGGTACAAATAAAATATTCTAAGAGATAACATGGTTACAGTTCAAGGCATTACTAAGAAAAACTAGCTGTATTTTTATCAGATGAAAGAATCTCACTGCAGATAAGCCAATCTGCTATTTTAATCCTAAACAGGACAATTTTGAACTATGCAAAAAATTAATGCACAGCTTCTGGTGACTGTAGAATGCATTACTAAAAGACATGATGCATCATTTATAAGCTACTGTTGGTAACCTGAATGCTGAGAGATGAGAAATTTAAACAATGTAAGAGAAAGTGACTCAACACATAAAGATATTTGTTTCATAAAATGAGACCAATGCATTTGAAGCAATGAATTAAGAATTTACAAATCCACCCAACAAAAACGCAGATGAAAAGAATCTATGGATCCTCCTGTCTACATCTTCTCAAATATTTAAATACAACAGTGTTTCTCCCTCTGGGACCCAAGGACCCTTGGAGGATCCACAGGCACCTTTTCAGGGTTCATGAATTATATAAAATTTTAAAGTTTTTGCATAGTAATGTTAATGATGTATTGTTTAAACTTTTTTACAGTTTTAACAATAGAACTGTATTCATTTTCCATTGCTGCTGTAACAAATTACCACAAACTTAGTAGGTTAAAACAACACACATTTATTATAGTTCTGGAGGTCAGAAGTCTGACATTGTTTCATTGGACTAAAATCAAGGTGTCAGCCAGGCTGGACTCCTTTCTGGGGGCTCTAGGCGTGAATCCATTTTCCTGCCTTTTCAGCTTCAAGATGTCACCCACATTCTTTGTCTTTCTTCCATCTTCAGAGCCAGTGACATGTCATCTCTCTGACCCTGCTTCTGTTACCACATCTCTTCTCTGACAATAGCCTGGAAAGGTTCTCCAAGTATAGGGATTCAGGTAATTAGATTGGGCCAAGCTGGATCATCTCCCCGTTTTGAGGTCCTTAAACTTAATCACCTCTGCAAAATCCCTTTGGCCGTGTAAGGTTAACATATTTACAGGTTCAGGAGATTAGGATAGGGAAGTCTTGGGGAGCCAATATTCTGTCTAACACAAGAACTCTTTTTCATTTATAATTGGCAACTGAAAAACAGTTTCTGAGAATAAGATTTTTAGCTTCATAAATCAGCATTTTTCAAATTGGAATAGGCAAACACACAATCCCCAAAACTTCAATATCTTAAGATTTTTCATTGAGAAACACAGGAATTTAGCTTTTTTCTGTCAGTTCTAGACCTGCTGTCTAGTCAGAGATAGGATTCCTGTGGGAACCAGTTAACTTTGTTCAGCTCTACCACCAAACACTCCATCTGATGGGGATGCTGTCTTACCAATAGATACTTTGAATTCAAGAGGGTGCATGTTAAGAGTATAGATAGTATTATACCAGACCTATTGCCATTCCTGGAAAAACTCAATAATCATTTTCTACTGGATATCAGTTTTCTATTGGATATCAGTTTCATCCTCACCAGGTGGAAAGAAGAGTCCATTAGACACCTGTTCCAGAATAACACAGGAGAAAGACTCCTAGTAAGGGATGGTGGGGTTGGAGGAAATCACATAGCTTGTTCTCATCCCTCCACCACTTTATGACACAAAAGAAACAGCACATCTTTGGTCAAAATTAGAAACAGAGCAGTTAGCTAAGTTGCAAGCGAAAAATGTTGTAAGGAAAAGAAGCAGTGGGATGGCATTAGAGATGCATGGACAAAGATCAGAGAGAGTGGTGATTCTTAACCAGGGGTCCACTGAAGAATGTCTGGGGAGCTCTGAACCCCTAATATTTGTGAAGTTTTTTTAGGAGAAAGATCATATCATTCATAGGATTCTCAGAGGTATATGACTCCAAAATGATTGGAAATCACTGTTCTCACATGGAAGAAAAAGTAACCTGGGAATTCTGAGAACTACAACAACCAACCAATAAAATGGAAAATTTGAATGAATGACTGGGAAGAGGAGAGGGCAGGGGTATATTTATATATTCATATGAGTAAAGGTTCATTAAATGTGTGTTTTAAAAATGAATAGGAGAGGAAATGGAAAGCTTACAGACCTTTTTACATCACCAGCTGGGGTTTTCTTTTCCTCCTACCGCACTACACAACCCAACTGGCTGCCCGGTCCTCCTAGCGAGATGGCCTTTGGCCTTTGCTCTCAGTCCTTGACCTCTTGTGAAGGTATTGCATTTACAAAGCCCCAGGAGCTCAGATGTTCTAAAGACACATTTACACACACACATGCACACACACACACACGCACACACGCACTTACACATGCACACACACACACATGCACTCACGCACGCACGCACACAGACACACGGCCTTTTGTAAAATAAGCTATTACAACACAAAAAAGTAATATGAGACTTAAAACCCCTCCCAATGTTTCTTAACCTAAAACAGAAAGAAAAAAGGGATAACCACCACTCTGAGATGTACTGTTTTTATAGCACATTTTAAATGGTGCCGTTTACAATGACCACCCCTTAAAAGAAGAAAATGCATTTACCAGCAAAATGCGGTGGGACCTTACCCCAGAAATAGAAGGGGTATAGGACCATTCTTATAGAAATATTTACTTACATTTACCTGTGTTTACTGTGTGGAATGCCAAATTCTAGAACTGAGTCAACACACTCTGATATCTCATTGTGTCTTTTTAATCACTTTCTCTCACATTGAATAGCTTGAGTTTCCACATCTCTGCCATTCCATTATAAATACAGCTCATTCACATTTGGCTAAAACACTCCATGTTACTTCTTGGATTCTAATTACCCAACAGAAGGTGCATTGAATTTGCCTAGGAAACAAGGACAATGTCTGTTTGTAAAAGTTTATGGCATCTCCTCTCCCCACCCCACCCCCAGAGTGTTTTAGACATCTAAGAAAGTCAAACCCTAAAGGAAAATATAAACAAGCGCTTGGAATATACACACAATTACATATCCTATTTGTAAAAAATACTGCCACCATCTTGCCAGGCAGTGAAAAGAGGAAACATTTATCCCCGTGTAACTCACAACAGACATTTTTTTTTTCTTTCTCTCCACCAATGCCTAAATCACTTAAATGATAAATGCATCATTTGACTGAAATATACCACAATTGCAAGTGTTAAGATTCCAAGCGTAACATGGTAACATTGTATCCTGCTTTTATTGATAAGGCAGTAAATATTAGATGGATCAATAAGGCTCTCAGAAAATAACAACATCAAATTTCTAAGAATAGCAGAACAAGAGAATATATTTAAATAATCCTTTCTAGTGGTTGGAAAATGCATTGAATTCCCTAGAAGGCAAGAGACCTCATCATATATGCATGTGCATATACATACATACATATATCTCACCTGGAACCTTGTACCTATAAGTACCTCGTAAGTTCAATAAAATTGATTACATAGTATAGCTGAGGAAAAAATTCAGGATTTGGGATCAAACAGACCTGAGTTAGAATTCTATATTTGCTACCCACAAGCTGTTTGATTTGGACAAAAGAGGTTACTTCTCTGAGGCTTGGTTGCTTTTCTCAAGTATAAATGAGAAAAAGAATGCCTTCCTTATAAGATCATTACCAAGACTGGCTTGCATAGAGCAAGCACCGGAGAAATGAAAGCTATTAGCATCAGTCATGTAATTCCTTAATTCATTCATCAGACACTGAGTTCCTATTCTCTCCCCTGCACTGTGCCTTGATGGAACCCTAGACATATCTTGATCTTAGTGCAAAAGGTACACATTACAGCTCACATATTCTTTTTTCTATTGGTCAATTTAATTTATATTTTGAACCTTCATTCTGCCTATTTGTAGATATCTAAGCTTGGTCAAATCAGGGTCCTTCCTTTATCTTTTCTCTGGGGTTGTGCCATGAATTAGAAGTTAATATAGTGAGAAGGAAAACGCTCAGTCTAGTGAAGAAGAAAAATAAATGATCTATTTTTAAATAATGTGGTAAATACTATTGCAGTGGGATAATGATATTTTGTAATACTAATACCTCTTCTTTAGGACCCCTTGGTTTTGCCCCATTTTAGCATTACAAGATTCACTGTCAAAAGGCTGTTAGAGCAAAAAGCACAGTAAACATTTTGAGTTGCAAAAGCCTAGGCCCAAGGGAAGTGAGGGCACAGAGACAACAGGATGGGGTTAGAGCTAGATTTCCCACACATCTCCTCCCACCCTCCACCCATCTCACCAACTACAGAATCACATTTCCTCAGAGGGTGGGGAGAAAGAAGGGTCTCAACAAACAGGAGAACTTCCATGCAGCTGAGCCTGCAAGAAGGGACTGCGTGCAGGGCAACAGGGGATGACAGGACTCCCAGGTGAAGCTGAGAGCTCCAGTGATGGAGGAATTTGTGCTTCAGTCTCTCGTAGAGCCCTGGAGGTTCATTCAGATACTAGACAAGTATCAGCGTGCTAGATCTAGGAGGACTGGGCTCAGGCCACCTCATTGAGTTAAGAAAATATTCTCATATTTCTGAGCGTGATCCAGAGAGAGACAGGCCTTGGCACCCTAAATTTTCCCATTGTCCAACATGTCCTGGGAGCATATATTTCTGTGTACCCAGGAAGGACACCAAAGCAGAGAATTTTGCTAAATCTGCCTTCAAAGATGAGAATGAGTGATGTTATAGCCACCTGTCTGCACTGACAACCAAAGAAACGGTGAAGACAATGGGCATCAAGTGGAGGCCAGCAAGAATAGATCATGGCCAAGAAAGTATTCCCTAACCCACATAATTTGGGTCTGTATGAGCCCAAGTCACATGGGTTTAGACATAAGCCCAGAGAAGAGATGGGAGAAGTATCCTGTTTACCTGAGCACAGGTATCCAACAAGAGGCAGAATGAGAGTTCACAATGTAAATTAAATTGGTCAATACAAAAGACTTATGTGAGCTGAAATGTATATTTATTGTGCTAAGATCAAAGTATGTCTAGGGTCCCATGATTCCAAAAAGAAGAAGCTAGAGGAATCCGAATAGGGTAGCTTGACTTTAAGATTGAGATAAAAAAGAGTCCCATCTGGGTTCAAGAGTGCTTTAGACAGAGGGAAAAATCTGTGCAATGGTACAAAGATAGGAATGATGAGTTTGGGGGATAGCAAACCATTTGGAATGGCTGGTCTTAGGGGACAGGCTGGGGAGTGATAGGAGGTCCAGCTGGAAAGGAAAACCTGGGTCAGACCATGAAGACTATTATCCAGAACGCTCTAGGACTTTAGAAGAAATGTTCTGACAATTGTGTATAGTGCGATTTGGGAGGGAGGGGTGAGAGGCCTAACATTAGAGGCCACAAGTCCAAACTAGCTCAACCAGAAGATGAAACGAGAACTGACAAAGGAGAAAGCAAATTATAATGAACCTTAAAGTGGCACCCAAAACAGTGAGGAGGAATAAATATGAAAGAAGAGGCAGACATAGGTTTAAATCATGTTTGGTTCCCTAATGGGAATCCTAGTCATGTATCTAATTTTGGTTTTGTCTTTCAAAGATGAATTAAATTCCAGGATCATAAATCTTATTAGAAATTTTATAAAAGATATCAAATTCCAGAAACAGAAGAACCTGGCCACCAGGACTGTCCTTTCCCAGCTTTAGGGGCTTGGAGGAAGGAAGTCTCCAGATCCTTTTCTGAAGGGACAGAGAGCTGGGGCCCACACCCTGCCATTACAGCTGTATGATGTTGCAAGGTTGCAACAGGATTTGCTGCATCTGGGTTCATGGGGTTGGGGGGAGCACTTGGCTCTCCCCACCGCGATGAGAGCTGGGATCTAAGCTGTGGGAGATCAGCCTTGGACGATGATCCCTCACCTCTTATCCTAATATCCCCTCTCCACTTTGTCCATGCTGATGGATACTCTGATTTTTGGAAGAACATTTGGCCATGCAGGATAGAGACTACATTTTCCAGACTTTTTTGTAGGTGGGTGTAGCCATAAGATTAAATACTGGACCATGGGATGTGAGCAAAAGTGCCATGTCGCATCTTCTAGGGGCTTCTTTTAAGAGAAACGTGTGTGAGTGCTCTTTGCTATTTCTCTAACTTGTTCTCTGGCTCCCTTCTGAAATACAAAGTCCACTCTCTTGGACTATAAGGCCGATGCTGTGCAGGGCAGAATAACAAGATGTAAAGAGAATGTGGGTCTCTAACACAAAGGGACGTTATGCCAGCTTTGGGCCCAACATCAATCCAGACTTTTACATGAATTAGAAACAAACATTTATCTGGTTTTCGATTTTCCTGTCACCCAAAACCAAATAATTCATATGGACAAGCTCTGTGTAGGGCAGAGTGCACTGGCCAATTTCTGACTTGAGCACAAAGATTCAAGCTAGCTGCTCCTGGGTGGCAGATTTCTCCCTGCCATGGAGTTGAATGCACCCAGCTCTCATAACCTTGATATTTGCTTCTTAGAAAAACTCCCTTAGTCTGATCCTATACTCATCCAACAACTTAATTATAATTTGACTTTCTGTACAGCATGTCTCCAAGGACAGTACGTTGTGAGGGTCTGGTGAGATGAGAGGGTGTGGTGCCCTGATAGTTATAATTCTCATTCCGTATTGATAAATTGGTGTTCTCATTTTTTTTTTTTTTGAAGTACTTTGAGGTTTTATCAGTGGTGGTGGTGATGGTGGTGGTGGTGGTGTTTTGTCTTTTTTTTTTCTAAGATTTTTATTTATTTATTTGTCAGAGAGAGAGAGAGCACAAGCAGGGGGAGCAGCAGAGGGAGAGAAAGAAGCAGGCTCTCCGCTGAGCTGGGAGCCCGATGCGGGACTTGATCCCAGCACCCTGGGATCATGACCTGAGCCGAAGGCAGACACTTAACGACTGAGCCACCCAGGCGCCCCTTGGTGTTCTCATTTTTACTGTAGTCTCTATGAGTCCATCCCACAGGGGTTAAACCTCCCATTGGACTGACAAGATCAAGTTTCTGCAAACTCATAGACTAGTTCATAGGCAGAGCAAACTCTCCAAGGTTATGGCAACCTACCAAGTATCTTTGGATAGTCACCCCGCCCCCCCGCCACCTCTCCGAACTTGTTTTGTGCTCTCTTTTGTAAACATTAAGCATCACAATAATAGTGGGATGCAATCCCCTCCAATGACTAAGAGTGTGTGTGCTACTGTCTGTTAAGCTAGCACTCACTGTCCAGGAACATGTGCTACACTAAGAACATGGGCGAGACGTATATCCATGCTGTCCCATAATGGATTTTTATATACATTTTATTTTTAGAAAATATTTTAGGGATAAATAAAATTTTAATGGACCAACTCTGCTCGACTCTGATTACAAGACTGTTGTGGACTCGAGCTTTCCTTCAGTTTGATTATGGACTATACCACTTAGCAGCTGTGTGACATTGGGCAAGTTACTCAGTTTCTCTAAGTCTTAGTTTCCTCATCTGTAAAACAGGAAAGGTAATGGTACCACCTCATTAGCTTCTCTTCAGGATGAAAATTAGCATAATATATCTAGAGCTCCGAGAATATGCCTGGCGTATATGAAGTGCTACGAGCTATTATTCTTGTGAGGATTGCGACAATCCGTGTAAAACACTGACTGTTCTGCCTGGCACAATGTGCGCCATCCTTATATGTCAGCCATTAACATAATTATTAGCCAAAGTCACTCAATACACCCTTCCCCTTGTCCAGCCAGCAAGGGGCAGCAATGGGAGCAGTAGGGGAGGGGACTCTTGCTGCTTCGGCAGCTGCACTGGTCAACACAGCTTCGGCTGCTCTGAGCTGTCCTCCCAGAGAAGGCTGGGCTTGATACCATCCAGCTCTGACAAGGGAGGGGGATTATCTCCTAGGAAGGCCCTAAGAAACTCAGAGTGAGAAGTATCCTTCTCCACTTGCCTTCCTCTCTCTTGTGGGCAGAACAGACACAGGCACAGGGCAGGGCCAGGAAAGCTCACCTGCTAGCTCAACGGCTCTCAACAGGCTGCTACGGCTCAGTTCCTACAGGGAAGCATGGGCAAGGGCTTGCTGTGGCCACTGGCGTCAGGCCTGACCACCATGGTTTCTTGCCTCTCTCTTCTAGGAAGCTGAATGTTAGTCTTCTCAGGATGTGGTGATGATGCCTTTTATAATGTCAAAGAACTTCCACACGAGGTCACCTCAAAAACCTATGCAACTTGCATTTTTTAAAGACTTTATTTTTAGAGCAGTTTTAGGGCCAAAGCAAACTTGCGTGCAAAGTGCAGAGACTTCCCATAGATCCCCTCCCCGACACAGACAGGCACAGCCTCCTCCACCATAAACAGTCCCCAGAGAGTGGTGCCTTTGTTATAATCCGGGCACCTACACTGACAACACCGTTATCACTCAAAGCCAGTAGTTTACATTAAGGTTCACTCTTGGTGTCCGTTCTATGGGTTCGAACAAATGAAAAATGACATGTATCCACTATTCTAGTATCACACAAAATAGGTTTACCACTCCTTAAAATCCTTGGTGCTCTGCTGATTTATCCCTCCCTTGTGCCAACCCCTATCTTCTTATTGTTTCCATGGTCTTGTCTTTTCCAGAATGCTCTATAGTTGGAATCATACAGTATGTAGCCTTTTCAGTTTGGCTTCTTTCACTTAGTCATGTGCATTTAAGTTTTCTCCATGTCTTTTTATAGCTTGATAGCTCATTTCTTTTTAGTACTGAAAAATATTTCATTGTTTAGACATGTTAGTTTATTTATCCCTTCACCTAATGAAGGACATCCTAGTTATTTACAAGTTTTGGTAATTATGAATAAAACTTCTATAAATATCCATGTGCAGGCTTTGTGTGGACAGAATTTTTCAGCTCATTTGGGTAAATACCAAGGAATGCAATTGCTGGATCATATAGCAAGAGTATGTTTAGTTTTGTAAGAAACTGCCAAACTGTCTTCCAAAGTGGCTGAACCACTTTGCATTTCCACGAGCAATGAATGAGAGTTCCTATTGATCTACATCCTCAGAGCATTTGATGCTGTTGGTATTCCAGATTTTGGCCTAGAATGGCTTGCAATATAGGAATATGGTGATCTCTCATTGTTGTTTTCATTTGCAATTTTCTAACGACAAATGATGTGGAGCATCCTTTCGTATGTGTATTTACCATCTGTTTATCTTCTCCACTGTGGTGTCTTTTGGGTCTGCCCATTTTTAAAACCAAGTTGTTTATTCTATTGTTGAGTTTTCAGAGCTCTTTGCACATGTTAAATAACAGTCCTTTATGAAATATGTATCTTGCAAATATTTTCTCCCAGTCTGTGGCTTGTCCTCTCATTCTCTAGCTAAAGCTTACATTTTAATATCCACTGTAAATATCTTTCTTTCTTTGCAGCAAGTCTAATACTATTACTTTTTTTGTCAGCTATGAAAAGAACACAAGAAATGGCAGAAAGAGAGAGCACAGGGAAAGAAACAACAAACCCTGCAGACACACTCAACTCAGGAAGTGCAGACAGTTGTCATTGATCAAACATGTATAGTAGTTTGCTGGGTCAGCTCTTATTGGCTGAGAGCATATGATAACACTCGGAGTATGGGAACAATATGTGGATCACAGTGCACTGAAATAGATGATTACATATATTTTATTTTCGGAAAATATTTCAGAGACAAATATTGTGATGAATCAACCATATAAAATCCACAATAAGAAGAGTATTTCGGATGGGCGGGGAGGGAGTTTCAGGGACCCCACGTCCTCCTGAAGTATGCCCTTCCAACTTCAAAGAAAGGCTGACTGGAGAAAAGCAAATGGTCTTTTTGTACTTCAATAAAGAAAAAATAAGGAAAGGGAAAAAAGGAAGGAAACTGGTCTTCATCAGACTGTAAAGACCTATTGAGACTGGATAGGGATTTTTTTGTGAAGCCAAGAGTACATAAATCCCTGAATCTGTCATAGAAGAAGAAGGAAATCCTGGGTCTGATGTGGGCTTTGTGCACTGCGCTAAAGAACATGGAAATTTCCAAGAGAATATTCACAGAGACAGGTCTGGTTACCTGAATGCATTATTCCTGACACATGGAAACCGTTCATGAAGGGATTTTAGGTATGGCCCGAATCACACAGGAAGCTTGAGGAGATACTTGTCTCTCTTATGCAATGCCAAATGTCAGACCCACATAGTCACAAATTTAATATAAAATGTGGAGCTCTGACATAAAACACAGGCAAAACACTTACGGAAGTCCCTTATTGCTGTTGGGAGAATCTAAGTCTCAAGACGCTGCATATAGGAAGGGCCATTTCCTTCAGCCATTCTCCCCTCAATCCAGCACTAAAGAAGGACTCTGCAATCCTGAAAGTCCAGGAAGTGAATCCCAAGAGTCTTCTACCTTTAGGAGAGTCTTTATCTTAACGTCATCATCTTAATGCCACAGAGGCCTATAGAAGGGTGCATAGACTCTCCACTCTGTTTTGAATATGGAAATCTGTGTTAAATATGCTCCCCGAGCTGGCCTTTCAACTGAGTCACCCAACTCCCGGCTAGAAACTGACCCAGCAAATAAATCTCATCCACACCCTTCCTTCATCTCTCTCTTCCTATAGCTCATCAAGTAGAGGAAACAGTAAATCACAGTACAAAGGCATCTGGGATTGATCACATCAGCTCTTAAAAAACTTGCATTTAAGGGCCTATACACAAGGACTCATGCTGGTCCTTATGCCAGATAGCAATCTCCAGAATAGAGGCTAAATACTCGCTTTTTACTTTCCTTCAGCATATTATATTTGTACTATCATAATATAAGGAACTTTTTTTTTATTTAAGACTTCAGAAAATATACTTAGTCATAGAGTATAAATTACAATGTGACCTTAAAGTTCATGAGTCCAACCTCCTCATTTTAGATAAAAAGAAACTGGGTTCAATAGAGATGAAGTGACTTACCCCAGCAAGTTGTGATGGATCTAACTCTATTAAGGATATTATTTAAGCAAAAGAGATATGGTATAAAGGACATTTGCTGTTTTTTCTCTCCAAAATCCATTAATCCTTCTCTTGGTTCACCAATTTTCTTTAGGGGAATGCCCCCTCCCCTCAGCGAAAAAAACAAAAAACAAAACAAACAGGCACAAATATACTTTCTCAGTCTATGCCATTCCAGCGTGGCAAGTGACACAAACTTCAAGCAATCAGTACACAGGATTTGCTCTGATCACAATAATTGGTTCAGAAATGGGCAGTGACCCACTCAGAGCAAAAGAGACAAAATGATATTTTTGCTGGTAATACTGAGACAAAGCCCCTTACTCTTCCTACAGAGTTGAAGTTTAGGATGTAAGAACTGGAAATGCCATAGCTCTCCCACAGCCACAAAAGGCCAAACTATGTAAGAATGAAACCAACATAGAGAGAGAACAGAAAAAAAAAAAAAAAATGTTTTCCTAATCCCTTTATCAAGCCATGACTGAAGCCAGCCAGAGATCTTGATTTTTCAGAGTCATTGAGCCAATAAAATCCTTTTCTAACCTAGTTTCAGAAATCACCTTTAAACTTTGTATTCCTCTGCCTGGAACACCCTTCCCCCAGATAACCACACGGTGAGCTGTATCCTCTCTTTCAGATCTTTACTTATGTCACCATCTCAATTAAATATTTCTTGACTACCATATTTAAAATTGCAACCCCCACCTTAGATGTCTTCTATTCTCTTTCCCCCTTTTTATTCCCTCCATAGCACCTATCAGCGTCTAATACTTTATAGATTTTATTTACTTCCTTCATTGTCTGTCTTTTCACTAAAATGTTAGTTCAGTGAAGGCACAGAGCTCTGCTCTGTCTACCACTGTATTTTCGGGCTCTGGAGGAGACCCTGGCATAGAGTAAGCACTCCATAAAATTGGTGGAGTGAATGAATTAATTCACCATATCTAAGACATTGTCCAGAAATGATTTTCATTTCAAGCATTTTGCCAGTAGTCAAAATGGGGACAGGCAATGAGCACAGTGACAAACACAGACAAGTTACAAAAGTCTCAGAACCTGACAGTGATATCATCGTCTTTCTGATCTATAGATCCTGACTCCCCACTGAGCAGGTTACCTGAAATCCCAAAGACCCCAGCTTTTTCTTCTAGAGCACTAAAATTGGACTTCTTCTTCCGGCTCATATCTTTCAGAAAAGTCCTCTCTTCATCAAAGGAACAATTAAGAAACACACTGGGTGCTGTGTTATCAAAATTGAATCCTTTACATCTCTGAGCACCCAGAGAGATCAGAATAATACCTTTCTGACTCTTCTAAGAATATCTCTTAGGACTTTCCTCACAATCTTCAAGATCAAGGAAGAAAAATGAGTATATTTTCTGTTATGAAAACTACACTCCCCCCACCTTTCCAATGGCTAGGATAAGAAAATACCCAGAATGCACCCCTGCAAGTTGCCATTAATATCTTCCTCCTCGTTAGCTCCAGACCAGGGTATAACCACAGCTTTTCCTGTTCCTTCCCATGTTCTTTCCTATGACTTCAAATTAACAAATTGGTCCCAGGAAATCCTCCAAACCCTCTGTGGCAGTCCAGAGCTAATTGTGCTATATCAATTTTTGAACATTTTTGGTGGTTTTTAGACCATCTATTAATCCAAATTAAATACTTGGCAAAACCAGGTTGAAGGACAACTCATTTTGTTGTGAGTAGAATTAAGAGCAATAAACCTACAGCCCTGGTAAAACTCAAGCACTACTTTTGTAAGAGATTTAAATAGACAAAGGCCAAATTTTTCCATGTGGGTTTATGTCCTCAGCTAAGGTGCAGTTGACAGGATAAACACAGATTAGTTAACCATTATTTCCTTATTATCATTATCTGCTAGAATTTATTAACAAGATTATTGAGTGAAGTGTGCAAAAGAAGGCCAAATAAGAATCTAAGAAGATATTATTAACCCATCAGCACTAGGGCATGGATTTCTATTAGTGGGTGTGGATTCCCACTGAACTCACCCCATATCCTATCCCAGCCTCCCTAATTACCATCCTCACACATCTGTGAATTGACTGGCTAAGATTAAGGTATAATCATAGTACACTGGTTCAGATGAGCTTCTGACCAAAACTGTGGTGCATTGGAAGTGTGACATAATACTCCAAACATTTCAAATGTAACCATTTCAACTTTGCCAACCTTTGTTAAGCCTTAATTTTTTTTTTTTTTTTTTTTTTTTTTAGAGAGAGAGAGCACGAGTAGGGTTGGAAGACAAAGGGAGGGGGAGAAAGAGAATCTTAAGCAAGCTCCATGCTCTATGGGGAGCCTGACATAAGGTTCGATCTCATGACCTGAGATCATGACCTGAGCTGAAATCAAGAGTTGGATGCTTAACCGACTGATCCTCCCAGGCATCCTCAAAGCCTTAACTTTTTAATGTTAGTGCTCATCCTTAGACACAAACCAGACCACCCTCCTGGCTTCCTAGGGGGAGTTATGGTGTGGATGACAAGAGACTACTCGGTACTATGAGAGAAAAGGTAAATGTGTAGGGATTAAAGGAAAGAGAAAGATAAATTCGAAATGGGAGTCTTGGCCAGTTTCCAAGAGGAGATGGGGTAAGGAGCGCGGCCAAGTCTTTTGTAGACATTGATGCATTCATTCCTTAAGTATTTCATGTGCTCCTGTGCTGGTTGCAGGGGACACAGTGGTGAGCAAGGTGGGCCAGATTTCTTCATCCACAGAGTTTAGAATAAAGTGGTGGAGACAGTCCTTAATCCGATGACCCCACACATATGTGTATAATTACACACTGTGCACCTTTTAGTACCAGAGCTGATGGTGTTTAATGTGACCCGATATATGGAAGCAGGGAAAGCTCTTGGGGGAGGGAGTGTGGAAGGCTTCCCTGAGAAGTGATTTTGGAATGAGATCTGGAGAATGAGTGGCAGTTACACAACCATGTGAAGCTAGCTGGACAGACAAGCTGGGCAAGGTACTGCTGGTGAAGACTGCCCAAGGAGAAGTCATGGAGGGCGATCAAATGAAAAGAGCCTGTGTGCCCGGAGCACAGCGAGATGGGACAAAGATCAGCAGAAAAGAGATTGCAGGGTTCGTCCAGGGAAAGACACTCCCCTGGCAGGAGTAAAAGGTGCAGAGCATGAAGCAGATTAAACCGGAAATCATGACTGAGATCCTTCGCATTCTGGAAGAATATGCAAAGCAGGTTAGAGAGTTTGAACGGTAGTCTATAGGTAACAAGAAATCATAGGCACGTAGTGATGGGGTCAGACCTTTTTAAGAATGAGTGTTCTAAAAGCAATATTAACATGGATTTTGGTGAAATGACCAAGTGGAAGGAAGGGATAATAATTAGCGGGGAATTGTAACAACCAAGTGAAAGGGAGCAAGGTCTTGAACTAGGGTAGTGGGAACCGGAAGAACTAAAGGGGTACAGAGACATTGTGAAATAGAATCCACAAATCTGGGGGCGAATTTCATGTGGATGTGAACGGGGCTGGAGCAGAGAGAGAAGGAAGAAGTTCTTAAATGATGGAAACGTTTTGAACCTAAACATTTTGAGGAAGACACCAATGTTAGAGTTTAGGAATAAGAGGAGTCAGAGGCTTTGGGGATGTGATATTTGTTTCAGATATGCTAGAATGACCTCTGGGGCAGACAAATAGCTAATTCTGATAACCTAGAGTTCTTCAAAGGCTGTATTTGGAAATAAAGGTAGGCAAGTCAGTCAACCAACAATATTTACTAGGTGCCTATTATGTGCCAGGCATTATTTTATACACTAAAGATGGAATTCAAAATTAATTTCATGGAATATGACTTGTATATAAAAGGTAGTTTGCAAAAAAAAGAAAGAAAGAAAGAAAGAAAGAAAGAAAGAAAGAAAGAAAGAAAGAAAGAAAGAAAAGAACCCAAACATCACATGATTAACCCCCAAAACAAACTATAAACAAGTGACAGATGAATGAGACAGCATTTCAAAAAATTTTGTCCATTATCTGGTATCAAATTTGCAAAGTATAGAATTGTGAAGGTTAAGGCTCTGCTCTTAGGAGAGACATTACAATGCAAATTCAAATCACCAACTCTCATCAAAGGGGAGGTAGACTTTAAAAGCTCCTTGTGAATTTCATCCAAGAATTTAGAGGACACAGCAAAGGACAGGATAAATAATAGATTCTTATTCTTTGGGAAAGAGAAAGAAGGTACAGGGAAATCCCACTAGCAAAGACACTTAAACATCTTGCCCCTTCATCAACACTCAGAGTACATACCGAATTTCAGGAAAAAAAAATAAACCTTTGCCATTTTTACTTCCAAACTGCCAAACCCATCTCGTGTTGCAGCTGCAGGAATGATAAGGCTCTCAGGGCTTATCATTGTTGGAAATAAGCAGATAATGGACAAAGTGTAATATAGTAACAGAAATTATCTTCAGAAGGAATGAACAGCAAAGGATCTTTAAGGGCTCAGATAAAAAAATCTGAAAACAAAAATAAAATAAATAAATTCAATTAAGTTAAAGGCTAAAACCAAACAAATATATATACACACAGATATCTACATCTACATCTATAGGTACAGATATGGATATATAAAGATTAGATAGATAGATATAAGTATATATAAAATTGAGCCAAGATATTAAAACAATTAAGTAGGAGATTACAACTAAAATGTAAAATGTCTATAATCATTCAGCTTATTAAAAATCTGGTCTACTGAACTAGTTGATGCTGAAGGTCCTTGAAAGAGTAAATGTGAGAGAAGAACTAAGAAAATGGTGAAAAACAATTCTAATGGGGGATTCTTAACTAGTTATCAAGGTTACTTTAAATCTACAATAATTAAAACCAGTGCAGATTAAGCAAGCACATCAAAGAAATAAAAGAGTCCAAATAGAGACCCAAGTATGAGATTTCAGTAAATGAAAAAGGTTCATTTCAGACCAGTCGTAAGAATTGATCAGTTGCCTACATAAATGGTGTCAGAATAATAAGCAGCCCATTTAGAAAAATAAAGTATGATCTCCAAAGAAAAGGATAATCTTTGCTTCACTGATTTGGCCCCAAGAAACTTTTCACTCTGGTTTTATCAATTCAAACAATTTTTAATACCATAATTTTACCAACACTGATGAATTTTCCTTGAGAAACATTCTGGAATTAAACTATTTTTATTTTCCCTTGACCAATTGGCTAGATAGGATAACGAAAATATTCCTCTAATCATCATCATTTCCATACCAAAATTATTTTCACTGAGACCAAGTTTTTTTAATGTAAATCTTATATAGCAAATTGTTCTATCCTTAGACAATCTTACCAAGTAAAGCTTCTGCCACTCTTAGTTTTCTCCTATGACCATTGTTTTTATCAAGTCAAATTTTTTCCCAAGTCAAATACTGCAGATATAAATTTGTCAAAAAGATTTATTTTCCTGGAAGTAACTAGTTAATAACTTATTTTACCATGTGCACTTGTAACTGTCAGCCTTAATTTGTGTTGATTACATATTGGTGGGGTCGAAACATCCTACATCAGATTCCTACCTCACAATTCACACACAAATAAATTCCAGATGGATTAAAAATTGTCCAGTAAGCACAAATAACAAAGTATTAGAAAAAACATAGCAGACCATACATATATACATATACATACATATATATGTATGTATATATATATATATAAAACATTGGAGCAAAAAAAGCCTTTCTATGCATAACCCAAAAATCTGAAGCCATAAAATAAGTTTGACTCCCTTTACCCATCCCAGCTGAGCCAGAACACTAGCATTTTTCAACTGTTCCATGGAGGTTGATATAGGGTTCTAAGAGTCAGGGTCTCTTGCCATGGGAGGGGGTAGGTAAGTAAGGGGCTGATAATAACAGATGTAGGTGCGGACAATGGATATTCAAAGGTCTGTGGAAGATATATGTGGGATTGGAGTTTTTCATTATTTTCAAGTATTTTTATCATTACAAATATAGTACATCATCACAGTTAAAAATTTAAAACAATCCAACAAGTTTAGCATAAAGTAAAAGCATGCATTACCCCTAAATCTACTTACAGGGAGAACTATTGTTGATAATTTGACGAATATCATTCCAGGTCTTTTTTCCAGTCATTCATCTTTTTTTTTTTTTTTTTAAAGATTTTATTGAGAGAGAGAACAAGCGTATGGGAGAGGCAGAGCGAGACGGAGAAGCAGGATCCCCGCTGAGCAGGGAGGCCGATGCGGGGCTCGATCCCAGGACACTGGGATCATGACCTGAGCCGAAGGCAGACGCTTAATCAACTAAGCCACCCAGCCGCCCCCAGTCATTCATCTTTTTACTTATTGCCCTTAGATCCTGGACCCGGAAACTGGAAGTCTCGTTGGGTTGTGTGTGTGTGTGTGTGTGCATGTGTGTGTGTATATATGTATCTATGTATATGTATATATACCTATGTATGTATATGTATACATATATGCGCACACAATACACTCCCAGACATCATCTCTCATACATATTTTTTAAATGAAGTCATAACTTACAAGAGTTGGTTTATCTAGTTTCATGGATTTACATACCATCTGTACATATCTGGATGCACTTCAAGAAGAGATGGAAGAAAGGAAGGAATTGAGACACACTCACCAGTAAGTAGAGATCACTACTACACTGGTACTTTTACGACCTTTTTTTTTTTCTACCCTTTTTTCTCTTTGATATAAAAGAAATACATGTTCCCCTTGGGAAACACAGAAAAGTACAAAGAAACAAACAGTCACCATAATTTATCATGTAGAGCCAACCACTGTAACTTTTGGCCAAGAAAGATTCTATGTTCAATAGACCCAGAATGGTTGTGGCCAACAATCTCATGAAAGCCAGAGTTCAAAAAGAAGGTCCCAGCACGTAAGACAAAGTGGAGTAGATAGGAAGTTAGAGACCACACACCAGTACCCCCTGACAAACAGGATGAGGAGGAAACAAAAACGTGGTCAATGACTTTTTTTTTTTTTTAAACACACTGTTTGACTTGACAAAGGCAGAGCTCCAAGCAGAAACACAGACGCCAGCTATGGGATGGGCAGATCCAGTTCTGTTGGCTCAGATAAGCTTCCAGCCTTGACTTGTGACCGACTCTGGACTGGCAGAGGGCGTCTGGAAAGGGAAAATGCCAGGGTACGAAGCATCATTATCAGACACCACCACCCCCTCCCCCCACCCAACGTTTCCCCTCGGATTTCCACTCAAGCTGAACAGACACCCTTGGGACATTTTGACCCGGAAGTGTTTGTTTAAATGCCAACGTAGGAGTTGACTGTGGGGAGACAAAGCCCAGAAAGGAAACTTTAGCAAGAACTTCAAAAGCTGGTTCCATTTTAAGCTCGGAAGGAAGTTCTGTGGAAGGAAAGTGTCTCCCACGGTGGCACGAACAACTTTTCCAGGTAAAGGTGATGGAAACACTGGGATTGTGGAGAACTTCCCACCCAGCTGAACTTCTCAAACTTCAAAAACCAGGAATGGTCAGAGAGGGGCATTCAGCACCTACTCTGTGTTCTGCAACAAGTTTAAGGCAGGGGATTGAACTTTTCGCTCGGGGGCCAGAGAGTAAGCATTTTCGGCTTTGCAGGCTGTCCCCGAGGCTCTGACGCAAGGACTGAGCGGCCCAGCGGTACTGCAGATCCGGCCGAGACGACGCATGCGCGACCCGAGGGGCCGTGTGCCAGGAAAACCTGACTTTCCGGCCGTTCACGTCTGAATGTCATAGCATTATCGTGTGACACAAAATATTCTTCTTTCGATTTTTTCCCCCCCAATCATTTAAAAACATAAAACTCTTGTCAGTCTTGAAACACACGGCAGGCTGGATCTGGGCCAGGGGCTGGCCCAGAGTTACCTGGCCTTTGGTCCAAACGCACTTACGGCCCTAAGCTCACATTCTAACCACAGAGATCAGAGCGAACGAGAGAATCGGAGGCGTGTTCACTGGAGAGTGTCTGCTTAGAATGGGGGAGTCCAGGACCTGGAAGAACTTTCGGGGGCCAGCAGGTCAGTTGGGATTGGGGTGGGGCTGTGGGGCGGAAGGGGACAGGGGCACAGGGGCCTGCCCACAGGGGCCGGTACCCAGGCGGTACCTCCATGGAGTGGGCTGTAGCATCAAGGGCCAGAAGGGTGAGAAAACGCCTCCCTCCCCAATTATGCGCGCTCTACTTTCCCTTGAATCAGGCCAGTGAGAAGATTTACAGCGGCAAAGTCAAATGTAATTCATAAGACTTTTTTTTGTTTTCCCCTTGCATAAAGATGAGGTCCAGGTCCTCCGTGGGCACGAGCGAAAACTAACAACTCTCAGATCACCTGCGCTCGGGTAGCCGGTCTTTGTTTACCTGTGTATGCAGAGGCTCTTCTACAAATTCCAGCAGCCAGTTCAAAATAAGCCTGAGCTTGGCCTTGATGGATTTATTGCTCGTTTGCTGCAGGCACAGAGCTCTTGTACTGAAGGGGGAAAAATACCAGTCTCTCCTCAGCTGCTTGCCCCAGAGTCCCGGGCCTGCCTGGCAACGAGCCTCTTTGCTCCTTCTCCAGCTCCGGGCCTGACACCACCTTGCCATTGAATAGTCTCGGGGAAGAGTTCAGCGCAGGGTTTGCACTTTCCCAGCCATTAGCCAGCTGCCAACGCATTTCATTATCGTAGGAGGGTTTTGTACATCAAAGTGAGCCCCAGACAGTGTGATCAAGTGGAAGAGTTCCTAGTCAACATTCTAACTTGCAGCATTTTGTTTTCATGGCTATAAATGCCATCTGGTACCCAGGAACAGCAAAGGCCAGGGATGGAAAAACCCTGCCTCCCTGTTTTGCTTATTGATGTAACAGTTAATCCTGATAAAGACCAAGGCCTCAGAACGACTGCCCTGTTGTTATCTTGCATATCTATTGTCTGACACAGGCCGAGCTGTCAGGGACCTGCAGAAGTGAGGTTGCACAGAAGATGGCCTGGGGTGGGGGTGGGGGGGTTGGATATCCAGGAGGGAGGAGAGAGAAAGGGAATGCGTTTATCTTTTTGTTTGTGTAATTGCTTAACAAATACACACACACACACACACACACACACACACACACACACACAAGGGCTGGGATTTAGAGGCTTCTCCTTTTCCAGCTTCAAGACTTTCTAGGGAAACATCAAAGAGCTGGCTTTGAAACCCCCTAACAGCTAAATATCTTCTCCTGCACCAACTTGCTTTCAATGGTTTAGGAAAATCTCTCTGGCTTGGATTTTAGATCATAAACCACCAACTCTCCCCCCAAATCAGAGACTGATTTCTGGTAACAGATTTCTCACTGAGTCCTTCATTGCTCTCTTACAATGACAGAGGAAAAAACTCTCTGAAATGACAGCTAAGAGAGGATCTTCACAAACTCATCTGTGGTACACTTCCCACTTTTCTGGGTAGTTGATTTTCAATTGACAAATTAGGAAAGCAAATACTGTGAGCATCTCATTGTTTTTACTTTGACATCAATCTCCAAAACATAGGACAAAACACAAAATGGACAATCTCCGTCTCTGCTGAAATGAGGGCAAATGATCGGCCTTATGGTAATTTTTTTTTCCACAGTCTCAGATGCAGTTGCTTCCATGCACTGCAACTGTTTACAAACTCTTCAATGATTTTCCCACTCATTACACAAACTCCTCCCTCTTCCTATCTTCCTGCCAATCTCCCTCTCCCCCCCTTCCCTCTCTGCAGGAGGGAGAGCCTGAAATTGTGAGCAGGACACTTCTCTGGTTTATGTTCATGTCAGGGGATGATTTTGCAATTGCCACATAAGCAATTATGTAAGCTTTTCAAAAGCATGGAAAATTTCTAGAGGAAATATGGGCTGTACACAGTTGCAAGGCTTTAGATGATTTTAAAAATAAGTAGATAGATGTTACCCAAAGACCAACGTATGGTTCAAAATCTTCTCAGAAAATCCAGCCTGATTTCTCTTCTTCCACTGTTTTTCTCCTCACTGTCATAAGTTGTAGTAGAATTATAACACATGTAAGGGTTTGAGTTGCTATTTTAGGCTGGCATTGAAATCAAGGTCAGAGAAATGAAGACCCCAGCAGCCAGCACTACAAACAAAGTTCTCCGACCTCAAATATCCTCAATACTACGACTGTTTTACTCACTTCTTTTCTCCCCATACGAATCAGTGGAAAAGAGACAAAACAAACCAGAAGGGAGTATAATTGAAATTTTTGGCAAAGTGAGATAAAAGAGTACATGGTAGCCTGGTTTCCCAAAGCTGGTGGTCAGATATCAAAACTTGAATTTTTCATTGATAATATAGGCTTCACACTTCACACTTTATAAAAATGCTATGAATCTCTTGTTATAGAAATAAAGGTTTGCTGGATGAAATTTTCAAAATCATCTTTTATAAGTGAAGAAACATTACATCAACAGTTCAAAGGAACTTAGTGGCAGGACTCAGAATCTAGGACTTCTAACTATTAATGGCTATTAATTAATGTATTGCTTTTACCATGGCATGCATGCATTCATTCATGAATTCAACAAGCATTGGTTGACTGCCTACCATGCACGATACAGTGGCAAATATTGAGAATACCTTTTTTAAGAGTAGATAAGAAGAGATGTCTGATCTCGAGGAACTCAAAATAGTGGAGATAGGCATATAAACTAAGAATCTCAAGAAAGAGCGACAGATACTAAAATAGAGGCAGCAGTACAAAGGTGGCAAATAGAAAACAATAGATCGGTTATATCAGAAAATACCATCACTGTTCTGGCTTTGCAGAATAGTGACTTGCTATTATGTTTAAGAAGTCAAATAGGGGTGCCTGGGTGGCTCGGTCATTAAGCATCTGACTTTGGCTCAGGTCATAATTTCAGGGTCCTGGGATCGAGCCCCGCCTCGGCTCCCAGCTTAGCGGGGAGTCTGCTTCTCTCTCTGCCTCTCCCCCTTCTGATGCTCTCTCTCTTTCTCTCAAGTAAGTAAATAAAAAAAAAAAAAAAGTCAAGTCTGTTCTTAAATTACCCTAGAAAGAGAATCAATTACTTGTGTCATGTCTTAAATTCCACTTTAGGTAAAACGTAATCTGTTTTATGCTTCCTCTGATTATTCTGGATTTGTTCGTGTATAAAGAAGCGGGGCACTGTGATTTTCACATCCAGATTGTTCTTAAAGTGACGTTCACTGTAGGATTTGGCCAACATGCTAAGTAGCCGAAATTTGGAAGGGAGTGGGCAAAAAGAGACTAGTTCCGATGTGAAAATTACACATAATTTCTTTCCTCTCATTTTGTGAAAATCTTAGACCCACAGTTGTCAGGGATTGAAAAGAACTTTAAGCAGATACATGCTGCTGCAAGGGTTTTTGTTTTTGTTTACTTTTCAAAATTTTCGAATCTCAATCCAAGCTTTAAATTTTTAAATTGATAATTCCATCGTAATTTCCCTGTGGAATTAATTCCAGTCTTAAGGGGCTGTCCATTGACATCTTCCTGATGGTTCTTTGAGAGTCTCAACTGCTTATCCTATCTTTCCCACAACCAGGTAAATATTCCTAGGTGCAAAGTTAGTGACTCTCTTGAGTTGGCACTGATCTTGTGCAAATGTAATGAGTGGGAGGGAATGATATTCTATTTTGAGGCTTACAGTTGAGTCTGACAGGCAGATACAGAAGACAAACTCTCAGCCTTCTTGAAACCCAGCATATCCTCCAGAATCTCTAATTCAGCACCCACCAGTCTCAACCTCCACAAAATCAGCAAGATGGAATAATATTTTTACATGATAGAATTGTCTTTATTTTTTTCTCTCTAAATGAGTTTTAAAAACAAAAACAGAACTCAAACTGCAATTCATTAGGAATAACAATTTCCTAAAGATCTTCCCCTTTCCTGTTTCTCTCTCTCTCTCCTCTTGTCCCTCCCTCCAGCCTATAGCATAAAACTAGAGAGAAGATGAACATGTAAGGAAAATAAGAGGCAGAAGAAGCCCAGCGTACACGTACGCAGCACAGCCTGTCATTATCATTGGCATAGTGTTTTTCCTCATTTACAATATGTTTTCTGATATTCATAATAACAGCTTTGCCTCAGAGAGGTGCTATGAGGGTTATACATTCAATACACTAATGAATTAGATTGTATGGTAGTTCCTGGCACATAAAACGCTTTCTATAAGTGTAAGACAGTATCACTGTGAGTACGCATGCTACTGCCTTTACCACTGTTATTATAGTCATAGCTTGCATAACCGTTACTAAACAATTCAGCAAGTATAAGTTCACATTTAGTTGGTCATAATATAGATAACTTAGTTTAGGAAAGAATGATTTTATTTTATTAACTCCTAAATTCCTATCAATGCTTATTTGGCCATTTAGGGAACACTCATACTGGAATTTCTTTTATAAACTACAAAGCACAACTATACCTTAAGTATGACTTTATTTGAAGGCTTGCTATAAAAGATTTGCCTCTGAAATAATTCGGAAGCCTTCTAAATTTCACAGAAAAGCAGTTACAACCCAACTCCGGTCTACTTCTCCAGCCTTCGCAAATGCTGTTCCTTTCTGTTCATCTGACATACCTGGGACAGTGGGCAATGAACCATTCCCCAGGCATGCCTTGTACTTTCATGCCATCCTGCCTCTGTATGCCTGCTATTCTTTGTGCCTAGAATAGCCTCTCCTGCCTCTCCCTCCAAGTCTATTACGAAGCCTTCCTCTTCTTCCTCAGCCAGAAAATATCCTCCTTCTCTGCTTCCAAAGCACATTCTTCATCCTACGTGCTGAGATACACCCTTCTTCCTATTAGTCATATCCCACTGCATGGAAATCCTTTATTCACATGTTTGTGAGCTCCTTCAAGGGTACAGCCCTGTCTTACTGGAGAATATTTCCAGTTTCAGCCAGAGGACCTGAACATAGAAGGACTCAATTCTTCGTTGTTTGCCAATTTCAGGCAGGAAAGGCCAGACCCATGACACAGTAATAAGTTCCTGGTTCAGAGTTGAGGACAGAGCAAGACCAGAAAAAAAGACTAGACTTATTATCCTTAGGCTTACCTCATCAGCATTTAATTGAGATACCAAAACAATATCTGAAACAAAAGTCATAATTATAATCTTAAAAATAACATCTATTTGTTGAGTACTTACTATGCTCCAGTCACTGTTCTCATATTTCATGTGCATTACTCATTTAATTCTCACAAGTCTATTAGTTATGTGCTATTATTTTCATTTTATATTTAAAAAGAGAGAGAGATTAAGAGTCTCTGCCCATGGTCATACAATGGAGAAGTGGATGCAGAATGTGAAGACAGAATTCAACACAGGCAAATTCTACAAAGCCGGAGTTCATAACCACCACCACCATGCTATCTGTGGTCGATGAAGGAGACTTTAAAATTTATAGTAGATAATAGACTTATTCCAATAAACTAAAGGCTATTAAAGGGGTTGATAGTGACAAGTTAAATTTTTATTTTTCACTACCACTAACTACAGATATAACAGCTTCTCATTGATTAAAGCCATGACCAATTCTATGACATATAAAATCCACTGAATGTACTATGCAGGCTTTTCCCCTAATCTGGGCTGATCTTTCCAATCCTATGTTCTCTCCCACTAGTTGCTAGCACACATGCTCCACATTCACCAGCCCTTTCACACCACCCTTCCTGTTGCCTTCGGTAGAAAGGAAGGCTACTTTGAAAACATTGCTTACACTGTTTGCCTGGTCTCTCTCTCTCTCCACCTCCTCTTAAAACTTTTTCTTCTTCACTTTTCATAGGCCTATTCTTAATAATATAGTGATAATAGTTTTCTCTTGGTTATTTTTTTCTACGATATAACTTTTCCATCCTTGCAGCTTCAACCTCTTCTGTATATTTTAGGTGTTTCTCATAAATAACATATAGTTGTTTCTTGCTTTAAAAAAAAAAAAATCCAGTCTGAGGATATTGGTCTTTTAATTGCAATATTTAGTTAATTTATATTTAATGTAATTATTGATATGATTGGGTTTAGTTCTACCATTTTGCCATCTGCTTTTTATCTGCACTAACTGCTCTGTATTCTTTTTCTTTCCTTTCTTTTGGTTGATTGTTTTTTATAATTCTATTTCCTCCTATTAACTTGGTAGCTATGCATTCTCTTACTCTGATTTGTTACACTAGAGATTACAATACGTATAGAAGACTTATTTTAGTCTAAGTTAAATGAGGATATTTACCTCTTCCCAGGCAATGCAAGAAACTTAGAACCCTTTAAATGTTTTTATACTAACATGTTATTAGTAATACATTTAGCCCTACAAGATATTATTATTACAGTTTTATATTAACATTAAATATTTATCATTTCTGAGGCTCTTAAATCTGTCCTATATCTTTAAATTTTCATCTGGAATAATTTTCTTGTCCCAGAATAGTACACGTTAGTATTTTCTTTTGTATGGATCCATGGGTGCAAGATTTCCCTCGGTGTTTATTGGAGAATGTGTTATTTATCCAGCATGGGTTCATAGATTTTTTTTTTTTTTTTAAGAAAATTATCATCCATTGTCTCTTCAAACATTGTGTCTCCCTTAATATCTTTCTCTTTTCCTTTTGTGGACTCTGTTAACAGATAGGTTAGAACTTTTCACTAGTTCCCGTATGTCTCTTACATTGTCCTCTGTGTCGCTGTGTGTGTGTGTGTTTTAATCTTTTCATATTTATGTGATTTATTCTGTATATTTTTCATATTTATCTTCCAGTTCATTAATTTCCTCTTCAATGTGTCTAGCCTCATGTGAAATCCGTCTAGTTGGGTTACTGATTCATTAGATATTTCTTTCTGTTCTAGAATTTCTGTTTTGTATCTTTTCATAGTTTACTATTATCTATTAACATTATAAATCTCATGTTTTATTATCTTTCATATATTAATCATACTTATTTTAAAAATCCATGTATGAAAACTCCATTTTCAAGATTCCTGATGGGTTTCTTATACTGTCTGTTGCTTCTTTTGATTTTCCACTACACTATCTTGATTCCTTATGTGTCTGCTTTTTCTTGATCAAGTGTCAGATATTGCATATGAAAAATGGCATAGATAATTTGAGACTAAGATGTAACCTCTCTTCAGAGAGGGTTTTGTTTGCTTGACAAGTGGCTAGGAATACTAGCAACCCTAAATTATCTTAATTCAATCACAAAATGATATGATTAGAAGCTGGGCTTCTGTCCCTTCTGGTGAACATCTATTTCAGGCCCACACTTATTCATGGATTGTAGCCCTTTAGTTTGGAGTCCCAGCCTAAAACTTGTGAACTTACCAATACTTCCTTCCGTGGCAGCATTGGCCTCCTCCCCCTTCCCTAAAACCAGCAAGTCTTTCAAAGGCTCAGCTCACCTTCTCTGTCTCCCTTCCGACTTCCAAAATTGGCAGATGCCTCTAGGGAAAAAGCAGCACCAAATGCAAAGCTTAACTTCTCTGGGTTTTTCCTAGACTTGATAGCTCTCTGTTGACTTAAATGTTTTGTTTTCCTCTTAAAATTTTGTCCAGAATTTGTAGTTTCCTTAGCAGGAGGGAAAGAACTGTTTGCTAATATGTTTGTTTTCACATATAAGAAGTTTTAAATATTTACATAGTCATATTTCTTGATTGCTTTTCCCGTCATTCATAAAAAGGTCTATTCTACTTTAAGTTATAGCTAAATTCTACCTGGTATTGACTTCAGTATGAGCTGTGAGATAAGGATTTGGCTCACTTTTTTCCCAAATCACTTATTTGGTATATTGAATAATTCATGTCCTCTCTTGAATTTTATACACATAAACACACACACATTCCATTAATGTGCTAAGCCACCTTTATATTACTTTGGGTTTTTCTGGGATTTTCTATTCTGTTCTACTGTTATTTATTTTTGCACCAGTACTTCATTGTTTTTAATTGCTGTAGCTTTATATTATGTCTCCATTTCTGCTGAGAAAAGGCTTCCTCCTTCCACATAGGCCCATTACACCTTTAGTTTGTTTTTTGTTTGTTTGTTTGTTTTATTTTTTTTTGACTAGCCTAGCATGCATAATTTTATCAGATAGCTTTTAAAATATTTTTTCTCAACTACCAAACCTCCCTTCCCAAATACACACCCAAGGAGAGAAACCCCATTGTGATTTTCATTAGGATTGCAATAATTTCAGAGAGTATTTTTAAACAAATTGACATCTTTATAATATTGAGGTTTCCCAGCTAAGAACATCTTAAATCTCTCAGTTAAAGTTCATGTTTTCATATAAATACTATATGTTTCTTAATCAACTTGTTCTAATATATTTTATACTTTTTATAAATGAATTATTTTTTTCAGTTATATTTTCTAATCGGTTATTGTAATAGGAAAACTAGTGATTTTCCCCATTATTAATATTAATATTGTAACAACAACCTTACTTATTATTTTTAATTATTTCTGGTGTGCTTTCTCATTTGATTCATTTGGTTTTTGAAGATAGAGAATTATATTATTATCTAGTAGTGAGAATTGTGCTAACTAACTTCTTCACAATACTTATATTCCTTACTCTGTTCTCTTAAATAATGACACATCCATTGGCTGGAATGAATCTCAAACTTCAGTTTTAGGCTTGACCCTTAATTTACCCAAACTGACCATTTATCATAATACCAATCTTTTCACCAAAGCAATTGGTTCAAGGATGAGTAACACTGGCCCAGACTCAATGGGGAATTGCACAGCACCAGTCACATGATTTTTTTGGGGGGTGGGAAGGGGAGTGGGTTGGCATGTAATTCAAGAGTTTTCAAGGTTTTCAGAAGAGGAGCTCTCTCTTTTTCTGGACTGTGAGGTAGAAACACATGGGAGGCCTGGGACCTCTGTGCCCATTTTGCTCCCATGAGAGAAGCAGTCCAACACACAAAGGAACACAGAGTTGAAAGACCTGAGAGAAATCAAGCAGCAACACTAAAACAAGCCATGCTTGAAACGAAACCTATCCTGCAACTTTAGAAGAGCATTTTTTTTAAGCCAGTGAGCATTATTTGCAACTCAAATTATCCTAATGGATACACCAGCTCAAAGCTGTATTCAAGAAACACACCTAAAACAGAACGACAAAGAAAGTTTGAAAATAAGGCATGTGGAAAATTACACCAGACAAATGTATGCAAACAGAAAGCAGGAATGGCAGACTCAAAATCAGTTAGGAAAAATTCAAGATTCAGACCATTAAGAAGGGAAAAGTGGCATATTATGACATCTATAAGTACAGCTAATGAACTCCTGTACATCACAAACTACAACAGCAAAACACATAGAACAAAACTCTGACAAGGAGGTATAACCATCATAAAAAATCACAGTCATAGTGGGGAATTTTGCATCAGTTGATGGATCAAGCAGACACAAACAAGCAAGGATATAGGGAATGTAAATAGTACAAAAAAGACAATGTAAAAAAAAAAAATTAACATTCTCCCTCTCTTCTTTACTCTGTAGAGTAAGAATTGGAATATCTTTACCAAAGAAGAATTTGGAATATCATGAATGACCTACTAATAGAAAGGGTCTAGGCTGAGTTAGTTTTACTGCAGATTTAACCTTCAAAATAACAAATAAAAATTTAGATAGTATTCCTCTCTATTTCAATTCTCACTATACAACTTAGGAGCTGAATATATTCAGAAAATTTCAACAGATCCTTTGGTTTCTGAGCTCTTGCCACTCACCATCCAAACCTCAGAGACCAAATACGATCAGTTTTTGTGGTATCTCTTCTGAACTTTTGCTTTCTGAACTCAGGTACCAAATAAATTTGAATGTTGAAGGAATATTTGCAATTCCTATTTTATTTATCTTATTCAAAATATTCTGGACTCCCAAAAATGATTTAAAATTACCAAGATGGTCTACTAAGCTAACACAAGACTACCCAAGTTAATAATTTTAAAAAGAAAAAAAATTTCTTATAAAAGCAAATGTTCTCAAAATATTAGTATGTTGAATACATCCAGTCACAAAAGAATAATATAGCATGATCATGTAGATATATTTTAGAAAATTATAATTATTATGGTAACAATTTATTTATTTGTTTATTTATTTTAAAGATTTTATTTATTTGACAGAGAGAGACACAGTGAGAGAGGGAACACAAGTAAGGGGAGTGGGAGAGGGAGAGAGATAAGCAGGCTTCCCGCCGAGCAGTGAGCCCAATGCAGGGCTCGATCCCAGGACCCTGGGATCATGACCCGAGCTGAAGGCAGACGCTTAACGACTGAGCCACCCAGGCGCCCCTTATGGTAACAATTTAAAAGAAAAATACAATATCTACAGATGCAGAAATATATTTATATAAATATCACAAAAAATTCCTAATAAAAACTCTGAATAAAATAAGAACACATTATCATCTTTCATTTATCTAAATATATTCATTCATATTTTTGTCTTATTCTTATATTTCTCTTAAGAAATATAACTAAATATATTAAGGAACTTTTAATAAAAAACAACAAATATTTTATAAAATGGTGAAAATTTTAAAGTCATTGCCATTAAAATCAGAATCAGATCCGGAATTCCTTTTATCATTATAAGTTTTCAAAATTATTTTGGGTGATTTGAATAATGCAATAAGGCAAGACAACAATAGTGTGTATAAAGATAAATTATGTTTATTTGCAAATTTTATATTTTACGTTTAAAAATCCCAAGACATATAACTAAAAATTATTAAGACTAATAGGCAAACTTGGGGCACCTGGGTGGCTCAGTTGGTTGAGCATCTGACTCTTGGTTTCGGCTCAGGTCATGATCTCAGGGTTATGAGATGGAGCCCCACAGTAGGCTCTGCAGCGGGGAGTCTGCTGGAGATTCTCTGCCTCTCCCTCTGCCCCTCCCCCTGCTCGTGCTCTCTTTCTCTCTCAAATAAATAAATATCTTTTTTAAAAAAAAAGACTAATGGGAAAACTTGGCAAAGCATTTATATTATATTATGGAGTTAGACATACATAATCATCACATATACAGTAGAGAGATATAGAGTATAAACATATCTAGAAATATATTTAACAAGAAAATAACATATGAGAAGAATATGTAAAGAAGCAAGATATGAATGAATGTAAAGATAAAATTTTCCTAGATGGAAAGACTTAATATCACTAAAATGTTAATCCTTCCAAATCAGAACATAAATTTAATACAACAAAGATAAGAACTTCAAAGGTTTCCTTTAAACCTTGTTGTATACATTAAATACTTCATGATATAAAATTTTAGGATATAATAGAAGAAAAATATCCAAATAAAGGAATTCCTGAGTATAAAGTTTTTAAATGCCCAATAAGCTCCTGAAATAATTTAATAGAATTCAGACTTCCATTTATAAGGTATGAGAAGGCCTGTCCTCACCAGCACAAAACCAAGAACTGTAAGTAATAATGTAATGAAAACCCATCCTCTCACTACTGGTTATGTTTGATTAAAAAAATCAAACATAACCAACACAGGTGAAACTCACTGAATACGTTCTAAATTCCATGCCTCCAGTCCTTGAAGTAGCCCCTCTCCTGAGTTAGGAGTTTACCATTCTCACCCATTGCTTTATATTCTCACAGCGTGTTATACACATAGAAATGTTGAAATGTTTTTAAGCTTTACATAAATAATAAAAATCTGCATGCATTCCTCTGCCATTTGTTCATTTTATTTTAGAAAATGGTATGTTTACAAGATGTTTATGTATCATTTAGTGCCAGCTCATTCTAGTTTTTCATCTTCCAATACACACATCATTCCTGTGTTGGGTCTCCACATCTGTGAGTTCCTAGCTAATTTCTTTGATTGCTTTTGTATTTTTCCACTGTCTTCTGTGTGGTTTTTCTCATGCCTACCCTCCACATCTCTGATAATTTTTCAATGTTGATTCTGTTCTTTTTGATTCTCAAGCAGTTTTCATTTCGAAACTGATCATATTTTCCCCTTGAACTTCTTTCTTAAGTATGCCAGTTCTCCTTTCCACTCACTATGACTTTCAGTCCTTTGAGAGGACGAAGGAAATTGAGTCTATTGTTTTTATTTCCTGAAGTAATTATTATTCTAATGCGCATAATGCAGCTTTCTTTTACATGTCACATTTCTTTTTTTTTTTTTTTTAATGATTTGTAAGGAAATCCCATTTTTCCTGCTTCTTATCCAACTTTATGGAGCACAACTTCATCTGGTCCTGATATTTGCCCAATAGAATTGGTAGATTACCATCACATCCGTTCAATGTTTACCTGGTCCCCTTGAGTGGCCCCTTAGGACTTGGGTTAGAAATCTGGACATTTGAAAGATTGTAATATTTTTGTAGTCATTCAGAAAACTGAGGAGGGAACAGAAGGTAGACAGAGGTGGTGAGTAGCTAAAGCCCACGTATGGATACGTTTATAGGCACTCTCCCAACAAACGTCTTGATTCTCACCCAAGCCAATCCCGTTAAGACAAACACTTCTTAAATTCCTGTCACTCTTGCCCTTCATGGTGAAAAATTAACTCCATAGGAAACCAGGTCAGTGTGAGAGCCCTTGGCTCAAAGGCCTTTTATTAATGGTTACTGCTTACTATCTCTGTTTAGTCAACTTTTCTCAGTAGATGTTTGACTTTCAGGTACTGTCTCCCCCTTCCCCTGATTGTCTTCTAGGTTTCCTCTTTCTAAAAACAGGGTAAAGAATACTGTCCCCGGTTACCAGGTCCTTCTTCCCCTCCAGCTCCCTTATTCCTCTGTGGGGTGGAAGTACGCTCAGAGTAGGGACCCATCCTCAGCCCCCTGAGAATTGTTAGATAGGCCTTTAAAGCCCCAAAATTTATTTCCCAATAACTGTACCCACTGAAATGAAACTGGATCTATGTTAACGCTGTCTTTGCTGGAACTGTCCTTGTTTAGCAGACAGATGTTCAGAGTCTGTGGTACGAGGCTGGGGCTGGTCCCTAGCTGATGGAGCATTGATACAAACCTGGGGTTTTCATGGGGAACAAGGAGATTGTGTACTCTGGTGTTATGTGAATCACTCGGGGATCTTGCTAAAACTACAGGGGCGGGGCTGAGAATCTGCATTCCTAATTAGCTCCCAGATGATGCCCAGCTTGCTGACTGCAAACCACACTTTGATTAGAAAGGCTGTGTTTTAGTCAGGGTACTCCAGAGAAACAGAACCAACAGGATATTTATCTATAAGTGTATTATGAGGAATTGGCTCATGCAGTTATGGAGGCTGAGAGGTCCCATCATCTGCAGTCTGTGAGCTAGAGATCCAGGAAAGCCTATGGTGTAGTCCAAGGCCCAAGAGCCAGGGAGCCCATGGTGTAGATTCCTGTCTGAGCCTGAGGGCCTGGGAACCAGGAGCACAGAGGGCAGGAGAAGATTGATGTCTGGGCTCATGCAGTCAAGCAGAGGGAGAATTCAACCTTCCTCAGCCTTTCTGTTCCATTCAGGCCCTCACCGGACTGGATGATGCCCACACACACTGAAGAAGGCCATCTGCTTTATTCAGTCTACCAATTCAAATGCTAATCTCTTCCAGAATCACTCTTATGGATGCACCAAGAAATGTTTAACCAGATATTTGGGCACTCCGTGGCCCAGTCAAGTGGATACATGAAATGAACCATCACAGGCTGTAATCATGCGGCCTGTGAAGCAAGAAGGTGCTAACTGGCTGGCCAAAATATTAAAAATAGTGAATATTTATTAAAATATTGACTACATTCTAGCCACCGCACTAAATGCTCTCCATGGAGTACCTCATCTAACTCTCATGACGCTCTGAGGTAGGGACTGTATTATTTCCATTTTCTAGGTGAGGGAACTGAGGCCCAGACTCATAACTGATTTGAGATTAAACATCTAGCCAGGGGCAGAACTGAGCAATCTGACCTCAGAGTCTCAACTTGGAACACCATCTCTCCCAGCGCAAACCTGAGGCTGTTATTCCACTAGTCCACAGAAAGCAAGGGTCCCCCCATGATTATAATCACTAGGTTTTTGCTTAGTGAAACGGGAGGGATGTTGGGGAAGATGGCCTGGGAGTTTCCTCTGAAATGTAAGACAGCATGTATTCTTCCTTCCAGGTAGAAAAGGAGATAGAGCTCTACTGAGGGAAGGAAAATGAGAGCATGGAGAGAGGAAACAAAAGAGAACTCAGTGAGAAAAGAAAACACATCCTCGCACTTCAACTTAGAGAAGAGAGACCTCCCACCTAGCAGAATCTTGAAATAAAATTTCCTTAGAAAGCCCCAGAAAAGTTGTATCCTTATAAGTCGAGAGGATAAGGGGAACTTGTGCTTCCCTCTTATTTCCACGGGCAGAGTTCTGCTACTTCAAGATTCCGAATCTTGTGATGCTTCCCAACCACCCCCCAAACATCACCAGAGTTCAGATTTCTTCCTCTCCATTCCAGAGGCCTTTGTGCAGAACTCAGAGAGAGAAACATATCCTCATTCGTTTATCTGCATTTCTCCCGTCCTAGACTGCCATTTTTATTTATTTATTTATTTATTTATTTATTTATTTATTTATTTATTTTTATTTCTTAGGACAAGGCCTTAGCTTCAACACACACCTTGAACTCTAGGTACATTGGAATGCTCTGTTCACTGAACTTACGTTCTACAGTCTTGAGTGACATCATTCCCTTTCCATTTCTGGCATCTCTCAACCCATCCCAGGTTCATTAAAACACCATTGTTCTTATGAATCTTCCCCTAAATTCAACATTTCACTCTGCGTCTTTATAATGACACAAGATGCTCTGTCTTACTGTTAGATTTTAGCAGTCCCTTTTATTAGATTGTAAACTCCGGGTGGTTATGACTATGTCTTCATGACCTTTGTCTTCTCATTAGAGCTGAGCTGAATCCTGCACATTGGTTGATGCTCATAAAATCAGATATTAAATGCATAAGAAGAAAGAAAAGGAAGAGGTTTAGACACAACGAATGTGCCTGGGTTGGCTAAAACTGACCCAAAACCAGCTTAAAACAAAGTTTTACAAACCTTAAAGCCTCCTTTCAAGAGATATTCCAGATCATTTCAAATATAAGATCTCTCCAGATCCTAACTTCTTTTACTGAACATACCACTCAAGAACGAGCCATGCTTTTCCTTGTTCTTTGGGAAGTTCACATGCACCAGGGGCTAAATTTACCTTTGAGCTCAAATCAAAATAAAAACAATAACTGAATGAATGAAAACAATTTTTTTTAAACAACAACAAAAAAAATTAGAAATTCGGAAAGAGATTTAAAAAAAACAAAAATGGGTTAAATTCTATTTTGTTTGAGGGCAAGATCCGACTTCATGCCTGGTGACGGAATAAATTTATTCTCAAGCGGCTTCCATGGGCCATGAGCGCCCCACAGAAGGCCAGGAATAAGGGGGACTTGTACTCCTCTGTTACGGGATGAGGCAAGACCTTTAGTGATTTCCTTCTTTTCCCCTAACTCCTCAATCGCTAATGCTTTCAGTTTATACAAATTCTCTATTTCTGCCTTGAGACATCATGATGGGGGGGGAGGGGCTGTGTGTGTCATGCCCAGAAAGAGAACCCAGAAAACCAAGGCAATTAAAGAGGAAAAAATGTGGATTCTGTAAAAAAATTCATAGCAATGGTGCACAAGACAAATTTATTTATTTGGCCTCTAAAATAACTGTCAGTAAGAAATGACTTGTAGCTGAGTTTACGAAGTAAACATAAAATGTTATTAAAATTTTAGGTTCTCAGCGCTCTCTGTTTGTCTCCTTCTCCCTTAGAATGATTTATTTCGCTAATTTTTTTTTTTTTTTTAATGAACACAACACAGAAATTCAGATCTTTAGAGTAGGTTCCAAGAATCCAGAAAGTTAACAGCAAAACAAAAAACAACAACAAAAAATCCTTCCAGCAATTTAAAATATTTCATGAAGTACCTTCTCAAAACATAGTCTCCATTCAGCCAGAGTTTGGGAAACTGGCACAGACAGGTAAAATGAATCCACAGCTTGCTGCTAGCATTTTTTTTTTTTTTAAACTAAACATCAAGATTTCTTACAATAGAGGGATGTTTTGTGATTGTCTTATCATGATGGGAGAAAAGTTTTTATTTTTTTCTTTCAATCAAACTCTCCCAGCCTAGACCCATTTCTTCCTCCTCACACTCAACATCCTGAGTTTATGTGTTGGCAAAAGAATTTTACCTACTGTAGACAACAGCCCTTAGAAGGGGGAAAACAGCAAAGAAAAGACCACCATATTCCCCACAAATCATCCCACACTGACAACAAAGGTTTTATGTCAAATGTGCTCATTTTCCATCTCCCGCACTAAGTTGTCCCTGTTGAGAAGTCCTTAGCACCCGGCCCCTGAGCAAATCTCCTGAGAGCTTTCCTGAATTACTGATTCACGTTGAGCATCTTTTGGCCATTAATCGCCACTTGTGGAGAAAGGCAGCTTCACCAGGAACAGCTCTCTGGATCCCCCGTGATCGGAGGAGAAGTATATTCGAGTGCTAGAGAGAGAAAGATAAATGCTATTTTCCCTCAGATAAAAGAATGGAGTCAGAAGGCATTGAGAAGTCATCTGAAAAGAAAATCAGAAGCAAATTCAACACTCAAGACAGATATAAACAACAGATATAAAATAAGCCAGTGTGTAAACTCCCGGCTCTTATGCACTTCCTAACACAAAGTTTTGTAGCTATTCCTGGAGCCAGACATACACACATGCTCTCATTCGAGACCACAGGAGGTAGTAACAACGGCCGGCACTTACGGGCTGGTCACTCCTGGGCCAGGCCCTACATTAATCCCCACACAGCTATTATCTATCCCATTCAGGATCCCAAACAGCCTCTGCGGTGGATAACCTTATCCCAAACACTCAGGGCCACTCGCACTTCTGCAATTCGGCATTTCTCAGATTGGAGAGAGTCAATGCGGCGTGTGCACAGCGCAGTCCAAAGCACCCCAGTGGGGGCCGGCACAAAACCGTGTTCATAATCCTGCAGCAAAATGTGTGGACAGGTACAGAAGGAGGAGGAAGCCTACTTCTTCCTGCCAGAAGGGTTTTTGCCAAACCTAGATTTAAAAAAACAAAACAAAACAACAAAAAACCCACCAAAAACCCATTTTCAGAGGTTGAATGTTGGAGTTGAAGATTGGACGTATCATCACCTCATCTTACAGCCAAAGAAAATGGAACTGGGAGAGGATAAAGTGCATCTCCTCTTGGCACGGGCGGCAGTGTTTGGGCCAGATTCCAGCAGGAAATCTCAGACTCCAGAGCCTGTGTCTAAACCCTGCTCTCCTGCCCCTCAGGCTTTCTTTGGATGTCTAAGTAAACACAGATGCCTCTGCAGTTTTTCTGCTTGTCCTGAAGACTTCATCTGTCCTCTCTGTTCCTCATTGCTTGCCTTTCTCTGCAACCTCACCTGGAGAATGACTGTAGAGAGAAGAAAAAAAGGAAAACACTGTTTTTCCTTCAGTGAGAGCAGAAAGAGGCAGCTCCAGCCTTGGTCCCCTTATTCCTTTAGGAGTTGGAGTCTTGCTCCTGAGAAGGAGCTGGGGGGTGGGGGAGGGGAAAGGAGGGGCAGGGAGGGAGAGGGAGGAGAGGGGACAGTGGGAGGACAGGGAAGGGGAAGGGAGAAAGGACCTGGAGCCTGGGATCAGAAATGACTGAAGCAGGGGCGCCTGGGTGGCTCAGATGGTTAAGCATCTGCCTTCGGCTCAGGTCATGATCCTAGGGTCCTGGGATGGAGCCCCACATCGGGCTCCTGGCTTAGCAGGGAGTCTGCTTCTCCCTCTCCCTCTGCCTCTCCCACTGCTCATGCTTTCTCTCTCTGTATCTCTGTGTCTCAAGTGAATAAATAAAATCTTTAAAAAAAAAAAAAATGAAATGACTCAAGCATTAAAAACATCCTAATAATTCGAGACGTCTCCGTTGCTGGAAGGCCAGGGTCCTTCATCTTCACACACCTTTGGTAAAATTGGCCACATAAAGGGATGCCTTCAACCAGCGGAATGTTTGCCCAAGTGAAGTGAGGCCGAGCTACACATCTGGGTAGCATAAAAAGAACAGCCCATTCAGGCTGGTAAAAAGGTCTCTAAACTGACCTAATCCAGCAGAGGCAGGGGTTCAAGGGCCGAGTTCAGAGGAGAGGGTGCTCCCCAGTAATGTGCAAAAACTTGAGAATGACACTGGACAGAAGAATGGGGGTTTGAACAACGTAGCTCTCCAGGGATAGGGTGACCCCCGCTGCAGTCTGCAGCCGGGTGACATTAGGAACTGCAGGTTGTGGAGAGTTGACTGCTTACAAGCAGACCTCCAGCGTCTTCCGTGTGCCTCTCCTACGCTCCTACAGTCTAATATGGTTTCTCCCAGGGGAGAAAGGAGTGTACCTGGATGACACAGAACCCTCCAGTGCCCGTGGGAGTGTGTGGTTTAGGAATGTTTCTCGTGGTGCCTATCAAAGCAGGAAAACGGTTGAGACCCATTGTTTTTGCGTTCTTGATTTGAAATCCTAATGGCTAAACTTGAGCTTGGTGGCCAAACTCTGGTCAGAAAATAATCAAGCCCACACAAATCAGAGTCTCACATGGGCACAGCCTCTATGATCCAGCCTTCAAACGTGGGCAGCTGAACCCTATGGCCAGTGCATCCTCACTACTCTCCGGGGCGCTAAATTCAAAACGGGCATTTCATCTAGGTCCAAATTTAAAAGTGGGATTTTAACATCACCCTTTATTTCTGTAACGGGAGGCTCGATTTGCTACTTTGTCCCTTTTTAATGTTGGGGTTTGGATTCTCCACCACCAATGTGTGGCTAGGATCCTGCAGTTTGCCATTGTGTACGTAGCTGTTTCCAACAGGAATAGATAACCTCACTTCTGATCAAAGAGAGTCTCTGGCACAATAGGCAAGCCCTAACTGTGGCTGATTGGAAAAGCTGATGAAAAACCTACCCTCCGGTTCATCAGTTTTGCTAGGGGAGCTCCCCTAAACCAAAAAGGATAAGGTTTTAAATATTAGTTACACAGGGGCATCCTTTTTCGGTGTGATGACAGTGGAAAAGGAATTTTTTTTTTTCTTTCTCTGTAACGTTCTTTTATCAAAATCAGTGGCCAGGCATCAAAAGAAACCATATTTAAAAAAAATTTTTTTAAGCTAATCAGTGTATTTCTTTCCCTGCACTAATTTAAGAAGGGCATACATAGGCATACACATGACACTCACATGTATATGGAGATTTTCCTTTCTTACCATTTCTTAAATCTTACTCTCTCTTCTTTTCAGTGCTAACTCTACCCATTCTACTCTCCCAGCAAACACGTATGTAGCACACCCACCCACCCACACAGGAACACAAGTCTGTGTTTTGTTCCCCTGAAATCAATTCCTAGTGAAATGAAAGTTTTCACAGAAAAAAAAAAAAAATGCTATATTAAGCCAGAGTTGTACCCAAGATACTGAAATATATTTTTACTCTAATAATACCCTAAAACCTTTTAACTATGAAAAAGTCAACTAATAACTCCATTTCATTTAGTTTTATCAGAACTTTAATTATTGCCTAACGTAGTGTTACACCAAATGACTAAGTTTAAAAATAAGTTTGTCCAACCACACATTTAACTGTTTTTATTTTATTCTACACAGTAGAGTGTTTTCCTAAGTTGACAAGTTCAGCGTTGAGTAGGAGGAAGGAAGAAAAACAAAGGGACACTCATTAAGAAATGAAGGCAGGACTTTCCTCATGAAAACAGAAGGGCAAAAACACACCTTTCAGAGCCAGAGATTCATAGCCAGCATTTTGATAAAAGAATGAACTTTAATCCACACATATGAATCTGAGAAATCTTCTGGGAGAGATGCCATAGATTATTGCCATAAATATTATTAGCAGACTCACAAGGCTGTAATCACTGTCTGTATCCATGATACCGAGTTTCAAATTAACATGGTTGTTTTATTTGTGTTCCCAAATAGGCAAATATATATATATATATATAAAAAATCATATATATATATATATATATATATATATATATATATATATATATATATTTCTAGGATAATTAGTGTAGGATGGTCAGCATTTACAGGAACAAATCTGAGGGTTTAAGAGTCTACTTATTTGACCCCACAAAAAGTCCCATGGTGCCTTTGGTAAATGTTGGCTTTGGATAACATTTCTAGTTCTGCATGAAATGCTCCGTAATATCACTATTGCTTTTCAAAGTGTATTTTCCCTTTTTTCTTCATTCTCTTACCCTTTCCCCATAGTCTCGCCCTGCCAATTTTAGTCAAATGGCCTGAATGATCTGGCTGAATTTGGGAGCTTTGAGAGGGAGTCTTTCTTAAACCCAGAAACTGAGATTTCTGCTTCCTTTTTAGTTTTGCTTGGACTCTCAGATAATGGAGAACCATATCTGAGTGATCTGAACTCAACCTTGAAATGCTAAAGTCCTCATCCAAGTTTAATCTAAGCCCAAGGAAGGCGACTAAAACTGGGCGGTACAGCTAGTTTCAGACTGTTTGGAAGGAGACAGTCTTACTCCCTGGGCTGGGAGCTTGGATAGGGTAGAATTCTTGGGAAATATATTTGAGAAAGCACATTTTCATTCATCTTTGCGAAGGCAAGTGGAACCAGAGAAATCTCCATTTTTATGTCCTAACACCAGGAACTTTACCGGCCAGCACCTTAAAAAGAGCAAGTGTTCCGTGATTTTTGAGTGAATGGATGATGAAGGTTAATGTTACCCCTGTTCCGTGATTTTTGAGTGAATGGATGATGAAGGTTAATGTTACCCCTACTCTTATCTCCTACATAAAAAGAAAAGGCCACTGGCTCTGAATGATAACAGGTCTCGTACTATAGTCTCAGGTTTTGTAAGGATAGGCCCTTCCGGATAACTGGATTTTCCAGGTATCTAAATGTCAGCAAGAAGAGCCTTTCTGTTTTCAGTGCTGTCCCTCAGCCTGCCTAGCTATCCCTCCTAACAAAATATTGAGCCTCTTGCTGGGCCCGCATCATCCTGAACACCGATTCTCATTTCACAACTCAGGGTCTACATTGTGGTTAGAGAGTTTAAAGAAGTCAGACCTTTTTTTTCTTTTTTCTTCAAATTCAGGCCTTCTTATCAGCCTGTTTATTATGATTTATAGTTTTCTCTAAAATGAAGAGAAAAAAAAAATCCAGCTGGGTTTCCTGGTAATCAAAGCTCAGTTGATTCCTAAGGCACACAATAACCAGGAAACGAAGTAGAAAGTGGTCAGGAGGGGCGCCTGGGTGGCTCAGTCGGAGCCTTCAGCTCCGGTCATGATCCCGGGGTCCTGGGATCCAGCCCCACCTCACCTCGGGCTTCCTGCTCAGCCGGGAGTCTGCTTCTCCCTCTCCCTCTGCCCCTCCCCCCTGCTCATGCTCGCTCTCTCTCTCAAAAACAAATAAATAAAATCTTAAAAAAAAAAAGAAAAAAGTGGTCAGGAAAACCGCTGCCAGAAACCAGGTTTGTTGACTTTCTAATAGTGTCCAAGAGCTCCAAATTACAATTATGTATTTGGGGAGAAACGAGCCTGGGAGGATTTTGGAATTCACTCAATTATTTGAATGGAATGTTCTTTTCCAAGATATCTCCTAGTCTGTTTCTCTGGTCTCCTTCAAGTTTCTGCTCAAATAATCACCTTATCAGTGAGGCCTTCCCTATTTTATGTAAAATAGCAACCTGTGTCCCGCTCCCCGCCCCCCCAACCCTCCCTCACGCTCTTTTCTGCTGGGCCCACGAACTGTTGCACAACTGGTCCAATGTTCACGGCAGCCCTGCTCCTTAGCACCCTCACCATCTGATGTGTGCCTTCTACTGGCTGGCTTTCCCCTCTCTCTGAGGGTAGGTATTTTTGTCTGGCTCACAGCTGTATCTCCAAGTGCCCAGAACAATGCTGGGCATATAGTAGATGCTCAGCAAATACTTACGGACAGATTAACTAATTCTAGCATCTTCTAAAGCTCTGGTCTAAGAGTTCCCGACTTTAAGGTCTTCCTATCTAATGGGACAATCAGACCTGAATGCAAACGATTGCAACAGGATGGGATCAGAAAGCAGTGCGCTGGAATGAGATACTGGTCAGGGGCTGGTGCTTGATGGAGGACAAACCTGGATTCTAGCCTGGAACTGTCCCATAGCTCTATGACCTTGGGCGAATTACAGAACTTCCCCGGACCACATCTTCTTGACTTGGAGATGACTAGAGTAGCACATATCTAGTCTCACGGGTCTGTGATGAGGAGCCAGGGAAGGGATGTCCACAAGTGCTGATACTCAGCAAATCTCCAGGAGGTGCCTGCCGCTTCGGGTCAGAACTTCACAGAAGAGAGCCGCAGATGAGCAGAGCAGAGGGCCTAAGGCTGTCCGGTGCTGCTGGGAATGCTCGTCAGTAAGGGGACAGAGCCGGAAATAAATGAAAATCCTCTTCACCATGCATAGAGTGAAGTGCCATATTGAATTTTCCTGTGCTTAATGCATGAAACTTCTTTTTTAAAATGAGGACTGAATCTACTAGTGAAATGAATGCGTATTTGGGATAGGGGCTTCTCCAACCGGAAATGGGTTATTGACAAGTCTCCCAGTAACCCAATCTGGCTTCAACCTTCCCTACATCTCCACTGAGTTGCCATCCTCTCTAAATTGGAGTGTCAGGGGAAAAAGTCCAACTTGGTATTGAAATATTAGGTATTACTGCCACTCGCCACCATCCCCATCACAACCCACCATTGCTTTGGCAACAGAGGTTTGGCTAAGCAGAACATATTGTCCTTCTCAGAAAGAGTTAATTCCAGCTCTGGTTCCAGATCAGGTTCCAAATCAGAACACTAAGTCTACAGGGAAAACAAGGAGTAAATCCCCTTTTTAATCACTGGTGTATTTTTTTCCTTTCCCTCTCCCTCAGTAGATCCCAAACTATTAACAGTCTCCTTCGGACAGATCTTCCCATCCCTGCATTCAGGAATCTTTAAAGACAGTGACACACAGCTCTCGGGTTCGATCAGTTTCACAACTCATTGTGCTGTAACTTAGGTGAGTATTCTAATTGCTCTTTGGCAATTGGGAGTTGAGAATTTTGAGATGGGAGAAAGCGCTCAAGGCTAGGACTCAGCTATATAGACAGGTTTACCACTCGTCTCTTCTTATCTGCAAAACCTACGATAGTGGCATAATCAGGCTGAATGAAAAAGGGGGGGCATTATGTAAATTTGACATTATCACAATCTTTTTCAATTGATCAAGATTCTGAAATTCCAGCCTAATAACAAACAGCAGGCAATCCTTAGTAAGCTTGTGAGTCAGTGATATGACTCAAATTTTACTACTCACTCTAAAAGACTAAAAGCCATAGCAAATTGGGCAGGGATGTACAATATTAGTAACCACTAAATCATAACTAGTTGAAAGGCAACGGTTTCTTCTGGCGACAATTTGCTTTGTGTTTAAAGTAACTATTACCGCATGTTTAAGAAGCAAAAATAAAGTAGTAAGAAGAGGAGAGGGAAAACAACTCATTTCTAATTTGAGGCCTGGCTCCACAACCATATTTCTTAAGTTAAATTTTAAGTGCCCCCAAAAGGAGTTTTCTGGGGCGGTAGAAATGTTCTCTGCATTGGAGTGTGGATCACGTAGGTGCACAAAATCTACTGAACTCTTTACATTTAACTATCTTAAATTTTTACATCAATTTAAAGAAAAAAAATTTTGGTAGCTCACACCCTGAAAGTTATGTCTAGGAGGTACTTCCCCTGGAAATATAAACCTAGAATTAAAATGGTTTTGTTTTTAATTCTGTTTAATAAACACTGCAAAAATGGCAAGGACTGTAACAACAACAAGAAACTGGAAAATTACCAAAGATGTGTTTGAATTTGAACTGTGCTGTTTCATACGCCGTGAAAGTACCTCTAATCTAGTAGCTCACGCTAAAAACCAACTTTCCATGCTAAACCTTTAGAACATGAAAGTCATTATTGTCTGTACCAAAACAAATCATTAACAACCTAGTTGTTCTGAAAAACATTCTTGAGTTCTGTTTGGGTTCTAACTCCTTGAAGCATTTACTAGGAAGTAGATACGTTGCTGGTGGCCAGGCCCTTACTCAAAGAGATAATACTTTAACATGGGCTATAAAAGCGAGGACACTGTTCTATGCGCTTATAGTCTGGGCTTAATGATTAATAGCACCCTGTTTTACTCTCTAAAGTCACAGTTCACCTGATAAACTTATTGACCAAATTACATTGGTTGCTCCCTACCTTCAAAGCTTCACATGGTGTCCTCCGTTCCTTAATCCCCTCCAGTCCACTCCATCCCTCCCAAGCACCACGGACTCTCCAGCCAGACTTTGCGTGCTGTTCTGGATTCCGCCTTCTTCACGCAACCCCCCACTCATCCTACAGATGCAGCTCGTGTTCCTTCCTCTGGGAGGCGTCTGTAAGGTATTGCCGTGTCCATTACAGCTCTCAGGACACCCCATTCACCACTTCCTTCCCTTAGTGCATATCAGGCCCAGGTTTTCTATACGTTTGGTAACTTCTGCCGCCACTAGGCTGGAAGCCCCTTGAAGGCAGAGATGGTGACCATTTGTGAATCCTGAGCTTGGCACAGTATGTGGCATAGAGAGGGACTTAATAAGTAGTTAATGAATGTGGTAGATACAGGACAAAACACCAATCATATTCTAACCATTAGAAAGGATCCCAGGAGGGGCGGCTGAGTGGTGCAGTCATTTAAGAGCCCGACCCTTGATTTCGGCTCAGGTTGTGATCTCAGGGTTGTGAGGTCAAGCCCCGCCTCGAGCCCCACATCAGGCTCCACACTCAGCATGGAGTCTGCTTAAGACTCTCTCTCCCTCTGCTCCTCCCCCACCCCGCATGCACTCTTGGTCTCACTCTCTCAAATAAATAAATCTTTAAAAAAATAAAAAGAAAGAAAAGAAAGGATCCCAGGAGACATAAAGGACACAGTAATGGGGGAAATGCAAGAATCTGGGAGTTAGGAGAAGAGAGCTCGTGCCTAATGCTTTAGTGTTCCCTAAGTCTCCATCTCTAACTCTATAACCGTTAACTACTGTCTCAAGGGATAACTGTTCTGACAACACAGACTGGCCACCTTAACCTTGTTTTAATTAGTTCCAAACTCTTATTATTCTTCCATCACAATCTTAAACATTATAGGAACACATTGACTAATTTATAAGGCTACGCACAACTCCAAGCAGGCCTGAACCACACAGAGAATTTAAGATGCAAGACTTCTGAAAGGGTCAGAGAAATTTTGCCTCTAAGTTTCTTGAGGTTCTTTTAAGAATGGGGCCCTTTGTTTCCCGTACTATTGCAAAATAAATTAGCAAGAAGCTCTGCTGGCTGAGTACCTACTTCATTGAGGTCTGCAGTAATGCTATACAACCCAGCAGCAAGCGATTCAATGAAGGTATGTTCCCATAGAAAAAGGGACTTGAGTTTAAACTAAAAAGGACACGTGGTAGCTGATTCATTTATGACTAACTACAAGAAGTCAATTACATTATTAGTGATTCAAGCAAACGTTGCATCAGCTTACACCCCAAGAAACTCAAACCCAGACTGATAACTTAAGAGGCTGCTTTTCGTTGCAGTAAAGGAAGTACTCACACCACTCTAGATTAAGAAGAGATTGAGAACCACTGAGTTCTGTTTGAAAACCACTGTTTGAAACAAAAGCATGGCCAAATACCAATGGCTTGAAGGACTGCAAACCCTGGGAAAAGTCAACTTTATACAGCAAACAGACGCGAGGATTAAACCAGATAAAGCACACAAACGTGCACCACACGGAGCTGCCTGGCTACACACACTTGGTGGTTCCATCTCTCAGCTGTAAGGTGTTCAATACAGACAGAGGGCTGAAGGGATGCCTTCTTTTGTGCCCTTTACTGAGAAAACAGCCCACACTGAAAAGCACTATGTTAAGGACCCAGCTCAGGAAAGTCTGCGAAATAAATGGACATGCCTGGGTTGTCTGTAGTTCCCCTTTAAAAAGGGGTCCATTTTCCTTCCCATGGTATTTCAAAAACACAAGTACATTTCTTACAGCCATTGGCTAAAGCGGACTTAAAAGAAACTAAACAATCTCAGTGACATCAAATCTTCAAGAAACCAAGAAAACAATCTGCTTAATTTGCCTCCATGAGATAGACTATTCAACTTCCAAGAATCCAACCATTCTTTGCTAGATGTTTTCATGTGTAACAGACTTATTTGTATCCCATCTCACATATGGAGTGGTGGGCTCAGGCTAAGCAAATTGTGCAAAGTCCCACACTGGTAGCTGGTACAGGCCTGCATTCCAGCTCATTCTTCAGAGTCCAAGACTAGTGTTCTTTATACTAGGTCCTAAATGCCTCCTGAAGAAAGAAGCCTCCTTTTAAGACAGTTCTATGCCTTGTGAGCATGGACAGCAACAGGGCTTCAAGGCTAAAAATGACCAAAGATGGCTAGCTAGCAAGGAAAAATTAAAACCCGCATGTTCCAAACACTGTGAAACACCGTGAATAAATCATACTTCTCAACACAACAACAGTTAAGAGCTCGGGTTCTGGGGCCAAAAGGGCCCAAGTTCAAATTATGAATGAGCTATTTACTAGCCGTTTGACTCTGGGGCAAATTATTTAAACTCCTTAAGCCTCAGCTTCCCATCTACAGCATGAAGATTAAAAAATACTGACCTACCTATCTGCCAACCTCACCCAGTTGTTGGGAGGTCAAATGAGAAATGTATGTTGGTAACTTGAAGGCTCACAAGTGTAATTTATAGGAAATACAATTCCATTTAGTCTATTGACTCAAGGGGACAACACTGCCATAAATCAAGACTGGAAGATGTATCCAATCCTGTTTATAGTGCGATTGTCAAACCTTGTCATCTTAGGTTTATGCCCACTTACAGAATCTTCTCAAATAAAGTCCAATTTGCAGTCATCTTTCCTTCCTACAAATTTAGAGATTGCTCAGAACCAGAGAGAAAAGATACAAGAGACTTCTGGCTAACCCGTAACTCCTAAAGCTAATTTAATCACTGATGGGCGACTACGTTAACTCCGTTCTTTTACCACCATGCATGCAAATAAAGGAAATGTTACAAGAGCCCTAACATTTAAAAAGAAAATTTCTAAAAACATAAAATGTGGATTCTGACACATAGCAGTACCTAGTTTAATATGTAGGAGCACACAGACTTTGAATTGATAGGACACTTAACTTGGGGTTTCTGCTGGCTGTAAATAGAGGTCTTAATTTTACAAATAAGGACCTAAGCAGATAAGCAAAAATTAGACAAGATAACCCTCTTTGAAATGCTACAACGGCTTCTTATTTGAAGACTTATCACTTAAAGTAATAATCACAAGTTATTAAGAGAGCACTCATCTGCTTTAGTGATGATCTAGAGAAACAGTCTCTAAACATTTTTGATCAGTGTACCCCTATCAACAGAATACATCCCCAATCTATGTGCATTTGTTTATAAAATATACCATGTGCTTGTACACACACACACGTGCAAAAATACTTTAAGAGAATGACATAAAGGTACTCTGGAGATCACCTATCTAGAGAATTATTAAAACTAAATGTACCCAGAGATGACCATGTCTTCTGTTAGGATTTGAAACAATAATTAGTTTGATGTGATAGTCTCCAAATACAGGAATGCAGTAAACTCCACTGTTGTTTCCTGCCTGGTGGTCTCTATCGTGATGTTAGGAGTCTGGCCGACACTTAATCACCCCTCTGTCTTCAGGAGTGGGGTCACAAATGGCCTTCACAACTTAAAGGTACAAGGAAAGAGGCTAATAATCAAGGAGTTTATAACAGCTTAAAAAATATTTTCCCTTTATAAAATACAGAGACAAAGACATTAAGCATTATATTTGAATTTCTTTAAAAATGCCTTTAGGAGCATGGTTTCTTTTTGCTTCCCATCCATTCCTCCCCCAAGCCCAGTTTCCACTTAGCATGGGCCATAAACCTTACTACCACTTTGACCTGCATGTTCACAAACAGTGCAGACTTTGTCCCAGATTCATGAATTACAGAATCCTTACAATAATAGTATTTCTTTTCCCAAACTCTCTGGCAAACGACTCTGCTGCACAAACCTCTCGATATTCAACATTAAAATGATAAATGATCATGAAAAGGCTCCTATAAAAGTCAGGAGCTGAACTCCAAAATATTCCTTGTGAGATTATTCAACTGCAAAATGACAGAAAACACTTACAAAAATTGAAAATCCTTAACTGGAAAATAAATGGGAAGCCTTACCACTTTTCTATCGTTTGACACATTGAACAATACCAAAAGAAATGAGTTAGCTAAGGTAAAACGGCGGTCAAAAGACTGGTCCACAAGTTAACTGTTGAGGAAATGGTGTCAGTCCTCACTCTTGATACAACCCAAGGCTTACTTGCTTCGGAGCACTGTAAAGCTACATAATGTAACATCTGGTTTAATGTTTCTTCACTTTATGCTTTTCTCAGAAAAAAAAAATATATATATATATATCTCAAGATTTATAGAAATAGCCAGAAACTATAACTCATCACATATAAATTCCTCTGGCCTATCTGCATTAATATAAATGACTTCAGGACTCAGTTAAGCAGCTTAGTTTGGTTAGTAGTACAAACTATTTTACTACAAAAGTTTTTCATACTGTTATGTTCCAGACATGAAAAATAAAGGATTACCGTATTTTAGCAGAAGCCATGTACAAAAGTTCAGGTGCAGACTGAAATGGGACTGAACAATCGGAAGTCCCTATGCCTTCAGATAAAGAAGAGATCTATTGTTTCAGACAATCCGAAACAAAACTATTGGTAAATTCTCCCCACAGCTTATCAATAACATCTTATCACATTAGCTGAAACAGGGGTGCAAAGGGGAGAGGAATGATCTTTAAACTTTAATATACAGTATACTGTTTTAACCTTTAGCTATTAAACACCAGAATAGTCAGGAATACTGCTTCCTTTTAACAGGAAGGCCAATTCCAAGATCTGTAATCCCTAGACAAAACAAAATTCCTTGCAACTGGTTTAACAGTGACTTGAGGAAATCATTTGTGCAACTGTACCAGAAAGCCATTTTCTAGTGGCCTTTGCAGTCTATTAATGTAGAAATATTGTCAACGAAGGGTACGGACAGACAAGGGACTCCCGTTCCAGACTGAAGAGGAAGACAGCCACATTATCCTGCATGAACTAGGGGAAGCCTTGCTTCAGCATTATGGAGCAAGACAGTACTTACATTTGGAGAAAAGGAAGTAATGTTAAAACTACCCATTAAAATTCAGAAAGTAACATCCCTAAACATATTGCCAATAATTATGAACTCTTGGTGCCAATTGCAATTAATGATTTTGAAAGCAGTCATCCTCTCTTGAAAGGATTTCTGAGAAACTATCTTTTCGCTCAGGCAGTATAAAAGCCTTTTCAATGATCACTATTGCATTTCTTAAAAGCACACAGAAATGCCGACATGTGCAGGTCTGGCACACACCTGCGTGTGCATTCAGCAGACACACAAATGTTTCCAACAAAATAGCTACGCGAAACACTCCCCGGAAGCAATGAATGAGACATCGCAAACAAACAGCTACTGTACTGTAGACAATTGTCTGGGGAATATAAGGTTAAGGTCACAGCAAACAGCCAGATGCTAGGTCTCAGGGATGCTTGCAAGCCTTTTTAAAGAGGAACTTAACAGCTCTTTACATGCCAGACCTCACCTAAACTCTAAAATGAAATATTTATTAAGTGTTCTTCCTACCGCATTTCTTTTTAAGCACCTAAAAGTCAGATGTCAAAATCTTCAAAACTTATTTTCCATCTGAGAATAGGTTCTATGACACAAGTTTTAGGTACTAGAATATATTCAACTCTCTGGATACTTCGCCTTTGATTCCAAGGATTTAGTATGCAGAACTTTATCCATCACCTGGCTTCAAAGGAGTTACCAGATGCGATGCAGTTGGCAAACAACAGTCATCAGAACTGGGGTGAGACCGGGGTAGACTCTACTACCAGTTGTTTTACTGCACATTCAAATCTGAAAAACTGGGAGACTTTCTCAAAGAACACACTGAAAAATAAAACCATAATAATTGGCAAGGGGGTTCCATGTGCTGTGGTTATTATAATGCAAATGCCCAAGAATGGCCTATAAAGTACACACACATAGCCTGTATTCTAAATTCCCTCGTATTCAGCTGTATATTCCTGTGTAGTCTACAAAATCAGTCATTAATAAATCCCCAAATTTGGCTCTACTGATTTCAAGTAATTGATTTCAAGTAACCTAAATTGTGAAATATTTCGAGTGTACATGTTTACATAAGTAGCTCCCAAAAAAGCCACTCTATGGTAAGTCACTTAACTGTGTAGAGAAAAACTCAAAATTCCCCACTTTCAATTTCCACTGAAGAACCATGTTATCCTCTACAACCAAAGAATTACCAACAAGTTTTTATCATATGCGGTAGTGATCTACACTCCAGCACTCAATGTTTCATTTAGGTTCTTAGAATTTATCCGAAACAGAAATCTGAAAATGAGGAATCAAAAACTCACATTTCAACTTTTGAGAATAAAAATTCATAAACATACCTTTTGTTGAATTCCAGCTTAAGTGATTTTTATGTAAATCTTGCAGCTGATGAAAAGCAAAAAGCAACCAATCCCTGCAGTGATTATTAGTCTGTTCTTTAAGACTATGGGTCATCTGCCCCAGGATTTTCTAATTGAACAAGAATTCCATGGGGCAAAGTAATTGTTTCTCAAAGGTGGGCCAGAATGGACCCAATGATCTTCACTTCAACGGGGAAGCAATGACATGCAAATTCTGAGTATCACTTTGTTTGGTAGATGTTACCTTTGTCTCTTATCCTCATTTCATGAGATTAGCCTGGGAATGTGTCCATGTTTTGACTTTAGAGATCAAAAAAAAAAAAAAAGTTACCCTGTGTTTCCTCTAATACCTAAACATGTATACACAGATCATCTTCACTCCTAGCAAATGTTTTTCAGCATGACCAGTGTGCAACTGACATTCACATAGCTTATAGAACCTAAGTCTTCTGAGAAACGTATCTTTTATAGCTGAACCTCTATAATCATGACAAGAGATTGATTAAAATGCCAAGATAAGAAACAATTTATTATAGAGAGAAGAAAAATTTCTCATCCAAAATATAGAAATCTGTACAACTTTGCCACAATCAATATACATGAACTGTACAAATTTACACCAGTTCATAATTTACCAAATAAAAGATGACTAACAAAGTTCACAAAATAGATGGTGGTTTGTGGAAAAGACTTTTACCCAATTAAGTACAAGGAAAGTTACAAACCAGACCTCCACTTTCTAAAAATAAGAAGTTTACTCAGTCTTAGAAAACTACAAGCTAGCAAATGTACAGAGAGCTGGCTGGTGCTAACACCACAGTTGAGACAGTGTCTTTTTAAGGGTCTTTTTTTAAAGCCTGTTGCCATGGCAGATTCTGGTCACTTGCTACTCTCAAGGCCAAAAACACAATACAAGGTCTGACCATTTCCCCAGGTCATGCTTACTAGGTTTGTCTTATGTACATTTATACATTTAAGTGCTAGGTAAAAGTCTTGTCAAAATTTCCAGTACTACCATGTTTAAAATGTTGAGCTTTCCTATTGAGCTGCCAAAAAAGTTAACAATTTTCAAGTGTAATAGTGCAAATTTCCTCTGCAAGATCTACTGCAGAGAAAGGTTCTTTGAAATACAGATTTGCCTTAAAGGGGTTGATGGAAAAAATTTAGGTATAACATCTGGGAGAAACTGAAACCACCCTAGGACTTCACTCCCTAGCAAATAAAGTGATCATTTACTTGGACTCACAGGCTATTAAATCAATGAAAGGTACTGTCCAAACTATGGCACTGTCACTTTAAAAAAAATTTTTTTTTTACCATTCTATCTTGTGCCAGATCTTCACAGCTGTGACATGGTTTAAATTCCATAATCCATCCCCAAGAGGAGCCCACCCAAAGCAAAAATCAAATTTATCCATCCATTATAAGATGATCCATCCACAGACTATATCTTAACCTGATACAGTCATCATATTGTAGTTTTTGGAAGGGCTGGTTCTGCCCAAGAGAAGTTCCTCCTTACAGCTGATTCTGCTGTCTACCATTTGCACGTTGGTGCTGTTTTGAGTGCTACCTCCTGCTGGTGAGGCTTCATACAGCACGCAGATGGAGCCATCCTCTCCGATTCTGTAGGACACTTCGTAGGGGTCAACCCAGAGTGTGAGTTCACTTGGGAGAAGCCTGAACAGCTCCTGACTGCTCAGTCCAATCCGCTGTGCTGCCTGTCCAATCAGAGGATCCATTTTATGGTTGATGCGAATACAACGGTAACCTGATCCCTTGCACGGCTTTTCTGGGAACCAGTGATGTTTATAATGTTCTACAGGAAAAAAAAAAAAGAACAGAGAAACAATGCTTTAGATCGTTACTGTTAGGTCCCGCTGTAGCTTCCTTCTTCCGCTGGCTCCTTTGAGAAGTGAAAAATTTAAACTATCAACTTTTAAAAATGCCCAGCATCGCTCTCGCTGCTGTGCGTGTGCGGGGCTGGGGAAAGAGCGGGCAAGGCTTTAGAAATAACACAGTAGCATGGGACAAAACAATCTCCAGGAACCAACCGGTCGAGCCGCCAAAACAGGAATCGGGCGCGCGGCCTCGGCTGGCCGGGCAGCCGGCTGGCACTGGCGGCCAGGCGGGAACCTGTTTACTTTCTCCACCCCACCCCAGCCGCACACAATGGGGTTTATGGCTTTGGAGGAGAAGCGCCACCGGACTGTTAACCCCGAAGGGAAGAAAAACAAGCAACCCTAAACCACGCTCTGGGCAGGGCCGTAACTGAACCGGTGACAAATGCGATGATTAATGGTCAGAGGCAGGAGGCGCGGGGAGACAGCACGTCCGTCCCGGGCTGGCCCCGGGGCAGCGGCGCGGTTTCCCACCCCCGGGCCGGGCCGCCGAGCCCACAACGGTTGGAGGGAGTTGGGGGAGGGGGCGTCGAACCAACCCCAGCCCCGCAATTCCTTTGTCCCCAAATCCGCGGACGGTCCGAGGACCGCGGCTCCCGCCTCAGTGGCTGTAGTTTCTTTGTTGTGCGCCTGTTTCCTTCTCCCCTCGGTGGGCCAGCCGTGGGGGGAGGGGGCGCCCTCGGCCCAGCCCCCAAACCCTCGCCGGGACCCGCCGTTAGCGGCCACCTAGCGCGCCAGCCCGGGTCCCGCGGCGGGACCCGAGCGCTGCCCGCCCGGGGCAGAGCCGCGGCTCCCGCGGCCCCGACGGCTCGGCCCGCCTCCCCGCCCGGGGTGTGCGGTCCACGTCCGCCCGGCGCCCCTCGCACTCCCGCCGCGGCCGGCTCACCTGCCAGCAGCTCCTGCAGGCTCTGGCTGAAGGTCTGCAGCTGTCGCTCGCTCGTGAGCCCCTTGGTGCGGAGGAACTTGGAGATGAAAGACACGGCAGCGGCGATCTCGCCTATCATGGTGGCGGCCCGGGTGTAGAAGGGATGCATGGGGGCGGCGGGCGGGGGCGGCCCGGGGCGGCCGGGGCTCGGCGGCGCGGCCCCGACGGCGGAGCGGCCACCCCGGGCTCCCTCGCAGGTCAGAGGGCTGAGAAGAAGAGAGGGCGGGAGGGGCGGACAGCTACTTTTTTTTTCTCCTTTATAGTAAAAAAGTTATTTTCACGACAGGAAGCGGCAGGCGAGAGGAAGAGACGAGCGACGGCGGCCTGGTCACATCGCTCGGACTTCCCCAGCCGCCTCCGCGTCCAGCTCCCCAGCCTCCGAAGCTCCCAACAGTTGCATTTCCAGCTCGGAGGGGCGAAGACACACAGGCGCCGTGCAGTAGCTTTTATAGCGCCGCGGAAAGGAAGTGGCGTAGCTGGAGTATGACGGCCGACTGCAGCCAATCCGGAGATCGCACCATTGTGACGCAGCAGATTCGGAGCCGGAGGGGGCGGGAAAAGGGAGCAGGGGGCGGATGCAGAGACCGGGAAGAGAGGGAGGAGCTGACGTAATCCGCTTGTAAACAAATAAACTCCCGAGCGGCGGCCGGAGACCGGCGGGCTGTGGCCAGGGGACCGAGCCGAGCGAGGGTGCGCGTGTGAAAGCCCCGCCCCAGCCCTAGCTCCTCCTTCCCGCTTCCGCAACTCCGGGCCCAGCGCCAGGGCATCCTCTGCGAAAGTGCGCTGCCTGGGCTTGCTCGCCGGGAGGCTCAGTGCTGGGCAGTAAAAGCCGCTTTGCTTAGGCTGTCCGCGCGCGCGGATCCCGTCCCCGCTCCGGTCTAAGAGGCTGGATCACCAAGCTGGAGGCCTGTGCGGGGCAGCGCGGTTCGGGTCCCCGTGCCAAAGGTGCGGGGACGCTCAGCGGGGGTGCGGAGAAAGTGGAGCCCGCGGACCTTTGCGGGTCTTTCTGCAACCCCAGGGAGTCGGGGTCTCGTAGTAGAAGCGCTGCCAACTCCAGGGAGCCGATCCTGCTCCACCCTTGGGGAGGAGTGGGGGGATGTCTTTGTAAAGTTTAATTGCAAAATAAATAAAAGGTTAGTAAGCCTTTTATGGTTGCTGTTTCAGTAACTTCTGGAGGTAAACGAGGAGTGGAGACCTTACAGAATCCAACTTAGTGCTGATAAATGTAGTAACGCGGATTCTGTAAAGTTTAAGCTCTAGGGGGTTGGGGAGGGGGAGGGGAGTTGCATAATGCATTTTACACCGTGTCTACGCTAACCAGAGATTCTTTTTTTTAGAGTCCAAATAACTGTCGGGCCCTTAGAGTTCTGCTGCTCATTATAAAAACAGAAGAAAATAAAGATTAAATTTGAAGCTTGTAAAAGTATTAGTCGTAGACGTTTGAGTTTACTGGAAACCCTACTTGCAAAACTAGAAAAAAAAGTGACGGTTGTACTATGGCTTGAGCCTGCTAAAACGATTAAGCCTAAGAGAGGGTTAACCCTAACTCCATTAAGGAGGAGAAAAAAAAAAAAGATGGTGAGTGGGGCAGATGGAGAAAGCAAACAAGAGGCAGAAGTTGAACTCTACCAGATGGAAATAAATATCCTGAGTTTTGTTGGTCATCAATATTGCAAAACACACCACTTTGAGTTGTGTGTGTGTGTGTGTGTTTTTAAAATACTGAGCCGAAGGGTATAGAAATGAAGCAAAAGTAGGACGTTATAAAGCAGAGGGAGAAAACGTTTTATTGTTTAAATGAAATATTTAAAACTGGGTTTGAAAGAACAACTTATAGATTATTTTTTTCATTCATACGCAATAATTAGTTACATGTGACCTAAGTTAAATACTTTAAAGATGGTATTGTTAAAAGCATTGACTGTTGTGAATGTCTTAATTTTCTTTGGATGAGTGCATCAAAAATAATGGTAAATAAGGTACGTTTTTTCCTTTTAGGACTTTTCAGATAGAACTGTGCTTTAAAATAGGCGTCATGGTAATTCACTGAGGACATGAAACCTCTTTTACTACTCAAAAAGGAGACAGGGAAACAGAAGTAAATTCTTAAAATCACGATAGTCCTAGCACAAGATCTCCTGATATCCCTCCTAACTCCACCCACCCTTAATCTGCTCCGTTCATTTCCTTCACGTTATCAGTCATTTGAGCATTAGATGAGAAATCAAATGAAGGTTTTTCTCCTCCAAGCCTGGTCTCCAACTTGGACTCCTGATAATTCTGAGCTTCATTTGACTCCTCTGAAATTCAAACGATTTATGAAGTTAACAAAATGCTAGCATTTGAACTCAGACTTGTTTCCCAAGGGCACATTCTCTCCACTTTTAACTGCCTTCCCAGGCAGTGGCTGGACCCCTTCTGAAAGCTTTTTAAAATCAGTTGAATAGGGTTACCAGAAAGTTAAACTCACCCCCACACTGTTTTTTATCATATGTGTATGTTTCCCTCCTTAAATCATTCTTTGAAGTGACAAGTGGATTTAAGAAATTACTCTTCTACCTGGGGAGTCTAGGGAGAACTCAGAGAAAGAACTGGAAATAAATATTGGTCCTAAATGCAAGCTTTAGATAGTGCACAATGTTAATTACTAACAGTTTCAATTCTGGACATACATATGTTTAATAGTATTTTTCCAGAGGTTTAGTCAGGTTCTTCCCATCTATAAAGCAAGCTGGTGTTTCTCAACAGCTTTTGAATTATAAAGGCACTTTCTCATTTTGCTGTTAGGTTAAACTATAGGGCAGTCTCAACTACAGTTGACCCGTGAAAAACGCAGGTATTAGGGGCAAAGAGCCACAAGCAGTCAAATCCACATATTACTTTGGACTCCCCCAAAACTTAACTACTCATAGCCTATTGCAGACCAGAAGCCTTACCAATAACATAAAGTCAATTAACACGTATTTTGTATGTGATATTTTTATACAATGTATTCTTATAATAAAGTAATGCTGAGAAAAGAAAATGTTATTAAAATCGTAAGAGAAGATACATTTATAATATAGTATAGTATATAAAAAACTTCTTCTATAAGTAGACCCACACAGCTCGAACCTGTGTATTTGAAGGGTCAACTGTCTTGACAAACCCAACTCTCTTGGCTGTGTGTAAGAGGCAAGTTACTTGCTTCTCTGCATTCTATTTCCTTCAGAAACTTAAAGGTTGTTGTGAGGACTAAGTAGAATAATTATAGAGACTATTTAGCACTCTCTCTGGCACTAAGGAAGCACCCAAATATATATATTAGCTGGCTTATATTGTCATCAGGCAATTTGATAATATCAAATTTATTTCCCAAACCTAGAAAAATTTAAATCAAAGCACTAAAAACAAACAGACAAACAAAATTTGGGAATTCTATCAAAGCAAACCCAGAAAATGAACCTGGGTTTCAAAATAAGTTTGCAAGTAAAAGCACAAACGTCAGGTCTTTGGAAAGAGTGCTTAGAAGTTCAGAAAGTTCTATCTATAGAGGTAACTATTGGACAACTAACTAGAATTCCAAAGGGCCAGGGATTTATATTCCCATCCCTCAGCTCAACTGTTACTAGAACAGTTTGCTCTGGAATAACAAATCAGAGCAACCTGGACACTTTTTGAGTATTCTGTTTTTTAACCAAAAAGAGAAAGAGAGAAAAAAAAATAAACATTTACATAGGGTAGGAAAATGAACTTCTTTATTTCATAGACTAGTGAAATTTAAGGATGAACACAAGGTTGAAAATGTTTTATTTTGCCAAAGATTTTTTTTAAAAAGAATCACATTACCATCTGCTATCACTATCATTTTGGGAAAAGGATGACATTTTAACATCCTCAAAGTCGGAAAGGTATCCATGTTAGAATAAAGCATGGTCTTTTTAATTGAATAAATCTCAAGTCACTAAATGCCACTTTTTGAATGCCATCATGGTCTGCATTTGGGAACTCATCTAAACTATTAATCTATAAAGATGATAACACTAAATTAAATTAAGCTATTATGCTATTCATTTTATATGCTAGTCCCACTGCCTGAGATACCTTCTCCCTTTCTCCTTTCCCTAGCTAATTTCTGCTCACCCTCCAAGAAGCTTTTGTGACTCTTTGCACTTGAGTAAATGTCCACAGTATTCTGTTTTCCCTTCCCCTGGCTCTGGGACTCAGCAAACACTAGATTTACTATGTTTACAAGTCTCTCTTTCTTTCTAGTCTGTAAATTCTTTGAGGACAGGCATCTTATGTAATTCACTATTGTATCCCCAATGCCTAATGCCCAACGCATAGCCAATGCTCTTGAATGATGTTAAATAGACATATCAAAATACAAATGAGTCAAATCAAAACCATGACTTGCAATTTGTCAGATGAAAAATAATATAGAGAGAGTTTTTGTGGCTTAAAATTGGACAGTCAATATTTGAGAGGACAAGATAAGTAACTCAACTCCATGGCACTTTTTTCCCTGGCTGCCATGTTAGATTATTGTGGAAATTGCTTTTGTAAGTAAATATTGTTCTAGGATAGACCGCATTTCCAGAGCAAATGAAATGGAGGCCAAAGTAACTTAGATATATTGCTCAGGAATATTGTGGTAACATCCACATTGCCGACATTTCAGATTTTTTACTTTGTATCCCTTTATGCTATGTAGACATGTTTTAGTATTTTTCTATCTGGTTAGCCATGGTGTCATTTGCTTATGTACCACTCTCTCATACTGCCCTTCCATCCTGAAGTTGCTCAGGAGGTGTCCTTCCTATGCTCTAGTCTCTCAGTTCATTCATGAGATCCAGGATTCCTGGATTATTGCTGGGAAAGGCCCAGAATTTTTCTAATGGCTGTACTGCAGTTCACAAGTTTGTCTGGAAGGCCTTTGCCCACCATCCCCTTGTATACAGTAATCCCACGTGGCCAAGGTCTTGTTCCCCATCTGGACTATCCCTCTCCCAAAGGCGCAGTTAGACCCATAGACTTCCGGGCTGAGCTGGAGGTGGCTTCATTGTTCCCAGTCAGCTAGCTGCGTTCGCTAAAATTGTATTTGTCCTGAACTTACTTCCAGATGTTAGGTGTCTACGGTGCTTGCTTTTGAAAACTCACAGCTTAGCCAAAAAGTACAGGGGGGAGTGGGAGAGTTCTCTCTAGGGTTAACAGCACACAGAGACAAGGCATTCATTCCTGTGTGTGTTTGGCTACAGAAGGAGATAAGAAAGCCCCAAAAGTGAATAATCTCTGCTAAACTCTGCTGAAGTGAATAATCTCTGCTAATAAATCTAAAGCAGAAATAATCTCTGCTGAATTATGAAGTTGACCCATAATTAGTTCTCTTTAGAAAGAAGAAAAGGGGGGGCCTGACCTTGCAGTATTTTAAATTCTTAAACCAATATAAGGAAAATAAGTATTTTTGAAAAAAATTGGTGGTGGGGGTGAGGCATAGGATGTTCGGAGGGGGGATATTTTTGACAGGGGTGTGATAGGATCAGATTTATTTTTTGGAAAGCCCTGAGGATGATGGATTGGAAAGAGGTAATGTTGAAGTGACTTCTATTTTTTTTTTTTAAAGATTATTTATTTATTTATTTATTTAACAGAGATAGAGAGAGAGCATAAGTAGGCAGAGCGGCAGACAGAGGGAGAGGGAGAAGCAGGCTCTCTGCCGAGCAGGGAGCCCGATGCGGGGCTCGATCCCAGGACCCTGGGATCATGACCTGAGCCAAAGGCAGCCGCTTAACCAACTGAGCCACCCAGGCGCCCCAAAGTGACTTCTATTTTTGTCTCCCTTCTTACTTAAATCTTTAAATAATTTAGCTTGCACGTGGGCTTATCTCTTCAACAGAGACCTCTGTCTTTTTTAATTCTTCTTCTTTTTGGTTGCCCACAGGAAGGAGACCGCTTTTAGCAGCCTCCCCATCTGGCACCCTGCCTTGCTTTGCTTAGGTATGAATCCAAGGGCAGGTATGAATCCAAGTTCAGAAAACACAACAGGGCTAGGAATCAGAGGGTGACACATGCAGATTTGGGGCTAACCTGTTTCTTGTTAAAGCAACTCAGATTGGAGAGAATGGGAGGAAAGGGGACTAAAATGTTGCCTACCGGCAGCAAGGGCAATGGTCATGTATCATTGGGCAGCACACACCAGGCCAAGGGCGGCAGACGCATTCCTATGTCGTTCTCCAAGAAACGCCACCAGGGAGAAATGCCACCATGGAAGTCTAATTGGCAGCGAACCATGTGAGATTTCAGTCCTCAAGAAAAGAAGTAATTTACCCAGGGTCTTGCAACCAGATTTGAACTCTCAAGTCATGGACTCCAAATCTTGTTGGCGTGCTCCTGATACTACCTTTCCTAAACGGGACTGCGAGAAAGAAAACCCTATGAAGTTTAGAAGACCATTTCGAGATGAGCAGGGACAGTAGAAAGAAAAAACAAAACCTGAGGCAGCTGAGGAGATCTCTCATGGCTGACATACCCAGGAAAAAACAGCTACATTCATTAAAAGGCTCCCTGAAAAATGAATCAAAGGACATATTAAAACATTCATCTGCCAGATAAAATAATTTCACTGGAATGAAAATTATCCCTAGGGGCCGTTAAGAGAAAGCAGCAAAAATGCCTTCCATGTCAGACTATCAAAGCACCTCACTTATCCTTTGGCCTAAACTGGCAGGAGGAACCAGGGAGGGGTCAGCCCCACAGTCCCCCTTCCCCAGCAACTGAGAGAAGCCCACTAGGCATCAGGTGGAAGAAGCAGGAAGGTGGCTACAAGGGCTGGTTTTGTGTCTATCTCAGCAGGGCATTGGAACTTGATCGCTGGCCTTCCAGGAATTCTCCTTGAACTTTCTATTGTTAAGCGCCAGGGCCACTTCTCAAAGCCAGGCCTCCCTCCATGACCTTGTTTCCTTCCTTTTAGCAGAACCCTCTGATTCCATTTACTTTGCTCTTTGTAAAGTTACCACCATATACTCTGTCTCCTCCAGGGTTCAGGCTTATTGGATGTTTATCTGCATCTCCCCAGCTGCCAAAGACCTATTTCAGTGTTAAGGCTTAACAGTAGTCACGGGGAAAGGGACAGATGATAAGATCAAGTTCGGAAAATTGTGAACTTTAAAGAATCATTACAAAGTTCTTAACAAGTTTGCATCCCAGCCTATAATATTTTTTAACTTTCTGAATATGGAACACATGGATCTCTGCTTCCCTTCGAACTAATAGGACAGGGGGTTGGGATGTCTCAGTGGTTTCCACCCCATCCTTACCCCAGCATCGCCCCAGGAAACCGACAGAAATGCAAACTTTTGGCTCCAGACCCACTAAATAAAAAAATCCAGGGGTAGGGCCCAGCTATCTAGACACTAATGTTTCAGAAAGACTGCTTTTAAAAAGTAGTGACAATCTCGGGGTTGTGAGGTTGAGCCCCATGTAGGGTGTAGAGATTACTTAAAGAAATAAACTTAAAAAGTAGTGGCAAAATTCTAGAACTTAAAACCAATGAAATTTTTATCCAGGCATATACTATCTCAAGTTAGAAAATTTGTCTCTTAAAAGAAAAAAAGTCAAGATACCAATTTAATAGGTAAAAATGTTAACTTTAAGTATCAACTAAGTTTTAAGTGAGTTGTTACTTGCGTCCCGGAAGTTCTATAGTCTGGGTAAAATGCATTCTTCCCAGCTTCTGAGACATTAGGCAAGCCAGAACAGATAATGATGTCCACATGTTACTCTCAAGAGAGAAGATAATACTCAGGAAGCTTGGTAAAATAATCATCTAACCAAATGTTGGCATAGTCCATGATTTTATTTTCACTTCTAAGAAAAGCAGCAACTTGACCTTTTTAAGGGACTTGAATGTAAAAATCTCAAAGTAGATTAGCATTTACATGTACGAAGTGACGTCACATCATTCATTTGACACAAGATAGTCAACTAAAACCAAGGAACATTCAAATGGCAAAAAGAAGTGCAATAAACAAATAAATATAGAGGCCCTACACAGAGATGCCCAACATGATTGTGAAAACTATCATGGATTTGGATGTACTTCAGCTTGAATTTCCCCTTGGAAAATTGAACTTAGAACGTATTCATCTACGGCACATAGCAAGTTAGACTGATCTAAATTCCTAAAAAGACTATTCTAGCCAAAAAGAGAAAGTCCTCTGGGAGAAAAAAAAAAAGGTTAAGATTTGCATGTCAAATTGCATTTATTTTCTGAAGGAGATAACATAAGAAGCTTCTCATTATCTTGTGTTCTTATCCATTTGTTTAGTAAATACTTGTTTTTCCCTAAATGAGGAGGAAGCAATCTTCAGCTTAGATAATATTTACAGTTTGATTCGGTTGAATTAATTGAATATGAAAGCCAAGGCTTCTTTACTGGCTTTAATGCTTGTGTTGAAAGCATTCCATATTTGCATATTTTGTAGTAGGGGCCTCTTCTCTACATCTTTTCATCCAGCGCAATGTAGGAAAACATTTCCATCTTCTGGAAACCAATTTGAGTTTTGACTGTGCATCTGACCTTCCAACTCAAAGAATGGTCTCCGAGCTGTTTTTAATGTCTGGCCCCACTGGTTACTGCATGAGTCAATTTCAAACTGTAAAGCAATAGTCAGAGACACAGCCTTAGAGCACTCAAGGAAGGGTTCTTTTCATGGCTTTCTGCCTTGCGGAAACAAAGCTGTCCTTGCAATATGGAGCGGGTAGGGACCGGAGTCAAGAGCACTTGTATCTTTAAGCAAAAAAAAAAAAAAAAAGTAAGTCAACTAGATTGAGAGAAAGAGCTCCTTCCTCAAGACATTCACTTCAGAGAAGTCCTGGGGGAGGCAGGAATTTCAAGTTAGAAAGAGGGTAATAAGAGCACTCTAGTTACATAGTCCAACTAAGGACGAAAATCTGCCAGATAATTTAGCCCAGAGGATTTAGCTAAACAGTTAAACTCTTAACAGAAGCTTTATTTAGGCTCATTCAAACAAACATGATCAGCAGACAGGTCTTTTTTAAAGAAAGTTCTCTTTCATCCCACTAAAAAGAAGGAACACATTAAAACCAAAACAGGAACTACTTTGGCAATATATGTGTAAAAAAAATAAGCACCCTATGGGGCTCTTTTTAAACTGGCCAGAGTGCACAGAGACATCTTTGAAAAGGAAACTTCTGGGGGAAAACACATTTTTCTTGATTTCATAAACACTCATTGTTTAATCAATCATCTGAAGAAAGTGCAAACTTATGATTACGTCTCCCCAACTCCTAAACAGATGAGCTCTTTTAAGTCACCTCCTGCCCCCTATCTCCCCCCCTTACTTAGGGAGGCAGGAGAAGTGACCTGAAAACCAACCTGCAGAGGAGCAAGAAGTGACCCAGGAGGTCCTCATTTTCAAACTGCATACATGTTAGGCTGCGTCCCTAACTGATGGCACAGGAAGCTGAGTTTTGCCTAGGTGTGGATGCAGTGTATTCACAGGTTGTTTGAATTTCATGAGCAGTGGATAACCTACTCCCTATCCCCTCTTCTCCAGCCCAAGGCGGTCATGTAATTTTAATCAGGACTCTTAGAACCTCCTGTGACCGACCGATTGTAGCTTCCATTCTCACCAATTGTTCAGATATGGCCAAAGAGGCGCTATTTATATAGTTTTCTACATTTACTCCAAAGGGAAAAGTTATGAGCCTTAAACAGGATCAAGATATATTTATGCAAAGTCGAGGCAACTTGACATGAAGCAAATATTTAATAGATTTTTAAAAAAATAAATGAAAGTCCTAATGAGCCATGTAAAGAAAGTAGGAAGAATTTTTTACTAAGAATTTGGGTTTGGAGAACGTTGCTATGAATAAGCAATGCATTTACTTTTGAGCTTCTTGGCGTCCGGGGAAGAAGAAACACAACCAAGTACATTGCTTTTGCTAACTTAAAAAAAAAAGGTGCTATCAAAAGAAAAAACATTTATTAGTGTTAAACTCTATATATAGAACATATATAGAATATATGTTATATATATATATAGAATATGTATAATATAGAACAGTTTTACATAATTTTATAAAACATTCAGGGAAACATGGTTCAGGTAGTACTTTTTTTTTTTAAGATTTTACTTGTTTGAGAGAGAGAGAGAGCGAGAGTGCGGAGAGAGGCAGATGGGGAGAAAGGGAGAAAATCCCAAGTGGACTCCACACTCAGCGGAGCCAGACATGGGGCTCGATCTCACAACTTTGAGATCATGACCCTGAGATCACGACCCTGAGATCACCGACCTGAGCTGAAACCAAGAGTCGGACACTTAACCGACTGAGCCAGCTAGGTGCCCCAACCAGCAGTGCATTCTTGATTTGACTCTCCCAATGAGAGCTGAGAACAAGTTCACTGGTAAACGTCAGATGTATGTGTTTTATGGTATTCATAAATTCATTCCACAAATTTGATTGACTAGTAAGGTAATGGCTAAGCACTGGAGATACATCCACAAACAGAAAAGACCTGTCCCACACTTAACGGAATCTGGAGGGAGACTGAAATTAAGTAAGTAGCAAAAATTAAGTACATATCTGCCACTCTGAAAATCCGCTGTGAAAGAAAAACACAGGACCGGGCGCCTGGGTGGCTCAGTTGGTTAAGCGACTGCCTTCGGCTCAGGTCATGATCCTGGAGTCCCGGGATCGAGTCTCACATCAGGCTCCCTGCTCAGCAGGGAGTCTGCTTCTCCCTCTGACCCTCCTCCCTCTCATGCTCTCTGTCTCTCATTGTCTCTCTCACAAATAAAAAAAAAAAAAATTAAAAAAAAAAAAAAGAAAAGAAAAACACAGGACCTATGAAAGTCGAACCTAGTTGATGGGATCATCAAAGAAATCTTTCCCACAACAGCGTCTTTAGTCAGAAGTCTGAGGATGAGTAGGAATTAAGCTGGGTGGGGTCTGGGGGCAGGAGAGTTGCTCTGTAGACTAAGAAGGTGAATTTACAAAGGACACAGAACTGTGCCTAAAGCAGAACCCTGTGGTCCTAGTAGGGAGAGTAAGGGTAGAGACCAAAGATAGGTCTGGGAAAATAGGTGAGGTCAGAGCCTGAGGCACCTTGTAGACTGCATTTAAAAATGTTAATCTTATCCAAAGAATAAGGAAGATGTCACCCTAGAATTTTAAGCAAAGCAGTGACAGACAGATTTGCACATTAAGAGTTATACCTGCTAAGCACTGGGGAAATGGGTATTCTGGTATTATGATGAAAATTAGAAAGTGAAGATCCATTTTTACAAAATTCTATCTCTTATTTCCTTTATAGGAGAGCTATAAGAGTATCTGTAACCAAGGCCACATCTCTTAAGAAGGTTCTTTAGATCTGGTCAAATGCTCAATACTATACTTGAAGCCCCAGAAATCTAGATCAGTGACAGGCAAACATTTTTATGAAGAACTTGATAGTATATATTTTTGACTCTGTGGGCAAGAAGATACTTGTTCCAATTCCTTATCCCTACACAGAAGCAGCCATAGACAATACAGGCATGGTTGTGTTACAATAAAACTTTATTTACAAAGCAGGAGGTAATGGACTTGGCTCTTAGCAATACTTTGCCTATCTCTGACCTAGATCAAGAAACATTAAAGAGGTAATCTTGACAGAGATTTTGGAGGATATGATAACCATCTAAGCAAACAAACCTTTAATGGGATAACTGTACTCTCTTTGGGCTTTGATTATGAGCACTGCATTGTGATAGGACTATGTATTAGGGACAAAAATGCACCTTCTGTGAGCTGAAAGAATTTACCTTTATTTATTTAAAGATTTTATTTATTTATTTATTTGTCAGAGAGAGAGAGCGAGCACAAGCAGGGGGAGTGGCAGGCAGAGGGAGAAGCAGGCTCCCTGCTGAGCAAGGAGCCTTATGAGACTAGAACCCAGGACCCTGGGATCATGACCTGAGCCCAAGGCAGACGCTTAACCAACTGAGCCACCCAGGTGTCCCTGAAAGAATTTACCTTGTGAACAAAATGATCATCCACGTAGATTGTGAAGAATATATGCTCCTTAGAGGCAGGGAGTTATGTCTGTTCTGTTCAGTTGGTTTTTTGTTTGTTTGTTTGTTTTTTAATCCCCTAGCTGAGTCCTTGGATCCTCAAGTTTTGTCTATAGGATAATATGCTCAGAAATGTAATGTTCAGTTATAAAATGAACGTTTGGTTAATGACTTTTCAGCAATAAAACTCTTCAAAAATCATATGACTATTGGGTAACTTTTTATTCCCAGTATTGATAAAAAACAAAATTCAACCTAGTAGATCTAGTTGGCTTTATTAAGCGATTCATGAACCAGAAAATAGGGAGAGGCTCCCTAGGAGTTGTGCAAAATGGAAGGTTTTTATAGAAGGAGGGTGGGGCAAGAAGTTATTAGCAAAAGAAAAGAAAAGATTGTTTCCAGCGAAGTCACTTTCCCTTAGGGGGAAAGGCAGGCTGTCTTACTAGGTGGATTACCTCATCTTCCTTTGGTGGAGGGGAGGGATGGAGAGGGCCCGCGTGACCTCATTGGTGCAGCTTAGAAAATTCCTGATTGACAGGTTAAGACTACATGTCTAGGGGTGGGTGGAATGCTGCTAGGTTAGTATTAAGCCCTTTGGTGACATAGCCTAAGTGACTCCATTTTGGACCTGTGGTTTCATTTGTAACAGTATAAAGAAAAATATTACCCAGAACACACTAAGTACATATAAGACAGTGCGTCAATATTACAATTTCAGACAAAAAATAAACAAAAAAACACTCACTAATTCACTCGGCAGAGTTTTGTCATCAGAGGACCATAGGGAGCGAATTTAAATTGGATGGCCTATTTGATGAACCTAAATGTGCTTGCTTTGCCTGTGGGCACCAAGCAAGAGATGGAGACACACCATCTTCATTTCTTAAATCCTTTGGTCTGTTGTGTGCATGTGACACCTCCACACAGTTTGCATTGTTTGTGTTTTTCTTTTATTTTTGCTCTAGAGATAAGTTTTCAAGCTTATTATAAGCAAAACTTGACATCCATACTAATGAGTTCCACCAAAAGGTTAAAAAAAATCTGTGAAGAAAATAATGCAGAAAGAAAAGGGAGCTTTCCGATGTCAAACTCCCTCACTTCTTACCCGTACATACATCACCCACAATTGTCGAAAACCGGCCTCCGTGCTTTGGAGCCAAAACATAACCAAAGAAAACAGAGTTTGGGATAAAGAGGAACGATAGCTTTTTCGCTTTGCAGGGCAAAGGAGGCTGCAGCAGGCTACGGCCTTCAAAAGCTACAAGCCCCCCCACACACACACACCCCAGGGAGCTTACGGCCGGGGGGGAGGGCAGTTACAGGGAAATACAGGATCTAGCTGGTTTGGGCAGGAATTGTGTATGTGCTGCCAGCCTCATTAGTGGTTTTGAGGGTGGTACCGGGTTCCTGAAACAAAGACTAAGAAGGGAGGAGGGGAGGTTTGCAGAAGAGAGGAAGAAGGTTACTTTAAAATTGAGCTTTGCGGGGCACCTGGGTGGCTTAGTGGGTTAAGCTTTCAGCTCAGGTCATGATCCCGGGGTCCTGGGATCCAGCCCCCGGTCAGCTCCCCGCTCAGTGTGGAGTCTGCTTCTCCCTCTCCCTCTGCTCCTCCCCCAGCTTGTGCTCTCTCCCTCTCTCTCTCTCAAGTAAAATAAATAAAATATTTTAAAAACTAAATAAATAAATTTTAAAAATTGAGCTTCACTGAAGCATTAGTGCAGCCATTTTGATTTTTGTTCAACTTTATGCTTTTAAGTGGTTTCATTATCTGGTCATCTCTTCCTCCTTTGGTGAGTACAATAAACCTTCACTGGATCACTGTTTGCTTACTTTCAAATTCCTTACTATTTTTTATGCAAACTTACTTTTATTACAGGTGTGTGTGTGAATATATACATATATATGGAGTTGTGTATATATATACACACACATATACACACACATTTTTTTTAAAAATCTTTGAAAATTGTTTGGGTATCTTAGGATAAGATGTAATACATAATAATTTTTCCTATTAAAATTAATGGATAGTTTCATTTTTTACTTTAAAGACTTAACAGCAGGGCTTGTAGAAGTGAATTAACATTGTTAACCAACGTTTAGGTCACTTGGTTTCCTTTGTAATCCAATGTATCTTAATTTATGTATTTATAAAAATATTGTTCTGGGGCACCTGGGTGGCTCAGTCGGTTAAGCGTCTGCCTTCAGCTCGGGTCATGATCCCTAGGTCCTGGGATTGAGCCCCGCATCCGGCTCCCTGCTCAGTGGAGAGCCTGCTTCTCCCTCTCTCTCTGCCTGCCACTCTGCCTGCTTGTGCTTTCTCTCTCTGTGTCAAATAAATAAATAAAATCTTTAAAGAATATATATATTGTTCTGAGGAAGAGTTCATAGATTTTAGACTGCAAAAGGGGTCCATGGTATGAAAAACAACCTCTGGATCTTGATTTTAGATCTAGATCACCGTGTATCTTACATATAATAGGGGCTCAATAACTATTTCTTGAAAACCAAGTGATCATTAACCCATAGCAACAATATTGGTTTCATTAAAAAAGACACTAAACTATTCAGACAAAACTTGTTTGAAGAGCATCATGGTAGAACCTATGGCATAAAACACCTTGTCTTCTAGATCGCAAAAGATGCTGAGCTTGTTTCTTATGGCGGAAGAACATAAGGAACGCTAAATCTGTATCCAATATTTGGATAGATGCTTCAAAGGAGAATCGAGGACAAAGAATGTTTTTAATGACATCCAGGAGTGGAATTTGCTCAAAGAAGTCCATAACTACCCAGTATTGTGACTATTTTGCTCACCAGTAATCCACAGCACTTAACACCGTGTTTGGTAAAGTGTGGCATCAATACAATATTTGAAGAATAAATGAACCCCGATTGAGATTCTGTGGCAGTAAAAGCGTTGAGGGAAGATGAAAAACCTTGAATCAATATCAAAATCATACGGCTTGGCTAAGTGGTACCTTCCTATGGAATCAAAGATTGATGAGAGGTCAATAAATATTGCAGGAGTCTTCATTTATTTTTAACTATATCCACCGTCAAAGCCCCCACAGAGTAAGAAGTATCAAAAGGGTCAGCAGGAGAACAGTGGTGCAGAATATTAAATGGAGAAGCCAGACCTGCAACTCACTAAGAAGAAAGCTGGCTCAGAATGTGGGGCGTCTGTGGAGGGGACTGATTGAAGGAGGCACATGAGAAAGTTACCCTTTTTGAAGATAGATGTGGACATTGACTCTGTCCTAGGAGAGTTGAGTACAGAACTTTGTGGAGATTGGACTCTTCAGAGCAGGACTTGGAGAGCTGGAGCAGCTGAAGAGTTTACCCTTGGCACTTCAGCTGAACGCAGTTAATTAATTGGTTATGCCTTAATGCATTAGGTTTGTCAGTTCTTAAGATAGCATGCTATTGTGTCTTCTGAAGGAATGAGCTAGAGCCACATATACCACTGGTTTGGAGTTCCTTCCCAGACTTTTAAGCAAAGAAAGCAGACTGAAGGAGAATAAAATAAAAACGGACTATGCTCTACATAGAGTGTTTGTGTGTGCATATGTGTGTGTTCATGTAAACACACATACACACACACAGCTCAAAGAATTCTATGTGCACAGGGAAAGTCCGAGGTTAACATCAAATGTGTACTCCTCTGAGGTTATGGTTGGAAAGGCGGGGATTTATTTATTTTATATACCGTGAATACTGGCTTTCCAGCTAACAGACTGCTACATCATAAACAAAATCAAATCCACTTGGACTACACTGAAAAAATAAAAACCAGTAGAAGAAAAGTTAAGAAATGTGTAGAGCTACAAGAGTTAGAATGGGTAGAAAAACTTTCTTAAATAAGTTAGGAAAATAAGCATCCATAAAGGAAAAGATTAATACATATGACCATATATATATATGTTGTTTCTGAATAAGAATCTTCATAAAGCTGATACGAATGATGGGTAAAAAAAAGAGTGACATGTGACAAATAAAAGATTAATATTAACATTAAGTATGGTAAATAAAAATTAAAATGTAATAAGTTAAATTAGTATCTTAACACAAATTAATATCGTACAAGGTGAAAACAAGCGAACAAGAGAAAACTAGGAAAAATATAGGAACAGGCAATTTATTTGAGAACAAAGGAAAGTGGATCACAGTTACAGAAGATGTGCAGTCTTTTTTTTTTTTTTTTTAAAGATTTGTATTTATTTGACAGAGAGACACAGCGAGAGAGGGAACACAAGCAGGGGGAGTGGGAGAGGGAGAAGCAGGCTTCCCACGGAGCAGGGAGCCCGATGTGGCCTTGATCCAAGGACCCTGGGATCACGACCTGAGCCAAAGGCAGATGCTTAACAACTGAGCCACCCAGGCACCCCAGAAGATGTGCAGTCTTATTAGTAGTCAGGAAAATGCAAAACAAAACAATATGCCATTTATTACCTATCAGATTGATGAATATTAAAAGATTAATGATGTCCAGTGCTCATAAGTCTATAAGGAAATGACATTTCTGATACTTTGTTTATGGAAGTACAATTAGCTACAATCTTTTTAGAAAGTAACTGGTCAAATTTATTCATTAAAAATATGCTTACACAGGGTGCCTGGGTGGCTCAGTTGGTTAAGCGACTGCCTTCAGCTCAGGTCATGATCCTGGAGTCCCTGGATCGAGTCCCGCATCAGGCTCCCTGCTCAGCGGGGAGTCTGCTTCTCCCTCTGACCCTCCCCCCTCTCATGTGCTCTCTCTCATTCTCTCTCTCCCAAATAAATAAATAAAATCTTTAAAAAAAAAAAAAAATATGCTTACACATTGACATCCCACTTTTGACAATCTCTTACACTGTCCACAAAACACACAGAAGGCAACACACCAACTGAGGAGCTCTCACTTCTTATAAATGTCATTTTCTTGAGTTCACCATCGGAGTTGAGGGGAGTTCTTGCAGAGAACAGTGCTAAGTCAGGATAAGTTTAAAGCAGAACTGTTGACCTATACCCCTAAGAGATGGAAAGAAGCAGGAAGGTCTAGCTCCTAGATACTTAGGGGTTATGGCCAGCATCTCTATTCTGGGAAATCCCTCCAATACTCCCTCATGTCCCTATTCTCCCATTTCCATCCACAGGTGCAGGAGCAGCCATGACTATGTGCCTAAGCTCGGCCAATGAGTCCATTTGCTGGGATTTTTGGACTTGGAAATACTGGAAATTAAGGTGGTTTCTCTTCTGTAGTGGTGAGTGTTGCAAGTAAAATCTTGAAACCAGTGGCAGTCAGTTTTCTCCTACTCTGTAAAGAAGACCATTCTAGAGAAAGAAAAAACACAAAGAGAAACAGAAGTGAAAGGCATAGAGAACATCCTGGGAACATTTAAGTGTCTGAACTGAGTTGTTCTGCTGCATTCTGGCCCTTCTTGTCACTTGGCCATTCACCTTCTCCTTAGATTCTGTGAGAGACCCCAAAAGCCTTCCAGTAAGTTCCTTTTTTTTTCTGCTTAAGCTAGTTTAACATGTTATTATCCCTTGTAACCAACAGCATCCTAAATAACAAAGACTTCTCATTCAATAATTAACTTCTTGGTAAGAATACGAAATATGCTGCTGCACCTGCAGACCATGAGCTAATGATTATAAGTATATAGTGAAGGTAGATATATGTCCTTGTCACTTCACTTGAGCTCTGGCATTCCCGCGCCCCTGTCCCCACAACCCTGCCCTGAAGCTCATTGCTCAATTCTACTTCATTTTTTTAGGACTAACTTTTTCAGGAAAGAAGGAGAAGACAAAAAGAAGGATTCTTAGGGTTTCCCACAGATCATCAAATGTGCATACGGTTGAGATCAAAGAAGCATGTCCCTCATTCTGTCAGCCGCTAACCTACTGCTGAACACCAAGAGACACTCTACTGGTCTGGACTATTACAGCTATTTACACTGTTTGTATTCTTAGTTGTGTATTTTAAAATTTGTTTTCATAATGGATTGTTTTAAAGCAAAAGTGCCAGAAACTCTGCTGTGGAAAAAGATCCTAATAAGGAACATAGATTTGACGGCATGAACATTTGAAACCTCTAGCCAAAAACCCAAAGGAAAAAAAAAAAACACTAACGACAATGAGGCAAAAATATCTGTAAAAGTTTAACGGAGCTGAGATCCTTAAGGGACTGGGCTAGACAGAATAAACAAAGAGCTGGCATTTTCCGAGGTTTCCATTTACCTAAAAGGGCCAGTGTTCAGGGAACTTCGCCACGTTAACACTGTATAGACAAAGGAGCAAGAATAGGTGACTACAGATAATCACATCTGAAAAGACTCCTTTCGGTGTCTGTCCTGTGCCCAAAGAGACCACATAAGGAATTGTTATATCCCAAATGATAAATAATGTGGAAAACCCACTTTAACACACACACAGGACACGAAGTGAGAGCCCTCACCTTTGGCCAGTGAGCAGCCTCAGGGACTCTTCCCAGAGGCCGTAGGGCTATTTGCATTTCTCCCCAGAGGGGCAATTTCACCCGTGGTCTTCCTAAACTACCCGGATGTTTATTTTTAACTTGCGTCTCTGGGGTTCTCCGGCCGGCCAGCAAGAGGATATAATTTGCAGCACAGGAAGGAAGGCTACGGAGCTACCTTTGGGGCAGACCCTAGTCTCTGAGGTGCTACTTCCTCTTTCCCAACCGTTAAAAGTGAACCATTAAAAGGAGATTAAAATAAGCTAAAAATTTAATTAACAAAGTAATGAGATCATCAGAACCAGCAGATATAATCAAAACAGTACAGAACCACCCCCAGCCAGGCCTAACTCAGGAATAACTGAAGTCAATGCGACTGGTCCTGGGTAACCAATACGACATGCAGGCAGGGGACAGGCACACAGGGATGTTTCTTGACCAGGATTATAAAGTGAGGTCCCGAGGCCTCAAGTCTCAGGCCCCAGAGTGCTCCCTTTGGCTAGCCTAACGGCTTATGCACTCTGATTTACCGAGAGGCTCAAATGCTGTTTGCAAGTACCCTGCACTCTCCCTTGACCCCTAAGGCGTCACAGGCAGATTTCAGAAACTTGTGTGTTCCCGTGAAAAGTGGGCTTTATATACCAATGGTACAAACGGCCATCCCATTTTAGATTCAGCTCTTGGGGAATAATAATCTGGTCTACATCCAAATCTGTATGCATACAAATTCCAGGTCCATAAATGATTTCTTTATAGTGTTAAAACATAAACTCAGGTATATTAAAAATTTTCAGAGTTTATTTGAACAAAAATCCATTCAAATAGGGCAGTACCAGACCTGAAGTGGTTAAGAGTCCTCCACCATCAGAAGCTAGGAGCTAGACTTTTTTTTTTTTTTTTTTTAAAGATTTTATTTATTTATTTATTTGAGAGAGAGAGAGAGAGAGAGAGAAACAGCATGAGAGGGGATAGGGTCAGAGGGAGAAGCAGGCTCCCCGCCGAGCTGCGAGCCTGATGTGGGACTCGATCCCAGGACTCCGGGACCATGACCCGAGCCGAAGGCAGTCGCTTAACCAACTGAGCCACCCAGGTGCCCTAGGAGCTAGACTTTTAAAGAGAAGAGGAGAGGGGCCCTGGGTGGCTCAGTCAGTTAGGCATCCGACTCTTGGTTTTGGCTCAGGTCCACATCTCCCAGTCATGGGATCGAGCCGCCGAGTTGGGCTCCGTGCTCAGGGTGGAGTCTGCTTCAGGTTCTTTCTCCCTCTGCCCCTTCCCTCTCTCTCTCTTTCTCTCATTCTTTCTCTCTCTCTCTAAGATAAATAAATAAAATCTTTAAAAAATAATAAAGAAAAGAGGCAGAAGCAAAACAAATAAATTATTAAACTGGCTATAGCTTAAGCCATTGTGTTCATTGGGAAAATCCTAGTTGGCTGTGATTGATTGTCCTTAGATTTTGATTTCTTAACCTTGAAGCATTTACAGGCTTAGGTTTGGGTTTACTTGCATAGGCTGCCAAGGTAGTAGAACCACCTCAGTCTAATGGCCTCCTTGTTTCATTAACTTAGCAATGGACACTGGAGGTGGGTGTCACGAAGTTTCCATGTCTGTTACCTGTCTCAGAGATGGTCGTGCTGACTGGAAATATTACAGCTTTTTCTGTGGATAACTTCTCTTTAGAATTTTATAGAAAACCAGGTTGCTTTGGTGGAAGGTAATTGTATCAAAGTTATGAGTGAGAACAAATGGTGTCCCAGAAGACAGCTCTCTTTGAAAGTAGGCTCTGACATTTTGCTAATATGTAAGCACATCTTAAAGCAACTGCATATTAAACTACTTTAGAAATTGCTGATTTCGGGTATTAGTGATAACATATTTCAATTCAGTCAGGTTGAGGTTAAAAAACGGTATCAGTTGGCACGATCGTATACCTATAAATGTCTTGCATTAAATGAACTGCACATTTGGTGTTTACCAATCTGATGATAACTGTGGTATCTGTTGAGCTTAGAGCAGCCCACTCTCAGTCAGAGAGGAGCTAATCTGAAATCCGGTTCTCCAGGCTGCATCCATTCTAAATCCTACAAGACTACGAGCAGGTGAAACAGTAGAGGTGACATCCAGATCAGTTGTTCACCTCTGGTTTTTTTTCTTTGCTTTTTAGAGGAGGTTAAAATTTAGGTTGAAGTTACTGGTAGACTTTAGTCTTTCCTGCCTTGGAGGATCCTGGGGAATCGGTGTGTGATAATTCCCAACCTGATCCTCGTTTAGTTTCATCTCAGAAACAAAGGACAAACCCGGAGCCAGGACAGGTGATAGACAAACTAGGCCCACAGGACTTGTTTTTTTGAAGGAAAAAAAAAAAATCAAAAATTCAAATCGGTGAGAGATAGGGGACAAAACGTTCTCCAGACGTGACATGTATTATATGAGGCTAGCAGTGGCTGAAGTGTCCCATTCAGCTGAAAGGGTCAAGGTCAGAGGAGAGCAAGTCAGTGCTACCTGGCAGGGAGTGGTTTCCTATGAGGCCTTTAGCATTTGTCTCCATTACCAGGATTACAGAATAAAGAAGATGCTCTCTAAATCTGTGGGTGTCACTAAATTTGAGGGCTAACATTTTAGAGGGATGGGTTGGGGTAAGGGTAGGGTTGCAAGATGAAAAAACAGGAAGTCTAGCGAAATCATCATTAGATAAACAATGATATTTTTTTTAGTAACATTTGGAACATACTCATATTAAAAAATCATTTGCTGTTTATCTGAAGTTCAGACATGTTTTTATTGCTAAATCTGGCCACCCTGGGTAGGGGAGTTATGGAGGAAAAGAGTATAAGCAGTGAGGAGAAAAGCTCTGAAATTCAGAGTGCTGAGCACCTTCTTTTAGAACTCAAAATAATCCCATAAAGCTGAAGGAATATTTGGACTGCAGCACAATGAAGTTGGATGAGATAAGAATGTAAGACTGAAAAGATAGGAAAACAATGAAAATCCTGGTTGTGAGCTCTGAAAGGGCAGTTTCCTTTTTAATCATCTGTGTCTTCTCAGTTTGCAGTCTCTCACTCGTTGTAGATTAGTCTCAAGTGTTTTTTGAATGAACGAACCCTCTACTTAATGATACTCCCTTTACCAATGCCCTTACAAGGTTCTTAAAAATCATTGACTTCCTCTCATAAGACATTCATGACACTTACCTGTTTCTTAGGGAAAAGATCAGGGAATCTGTGTAGTGAGAAAGTACCCAGGTTTGCATTGTCACAGTCCACAGGAGCTCAAGGATGCAAATTACCTGCTTGAGATAAATCTACTCCCAGGATAACTTTCAAAACACTCTGAGATTTTCCTAGAAAGGAGAAAGAACTCAACCAACAAGTTAATCAGAAGAGATCAACTTGAAAGAAAAAAAACAGGCAGCAGCCATTGAAGGACAGGGTCCCTATAACCTTCTCAGCGAGGGCGTGAGGGCCTTAAGAGTTAAGCTTTGTAATGGCCCTATTGTTATTTTTGTAAGCCCCCACAATTGTTTCCCCATAGTGTTTTCTCATAGTGATTGACAGACAAGCCCCTCAAATAAGAAGGATCAGTGGGTCTGTCTGCAGAGTGACAGTATGGAAGAAGACATTCAGAAGCTAGCCTGGTATGGAAGGGGGAAGAAGAATGGCCAGTCCAGAGGCTACCCCATTCCAAGCCAAGAAAGGCTGAGTCTGAGCTGAAGGACAGTAGGAGAATGAGCCCAGTTTCTAGGGAAGGGCGATGTAACTCTACTAAAAATCCACTGAAAATACTTGTATATTGTATTATGCATTCTTTTGATGGAAAGGTCCATACCTTTGATCACATTTTAAAGATGTGGATGGCTATGACCAAAGGTTGGATAGGTAAAACCAGGCTTTGAGGGACAGGGGTGGAAAACTCTACTTGCTCTCAGAAGCAGTGAGACGGGAGATGTCATCGCTGCATTTCTTTTCGTGGCAGCTGTATTGGTTCCATACCCCCATACCATACCACAGATAAGTGTCATGAATGTCTTATGAGGGGAAGTCAATGATTTTCTAATCCTTCAAGCAGTTAAAATGTTAACTCAAGTTTTAAATATATCAAGGTGTATTGAACCACTTCAAAAATCTTTGTGTTCTATTTGTCTATTCAGACACCGAGCATCTAGCAAAGGGAAGTATGAGGATAATGAACACGTTTACCTACTTCACAATTTCATTCAAGTGAGTCTCCTCTGTTTAACTACCTCCGGTGAATAATTATTCTTTAGTAGATACCAGGGCTTTCTAAAAGCAAAGGCATCTTCGGGATCACTTCAGAGCCTGATTCCGGGGTGATGGAGCTTAACCCAGCGCCTGCCAGCAGAACTGGTTGTGGTAGAAATACAATCGAAACCTTGTGACATACCTTACACGTGTGCTTTTCTGTCTGAGGACAAAGCCCCTATCATGGAAAACATAGCACCTACACTCACCAAGAATTTAGGTGGGATGGAGGGAGGTGGAGGTGAACTTCACAAAGTCTAGAGATAACACATTTGTCACATTCCAAGTGCTGAAAATAAGTGTTCTTGCACCTCCAGAGTTATTCTCACAAAACAAGGTGCAATGACAAGTTAACATCTAGCTTTCAGTTACCACTTAGCTGCAGGGAAGTATTTTAAACTATTATATGTATGAAATTAGATTTATAAAAACATCCCCTTAAAAGAAACATAACTATAAAGGGAGCTTGAACATCACTGCATAGGACAATCTGTAACCAATTACATTAGAAATCAGTGTTATTTTGTTCCAGTGAATTAATGATCATAAATATATACATTTTGTAGTATACTTCCCCCATTTTAAATTAAACTGTATTTCTCATAGATAGAAGACTCAAGGTAAGTGTTTTATTTTAAATTAAATGTTACAATCCAGGGTTCTAATTTGTTAGACCCTGATATATTCATTTACCTTGAATGTTGGATGCAATCCTATCTGAAGCAAGTTGGTTGGGCACTCAAGGAAGTTGCCTAGTTCTGTTTAAATCCAGAGGGCAAGAAAGGTCTGTCTGGCTTGGCCCATTTCTTTTTTCTCCCTATACCTTCATCTGGCATCTGTGCTTTGAGTAGATGAGTAAAGAACCGCAGGTTTTACTTCCTTCAGGGAGCCCACTCTAACCACTTATGGATAAAAGACCATTTTTCTCTCTCTGTTACTATAGTCCCAGAGAACCTGTTCTGTGTGCATCTTTCTCAAAATATTGTGAACTTTTTCAAGGAACCAACTTTGCATTCCAGGATCTGATGACACACGCTAGTTGAGTGAATCGGTTGAAGTCAGAATCAGGTAAATGGCATGGAGGTGTTGAAGGCATTTGGAAACACCACCCCTGTAGGGGGTTGAATAGCGCCCCCTCCACACACCTGGAACCTTAGAATGTGACTTTATTTGAAAATAGGGTCTTTACAGATGTAGTTAGTTTATGATCTCCAAAAGAAATACTCCTAGATGTAGGCCGAACTTAAATTCAATGACTGGTGTCCTCTTAAGAGAAAGGAAGGAGAGACTGGGAGTCAGGCATGCACTGGGGAAGAAGGAAGGTCACGTGAAGACAGAAGTAGAGATTGGGGTCCTGCTGCGACAGACCACGGCACACCAGGAACCACCGGAAGCTGAAACAGTCAAGGAAAAAGGCTCCCCGAGGGCTCTTAGAGGGAGCATGGCCTGCTGACACTTTGACTTTGGATTTCTGGCCTCCAAATAAATTTCTGTTGTTTTAAGCCATCAAGTTTGTGGCAATTTTATATGGCAGCCCTAGGAAACTAATGTGCCAAAATGTGTCCACAGCTGTGATCCTAGACGATGACAAAGGGCCTACTAACTCACTTTCCCTTCTCATTCCCAGAGAGTTATGAAAAAGATGTATTAGATTGGGTGAGTGCGTAATGCCATGTGCTGGGTTATACACAGAACTTTATATGTGTCATTGCTAAAATCACTTCCCTATTTGACAAATGAGGACATTGAGGTTGAAAGAATAAATAACTGGTGTCAAAAGTATGTAATAGGGGTGCCTGGCTGGCGCAGTCAGAAGAGCATGTGCCTCGTGATCTCGGGTTCCTGAGTTCAAGCCCCATGTTGGGTGTAGTTACTTAAAAGGAAATAAATAAACTTAAAAAAAAGTGCATAAAAGTCATACCATTTGAGTGCTTACTATGCGCTAGGCACTGTACCAGAGTCTTTATATGAATTATCTTATCTCGTGCTTACAACAAGACTAGAAAGGTGGGTGCTCTTAAAATTTTCCTTATTTCAAAGATGAAGAAAAGAAGGCACAGAATATAAATTATGTGCCCAACATCTCTCATGCTTGGCAAAAGCAGGATTTGAATCCAAGTAGTGTGATTCGAAAGCCCAGTGCTTAAGAGACTTGCTCTATGGTATGTGGGTAGTGTGTGCTCTCATGCGCGGCCATGTCTGTCTCTGATTCCAAGGTACAACCCGTGTGCGTGCTAACCGCCCATCAGCATCCTACGCGCATGATTATATCACCATGGCCATTTCCCAGAATGCTTTCTTCCACTCTATCACGGATACTCCTAGTACACCAAAATAGCAGTAAAGTATGCTTATTTTCTCTGATTCCAGAGCTAAGTTTTACAAAATGCTTTTGAAACACAAAGCAAATCTGACAGTCAAACTGTATGTCACATAACCTTCCACCATTTATTCGGTCTGGATCCCAGTGAGATAGCAGCAAAGTCACCCTGTTTTGTCTCCATTGTTTGATTACAGTCAATGTTCTGCTCTTTTACACAGAAGGGACCTCGTCAGTTGTCACAGTTACACAGCGCAGCTCGGTAAATCCTGTAGCTTGATAAACACTCGGTATCCCAGTACAACCCACTGATCTTAGTGGGATATTTTTCCCCCCTTTGCCAGAATTGTATCAGGTTTTCCACACATGTTGGACAATAAATAGAGAGTGGAGGCCCAAAGGAGCTTGCGATATGATCGGGGTAAGAAGCTTCAGTTGGCCTTAAATGTCAAACCATATCCTTCCTGAATAATCAAGAATGTCAGTGTCTATTACTTTCTACTTCTTGGCATGTACCTTGCACTAATCTCAAGTTTCATATGATGCATTTTCTAGGTGGAAAGTCTTTTTAGAGACCTTTCACTTTTCTACATTTACTTTTTAGAGTGATGGCATACATTAGTTTAGTAATTCAAATACACTACTAATATATATTAGTTATTCAAATTGTATAAACAATAGACCAAAGTGAACAAATTGCAAATCTAACTACCTTCCTCAGTCTTCATAATTACTCCGAGTGCTGCTATGTTAGTATCCTTGCTCCGGCAGGGTCAGGCAGTCTCTTCCTTCTATGTTTCTCCCCTGGGCATTGACAATTGACTCAAATGTGGGCCTCTGGTCCAAGGTCATCCAACCTGATTCCTGGCATCAGAGGTTTGGAAATGTACCTAAAAATACATTAATTTCCCTCTGTAGGACAGAAACTGAAAGCTGGTCAATATAGGAGCCATTGCTTTTCCTGGTATTGAGGAGCAGGCAAAGTGGCTTGGTAATGAGAGAGATGAATGAGGCAGACACCCAAAATAAAAGGGAATCAAGGAGCAGAAAAACGCATTTGATGGATTTCCTGAGTGCTCCGCCAGTTTCTTGCTGACTATCTTAGTTATCTATCTTTGTGTAACAAATTTAACTCAAAACTAAATTACTGAACAGCATTTATTTTCCCACAATTTCTGCGAGTCGGGAATCTAGACACGACTTAACTGGATCCTCTGTGCCCAGGTCTCTCACAGAATTACAGTCCAGGCACTGACCACAACTATGGTCTCATCTGACGTCTCAACTAGGGAGGATGTTTCCCAGGCTCTCTTAGCCATTGGCAGGATTCTGTTCTTGCCAAGAGTTACATCAAGAACCTCAGTTCCTCTTGAGCTGCTGGCCAGAGGCTGCCGCCCTCGATCCCTTGACATGTAAGCTGATGATAGGGCAGCTCACAACGTGGCATCTGCCTTCATCGGGGCGGAAAGAGAAAGAACAACATGGAAGCCACAGTCTTTTTTTAACTTAATCTTGGAAGAGACATCCCATCCCTTGTGCTGAGTTCTGTTCCTTAGAAGTCCCTAGATCCAGCCTACACTCATGGGGAAGGGATAAGACATGGAATAAATATCAGTCAGGGCTCACTGAGGGCCATTTTAAAAGCAGCCTAATACACTGACATCTCTCAGCCTGTGGGTACCGTGAAATAACCCTGATAGCCCTGCAACAAAGCTTGGTTTTTGCTGAAACTAGCCAAAATTGGTTTCTATCATTGACAGCCAAAATTTCTTCCATGTATCCTATAGTTTAATAAAATTCACCTTTTAGGTGCCTGGGTGGCTCAGATGGTTAAGCGTCTGCCTTCAGCTTGGGTCATGATCCCAGGGTCCTGGGATCAAGTCCTGCATCGGGCTTCCTCCTCACCAGGGGAGACTGCTTCTCCCTCTCCCGCTCCCCGCTGCTCGCACTTTCTCTCTGTCAAATAAATAAATAAAATCTTTTAAAAAAATAAAATAAAATTCACCTTTTGAATCAAGGGATAATTTAATTATGAGAACACTTACTACTGCATTTCTAAATTGCCTTTACACACACACACACACACACACACACACCCCTAACAGATTAAGTGATGATAAAGGTTGAAATATGAGAAAACAAAATATTAAGGACTCTTACCAATAGGAAGATCCAATACCAGAAAATGAAAATCTCTGAAATCTTCAGGTAATCAGTGAATATATTATGATCAGTGGCCTTTCCTATTTTTTTAACCCCTAAATGCTAGTGTGGAGGAAATTTATTTCACTATGCTTTTAATTTTCCAAACATCTTCGTTTTCTTTCATCATATTGTGAAATAGAAAGGGAAACAAACAAAATAGTGTAATACTATGACTAGTTTGAATATTTTTTCTCTTCTTCAGAGTATGAAATACATTTTTGTGGTCATTATAAAATTGAAAAAAAAATTAGTGAAAACCCCTTATCTTGGGTTGCTGTATCAATCTGTAGGAAGTAGAGTAGCTTTTCAAAAAAACCTTTAGCAAAAAGTCCCCTCCCTGGTTTTTCCTGCAAACATTAACCTCAAGCATTACTTCCTTCCATATTATTTGTACACTTAACCTCAAAATTTGATCCAAGAAGTCACAAGCAGTAGAAGAAAGAGCACAAATGTCGGCCCTCTGTAGGCCAACCCTGACAAGCTTCATGGTGGAGATGAAAACCTCTCACCTCATAGAACTGAAAAAGGGCTACTGTATCTACTCGAAGCTGAACCGCTGCGCCTCTGGGTCTCACCCCCCAATCAGGAATTCTATAAATACGCACCTCAACCACAGAAACACTTTTTCAGTTTCTGGATTGGAGTTTATCTTTGCTGTGCAGAATAATGTAGCTTTGCACAGAAAAACTTGCAAGAAATAAAAAAAACTGGTTTAAAAAGCCGACAAAGAGACATAATGGGCATAATTTCCCAAACATGCCAGGACAGGACCATGTGTTGGAGTTTATCTAAGAAAGCAAAGAAATTCCCAAAGGATTACCTCAAGTTGGTTTCTCATTTTGGTAAAGATTTCTTGTGTCTCTTGGTTCTGTCAATTAAAATAGACCCTGCGGGATACAAGGTATTATAAACCATGTCCAGAAAACCTCCAAATTAGAAAAGAAAATTTAGTGCCACCCAAAGGGGGTGGGAGGGCAAATACAGATCATCTTTCCCAGGTGTCTGCTCTAGATTTTGACAATTTAAAAACAGGGAAGGGGGCAGGGGAGAAGAAAAGAAAGACTCACATAAGCTTTTTCCATTGAAGACGACATACATTTCTATTTTTCCTCAGTTGACAAGTCCTCCAAATAACATGCATAAGTAAAAAATAAAAAAATCTGTCTTACAACCAGCCATTTTGTATACTACTGGTTTCACATATCTTGTAAATGTTGGTCGGGACTGATTGGTCAATCCTGCTGACTTTTTCCAACAGTGCATCCACTACCTCATCCCGATTGGCACATCTTATCTTCAGTATGCGATGCCCTCCTCACCGATAACACCAGAGGGGCCAGGAAATCTCAATTTTGACTACACATTAGAATTATCTGGAAGAGCTTTAGAAAAAAAAAAAAAAAAACAATTTCCAGGCTGCCCCCTGGGCCAATTTTTTCAGAATCTGTAGTGGTGGAATTCAGGCATTAATATTTTTTAAAGCTCCGCAGTGTTTATAACATGTATCCAAAGCTGAACGTCACTGCTAGATGCCATTTTGGTATATTAACTATGATCTTAACTGATGAAAACTGATGAAATATTAGGGAACTTAAGAAATAATGTATCCATTATACCTCAATAAATTTTTAAATAAAATTTTATTAAAATAATTGAATATAGTTAATTAAAAATAATTAAAGTAATTAATTAAAATTAAAAAACAAAAAAATGAATTTTCCCTCAGAAACACAATACCACCCACTAGTTTAAGACAGTAACACAAACTTGTTGGGTCTTTACTATTATGCTTAAGGAAAACACATTCCACAAATTTCCACTAATTGTAGAAGACATGCTCTCTCTTCTGGAAGAACCACCCATCAGGTTCTTTGGAGGGAGAAATGGCGCTGCTTCTGATAAACTGCCAAAGAGAACACTATAAGAAAAGTACAGGATGCCTGGGTGGCTCAGTCAGTTAAGTGTCTGCCTTCGGCTCAGGTCATGCTCTCAGGGTCCTGGGATCGAGCCCTACTTCAGGCTCCCTGCTCAATGGAGAGCCTGCTTTCTCCCTCTCCCTCAGCTGCTTCCCTTGTTTGTGCTCTCTCTCAAATAAATAAATAAAATCTTTTTTAAAAAAAGTACCAATTCAGAACCAGGGTAACAGTGCTTGTAGTAGTAGATCACAAATGTGAGAAGCAACCTTTTCACCATTAAATCGATTCTGGCAAAGTAAGAATAGAATACTGAAGTCTGGAAGGAAGCCTTTATGATGTGCAGTTCTATGCCTGGAGAAACAGAGTCAGAGATGAGTGGTTAGGCTAATGTTTTATCACTCTTGAGGGGTGTTTGAAAAACCATGCTTCTCCTCATTCCTAGTCCAAGGACTGTGTTTTCAATGTATGCAAAAGTGTTTCATTTTGTGTCTGGCCAATACTAAATGCTCAATAAATCATAGTGATAGGTAGAGGTAATGTGGGAGGAATGACTGTATTGGTAATAATAATGTCTACAAAGCTTTATTCAGTGTTACAGTCACTACCTTAAAATACTTCACAAATAAAAACAACTGTTTCTTTTGCTGGTGACACCTCACTTATTTGAAACAGGAAGTTTAAGAGCAAAATAATGAAAGAGGGGCAGTAAAAAAGGCTTTTATTAGAGCTTCCACAAAAACTGAAAATAGCTTTTTACTATTGAATGGCTCATCGGCTGAACATTTTATGTGATCAGTTATAAAATACATATAACACCACCTGACTTTATCTAGAAGATCCTAGAATATCATTTGCCTGATGAAAATACTTTATGTATCTACAAATATATGTTAAAGGGTTAAAAGTACTTTCCTATGTTACTTAATTTAATTCTCACATATAGTAAAAAAATATAGATATTATTACTCCTTCTTTATAATTAAAAAAACAAGCTTTGAGAATGAGAGGGACTTAGCTAAGGTGGCTGAGCTAATTAGTGGCAGGGCTACCATTTCACTGCAGGTTTTCTACCTTTGAGTCCCTCATCAAGTGACCTAGTTGGACCCTGTCACACTAGCCTCTTGAATAATTGACTTTACAGAGCTACAGTGTAACTCTATGTCCTTGCTTTCATTGAGTAAAATGAAATCTTGCACTATTTGACATCTTGCTTTTTGAAAACATGGTACCTCATTATGTTGTTGAGTATTTGAAGGCTTTGGAGACAAGTTAATATCAGAATCCCGAGCCAGGAAAGGATCCGTATCAACCAACAAGCTGGGAGCTTCCTTTCACTGGATTAGGAACATCACATGACCCATTGAGTGTCTCTCCTTGCCCTGGCTTCTAGGAAACTCAGAACAAAGTTTTATACTTGATCGCTGTAGCGTTCGCAGTCCGGTTTTCTGTGATGTACCATCTCCCCTTCCCTCCCTCCACATCCTGCAAGACCACTACCACCTTTATATGAGACTTTTGCTTTTCAATATTTGTCAATGATTCAATTTTATTGTACTATGATTGTGGTAGACATCTGTAGTGTTCAACTACCTGAAGTCTATTTACCCCTTTTTGTGGTAATAGAATGTCACTATTTCTTCGTTCCTTCCTTTCCCCCTTTCTCAGTCCATGTGGGTTTGAGGGGATTAATCCTGGTCTTTTAGAGCCAAAGTTGGGATCATGACACAGGCCAGGCCAGTCACTGTGCTCTGTTGCTCCAACCACAATTAATGATATGACATAAGTCAGACCTATCAAAGCACATTTAAATGCTTTCACTAACATGACTGTGAAGAGGCTGCTAATTTTCCACTAGAATGCCCAAGAATATGGGACGAAAAACTAGAGCTACTGGTGGCCATTTTGCTCCACAGGAGACAATGCCTGACAAAGGAGCCAACCCAAAGGAAAGCAGACCTGAGATGTGAAGACGGGGAAACTGATGTCTAATGACTTCTTTGAATCTTTGGATCTAGTTGTGTTAGATGTGGGTTCTACCTAAGGACTTTCATGTGGGGCCTGAGCAATTCCCTTTTGTGCCTAAACCATTGTAGTTGGGGTTTTCTGGACCTTGCAATCCAATATGGGTTAACAAATATAGTGATTTATTTTTTTACCAAATTCTATTTGAAAGTAGGCAGGACACAAATCAAACTAAATACATACTGTGTGCAGGTTTTTATTCTTAATATTACAATGAATCAAGACAACTTTTTGAGTAGTTGGTGGTTATGTTGGTCATCAATGCTTCTTTCACAATGACTGAAATATAACAGCCTTACAATTCATCTTTTCTTTGTTTTGTTTCTGCTCATTAGATAGAACATAGCAAAATAAAAAATGTGCTCATTTTCTTCCACTTTAGTAATAAATCTGAAGCCATTGTCAATAGAATACTTTTAAATTTCAAATAAATGGACTCCATGAACATTGCACCCTTTTCAAACAAGGATGTTTCAGCTCTTACAGCTCTAAGATGCTCAAGTTAAATTCAAAAGGCTCTTCCGGACCAGTTACATCACTGTTGGACTTTTTGCTGATGTATTTACGTCTCACTATCTCTGATTTCTTTAGCAATAATGGCAAATGCATGAACCATTCTTGATTAGCTTTATTTGTTCTTCTGCTGTGGATTGTCACTCTAATTTTTATTATTTAGATTCAGTGCCTCAAGATTGGACATAACTTTATGCCTGGTCCTCCTGTCAAAGGTTCAAAGTGTGGCTTAAAATCTCGTGTGTGTGTGTGTGTGTGTGTGTGTGTGTGTGTGTGTGTATGATGGAATTAGTTTCATTTCTTAAAAATAGTTTCTGCTTACACTTTCTGTTACAAACTGAATGTTTATGTCTCCCAGAATTTATATGTTAAAGCCATAACCCCCACTGTGATAATATTCGGCAATGTGGCCTTTGGGAGGTGATTGAGATTAGAGTGGGTCATGAGGATAAGGCCCTCATGGTAGGATCAGTGGCCTTATAAGAAGAGGAAGAAAGAGCGAGTTCTTTCTCTGCCAAGTGAAGACATGGTAAGAAAGAGGCTATTTGCAAACCAGGAAGAGAACTCTCACCAGCCAACACACCTGGATCTTGGACTTCCCCATCTCCAGAACTGTGAGAAATGAATTTCTGTTGTTTAAGCCACCCAGTCTGTGGTACTTTGTCATGGCAAGCCCAGACTAAGTCACCCCCTATAGATGTTTCCAGTCTGTGTGGCCTCAAATCTTTTGTAGACTCTATCTTTTTTTATATGCTAAAAGTAGCAGTTTAGGGAAAAAGTCTGCTAAAATTGAGAATAAATAACCGAACTTCTGAAGTTGTATTTTATCTTCACGATGGAATGAAGATCTCCCATTAAAAGGCAAATCTTCCCTTTCAAAAGCTTGAATAGGAGAGTTCTTTAAAAAGAAATACATCTGCTTAAATATAGGTTGCTGGAGATACAAAAAGCTAAGAAAGTTTTTGGCTTTTATCCCACAGCATTTTCATTTCAGGGTGAATTGGATGCATTTTAATTCAGGAATAACTCTGAAGTTTTCCTCCTTGTTTTCTTCCCCCCCTTTACTGATAGGCAAACAAGCCCATATAGTCCGTTTGTTTCATCAGGATTATTTTCAGCCTTTACATTATTTTGTGTTTTTCGGGAGACAGTGTTGTTTGGTTAGAGACCATCAGTTTCAGAGTCCAAAGACCTCTTTTCGTCCTTTCTGACTAGCTGAGAGAGTTTGAGCAAACCATTTAATTTTTCCTGCTTTCCTATCAGTAAAAAGAGGGCCTGAATACCCGCCAAACTGAGCTCATGTGATTTTTGTAAGGATTACATGAGTAATTCCGGCAGTTGTCATTTTACTCAACTAACATCACTAGCAAAGATCACTAAGTGTCTTCCATGTGCCACGCACTGGGCAAGGCCCTGGGAACCGAATGATAAAACGTAGAGGTTTTTGAAAAAATAGTTTAAGTAACACACTGCTTCAATCACAAATCTCACAGACTGACTGATAGAGAAAAGCAGACAATGAAACATGTAAACGTGAGGCACGTAAGTGTGCTCTCTTGAAGTACTTTGGGCTAGCTTTATGAAGGCTTGCAACTCTATTATTATGTCTGACCTTCTACTTCTTCTTTTAATGTCCTTTTCCTAACAAGGTTATGGACTCCATGAGGGCACTGTCTGCTTTGCTAACTGCTCCAGCCACAGGGCCCTCAGCATAATTATTTAGGAACTGGGAGGCAAAAAAAAAAAAAAAAAGTCCGGGGAAGTCACTTGAGAAATTCAATGTGATATCATTTCTAGAGCCATTCAGTGTTAAATGACATTTGCAGCTTAATCCTAAGAGGACAGGAAAACCCCATCCTTCCATTTTTGCACAACCCGAGAGCTTTGTCTTCGTGTTATTCTTTGCTCATCAGTTAACTGCATAAAACCCCTATCGCTGGGCATCGTTTTTCTCTTGGCCCTGATTTTACATGAGAAAATAATAAAGTCAGGTACCAGTTTTCATCCTCTTTGACTAAATTACATTAAGCCAACAACAATGAAAAAAAAAAGCAAAATTGATTGGCTTCATTTCCCAGGTACACAAGGATGCTCCGTTGAAATAATAGCCTTAAGTATTTCATGGTTACAGTCTTTCTACACATTTCTGGTTTGGAGCCCGTAGCTGCGCCCGGCTTGTCCTTGCAGTAAATACATCACCAGGGTGCGTAATCTTGTTCTGTAACCTCCCGCAAATCCCAGGGACGTGCAGAATTCATCAGCTCCAAGGGATGTGAGGCTGGAGTGTGAAGAGAAAATCCTCTCCCTCTTACAATTCCAAACATATTAAAAGAAATGCCCTTAGCAGGGATTCTTCTGTACTGATAGGTCTCTTCCACCACAGTGATGTGGAGGTGTGTTTAATTCCTTCACCGAGAGGACTTTATGGAAACTGGGATCCCGAAGGAACACAGAATTTTTACTGGTATCTGCCATTAATTTATTCTGTTTTCTAAAACCTGATCCCCAGGAAAGAGATGCGTTGGGAATTCTAATTGAAAACAGGGAATTCTGGTGAGGTTGAGATGATATTTTTAAAAGACAGGCATTCATAACTTACCGTGTGGCTCTGCAAATCAGAAAGCGAGATCAGAAGGATGTTTTCTTAATTTGGAAAAGTTTCAGAGCCTCTCCGAGTTTATTTATTTATTTATTTTTTAATTTTCCAAGAACGGAGGGAAGGTGGAGGAAGTTTGTCGATAGAAAATAAACAGGCCCTTTGGCTCTGAAAATCAGCGCAGTAGTACAGAGCTGACATTTTCTAGCCATTCTGACCTAATTTGAGAAGATTATATTGCATTGTCAGGTCAGAACTTTTGTCGAAGAAGCGTCAACTTTCCGCTTCAAGATTAGGCAGGCAGGAGTCGGTATGTCTGGTTACACGGGACCCAATCTGCCCTTGACCTGTAGCTTTACACTTGTTCTTTACTGCAGAAATAGTTTTTCCAAAAGCTCTCAGAATGGTGCTGATGTGTAGGAAAGAAAACTTCATCTCATTATTTCTCCCCAAGCAGCAGATGCCTCTACGATAATAGGAAAATAAGAATATTATTGAATTTTCCTAATGGCATCAACTTACTACCCTCAAGTCTGGTATTTTTCAAAGCCCATTAAAGGCTGGAATCCATGGCTTTTTTAGAAGCCCTCTTCCTTTCTCCAGAAACACAAAGGAGAAGATTCTAGTATTGTGTACACTGGAATAGTATGTTTCCAAAAGATTTGAATAATCATTTATTATTTAAGTATAACCTAATTTTATCACATTATAACTTTCCTTAAGAGCAATTTATACTGTGTGTGGAAGAGACAGAGACAGACAGAGACAGAGAGAAAGAGAGAGAAAATAAGATGGGAAAATTACTAAAATCTTTCAACTGTCTAAGTTTGTTGGGGTAATTTGATCTTTTCCTCTGGGGCACACAGGGAATCGTATTTACTGAGACTAATGTTATCAAGATGGTGAAAATTCCCCCCTTGATATATAGGCTTTGAAATACTGACGAAGTCAATGTAAACAGGCACTGCTCACCTTTGTGACTTGGTTCCTCAGGAAAGATGGACTATAGCTCCCGCCTTCTTTCCTACCAATCCCCCTCTCTCCTCACATACTTTCAGCCACGAAAGGATATTCTACATTTATCATCTAATTATAGGCAGTTGGAGAGCCCAGCCACTGAAATAAATTGTTTTCCATAAGTCATGTTTGTGATTTGCAAATGCTGGAAAAGCCACGTGAAAACTGTGGGAGGGAGAGAAATCCCAAGCCGACTCCCTGCTGAGCGCGGAGCCGGACACAGGGCTCAGTCTCATGACCCTGAGATCATGACCTGAGCCGAAATCAAGGGTGGGGGGCTTAACCAACTGAGCCACCCAAGTGCCCTGAAAACTGTAATTTTTAACGCTAGACCACCACTGAAAGCATTTAACTTCAGGGCAACACATATAATTCCAAACCCTATACCTGGCATGTTGGATTTGGCTATCTTTTTGCAAAGATCCATTTTCTTTTATACTCAACTCTTAATTCATATGATGAGAATTGGGATAATTAAAACCTAATTTCAATGGGAAAGTTCTGAAAATGCTTACAAATTGGTTACCCTCTAGTTCACTGTTTAAAAAAAAAATTGAATGGGTTCAGAAATGTTGGTATGGATTCAATTCACCATATGTCCACTTAATGATTATTTGGAAACAACAAGGAACAGACCTCCCACAGACAACTCTCTTTATTACTAGATTTCTTCAAAGCATGGGCTCAGAATACAATATGTTTTAAGCTTGAGAATGGATAAGAAGCTGGCCTCAAGTCGACTAGTAAATGAATTTAGCTGGTCCTTGGACGGTTATCCAGAAAGACCTTCATACAATATACGCAATGAATTGTAGCCTTTTATCCCTTTGTATTCAAAGGCATTATACACTCAGTATTACAAATGTGGAGGAAAAGGGTTATAATGGTGAGTAGAATTGGGGGGGGTCTATCTTGTAAAATTTGTGCAGTTCCAAAGAATCTTTTCTGGAGAGAAAAGATCTGAGTGCACGTTTGGCAATTATTCTTTAAGCTTCAGCATCCTTATTTCATTAGAGTGACACAATAACCATTTCTCTTGGTTCTTGTAAAAATTAAAATAGATGATATATAAAATAGATGATTTATAAAACATAAAACACTACGCAAATGGGATACATTATGTTTTTTGAATTACATGGCAGAGAAGGTCTGGGGCATCAATATAATAAAATAGGTATTATTTATTTCAGGATAATGTCAGTGATGGGGTGGAACTGGCTTGTACTGGCTTGTGAGAGCTGATTGTTAAAGTTTCAGGAATTATGTGAGCCAGTTGACATGGTGGTGGTAGCTTGAAATCAGCCATGATGGGGGGTGGTATTGACACCATGGAAATGGGCTAGTTCTACAATCAGGGTTCGTTCTGTTTCCCCTCCCTCTCTCTCCTGACAGCTAGTTGCCTGGGACATCACTGGAAACTCATGCTTGGGTAGAGTTCCAACAATCTATCGCTATGTAACAAAACCACTCCAAAATTTAGCAGCTTCATATAACAGCTATCATTTGTTATATTCTGTGCAGTGACTGGTCTCAGCTGGGTGGTTCTCTGCTCCAGTGTGGTATCAGCTAGGACTGCACTCATCCAGAGGCTTCACTGAACAGGAATATCCAAGATAGCTTAGTCTCATGGTTAGGAGTTGGTATGAACTATTGATGGAGTGCTCATCTGGGACTGTCTATAGAAGTACTTAGGTTCTCTTCCACATGGTCCCTCATAGGACCTGTGCTTCTTACAATATTAAAGCTGCGTTTCCAAGTTAGGACATTCCAAGTGTGAAGGTAGAAGCTGTAGATCTCTATGGACCAGTCTTAGAAGTTATACAATTACTCTCCTCACATTCTACAGATCAAAATAAATAACTGCCAAAGATTTTGCCGCCATGTTTAATTAATCACAGATATCGTTATATCTAAATCCATACAAACCCAACAGTATTCATTAAGTTGGTTGCCAATATTTTTAACAACTCCCTTCCCTGACTTCTTCTTTAACTGGAGATAAATTTTATTGCTTTATGCTACATATTTTGCCAAATTTAAAGTCTCCCTTAGTCTTGATGTGTCACCTACACAACTGGACAAATACGCCAGACTACTGAGGATTTACTGAAAAGAGAATTAAGAAAAATTTCTACATATCCTCTTAAACACAATGGATTCCTAAAAGACTATGTCAAGTATTTTGAAGAATGAAAAGGAGTTCATAATAAACCTAACTAGGAGTTGTCTGAGTGACCGTGTGATTGAAGTTTGTAAGGTGACCAAAGCAATTTCCCAGGCATCTTGAAACAGTGAACAAAGTACAGCTGGGTTAGATACAGCCTGGAATGCTACACCACCCTCAAATCTAGGGAAGCCCTGTTGGTCAGCAACATCACAAGAAGAGCACAGAACGCAGGATGTCTGTCAGTTATGATGCTCCCAGCTGTAAGAAATAGAAAACCTAATTAAATGAGATTTATCATCCCACAAAATGAGAATTCTTGAGTCTGGTAGTTGCAAGGTTGTTTAATTTAATAGCTCAATCAAGTCAAGGGTTATGGGCCTGCTTCTTTGTGTTTTCTCTGGCCATTACCCTAACAGTGGGTGGCAATATATTGTGTTGCTCAGATCCGAACACTAAATCCTCATATGGCAAAGTCTAAGGGCAGAGCAGAAAATCAGGTGAGAGGAGGAGGAAAGGCAGTTCTGTTGCCCTCATCTTTTTCTCTCTCTCTGAGGAAGAAAAATATTTCCCATACCACTTACCAGATTTCCTCTTACAACTGATTGGTCAGAACTGGGTCCCATGCCCATCCTTCAACCATTCACTAGCAAAGGGGAATGGATTAACCATAGTCCAGTTGAACCAATCCCCTGGAACTTTGGGGAAGACTTGTCTTTCTTGAATACATCATTATCTGATATCTGAACAAACTGGAGTTGTACTGGCAAGAAAGAAGGGGGATATGGCTATGGGGTGAGGGTTGGGGGGCAACCAATAGTGTCTTCTGGGTTGATTCTTTTTTTTTTTTTAAGATTTATTTCTTTATTTTAGAGAGAGAGAGAGAGAGAAAGAAAGAGAGTGTGTGCCTGAGTGTGAGGAGGGGCAGAGGGAGAGGGAGAGAAGCTGACTTCCCGCTGAGCCCAGAGCCTGATGTGGGGTTACATCCCAGGAACCTGAGATCATGACCTGAGCTGAAATCAAGAGTCCAAAGTTTAAGCAACTGAGCCACCCAGGCCACCCCCACCCCCCAGGTTGATTCTTAAAATGGCAGCACCATTCTGTGGGATTGATCCATCTAGAAGTGCAAAAACTTAGTGTAGACCCTAGAGCTAGGTGTAGGGCCTTAGACAAATAAGCTGGGGTTCAGGACAGAGTTGAACAGTAGCAATGAGTAACCTAGATTTATTGAGCACCAAGCTAGGCGTTCCCCCTTCCAACATCACATTTAATGCTCTAAAAGGAAGATGCTATTATCTCTGTGTTAGGAATGAGGCTCAAAGAGAAAACTGTTAAAAAGTTAGTGAAGTTAGAAATTAAAACGTGTGTCTTTTTAATTCCAAGGATGGTCTGGCTCAACACCATGTTGATGAGAGCCATTTCATATTCCACTTTATGCGAGATACTACTCTTTCCTCTTGTATCTCTCCAACATCCTCACCCTCTCCACTGCCCCCACGCCACTGCTGAAAGGTAGGAAAGTGGTGAGCAAAAAGAGCTAGAAGCTTCCACATTCTGTGATAGATACCAAGGCCCTGTCTCAAGGCTCTGTGCTGAGGGAATAATGAGAAAAGCAAAAAACAGTCATACAAACAATGGTGACAGTACATCGTGGTCTTTTATTTAACGTCCCTGGCCTCATCAATTTGGCCAATTTGAGGTGAACTGGTGGTTGGATGCATCAATATCAAGGGTGAATACCCTGAATACTCAGATTAAAACTCAAATTGGTTTTGAAATTCAGAATTATTTTGATATTGGATATTTTCACGGTTAATGGTACTGAAGGACCTCACTGCATAAATGCTTTGGCCTCAGAAATTTGATGATTACCTGTGTGTCCTTATTCTTTCGAGCTGTTTGATGGAGAAAGTGGCTGGATGATTGACCTCTGCTATAGAGGACATTTCAGCAAGAAAACGGTCATTAGACTCTTCATATTGCTTTCTCCACTAGGCAGCCATGTTGATCAAAGATTATTATGTTTTCATCTGAGTATTCAGGAGGCCACCGTACAAAGGCTCCTCTCTTTAGGAAACATTTCAAGAGGAGCTTATTCTAGGAGGCTTTCTTGCGGGGGGACGGGGCTCGAAGGTAGCAGGGGTCACTTTTGGCAGGATATTTTCAGCCCATAGATTAAGTTGTTTATGGGCCTACAAACACATTCCCTTCTGTTAAATAGAGTGAAGGAAACTTACATCACTCCCCATAACATTTTCTAACATATAATGTTTCTTTCTTTGCCATACAAGCTATGCTATAGGATGGCGAACATCCAGGGGGGATTGCAAAATTTAGGCAATGACTCAGACCCTCCAATCCCCCAATGCTTTAATATTCATTTCATTCCAATATTTTGCAAATGACCAGTCACTTATCTGGGTTTTGCAGCTTTCGTCCTAAAAAACAGTATCATTGAGATGCTACTTCAACTTAGACCTGCATAAGTCGTATCATATTTATACCTTTTTTTTTTTTAAATCCCCCCTGCAATGCCTTGTTCTCAGCAAAAGAGATCAGGAACTTGGTGATAATGGATCACAAACAAAGAAACAACAACAAGGAAAACTACCCAATGGTTCCTTTATCCTAGTTTCTCTTGGCTCAACACATCTTTAAAAGTGGCAAGCATTTCCCCAGGGAGACCATCCAGCCAACAGCTTGAAAACACAGTGCTTTTAGAAGCCTTTGGCTGTGAGCATGAACCAAGGTGATGACTAGGGCGCTTGTTTGGCTAGAGTCTTTGTTCTATTATAGCAGGGCAGCGGTGAAATGTGGAAGAAAAACAAATTTTAAAAAAAGAAAAGCAACTCAAACAAAAACACATTGCCCTGGCTATCATAGTCCTTGGGTTCTGGTCAATTAGGACAATTGTCCCCGGTGCCCATGTGGGGGGGTGGGTGTGTGGTACAGGCACATGCTGAAGAGGGGGAGGGGCCCTCTTGCAGCTGGGCATCTGGAAGAGAAAAAACCCCTTCCAGCTGTTGCCAAACCAGAGTGGGGACCAATTCATACATAATGCAGGCAGTCCATTATGCATGCCCATGCATATTATCAGGCATATATGGCGCAGAGGGAACAAATAGCCATTTTCAAACTCAAGTTCTTCCAGGGAGGGTAGAATGAAAGGCCCTTTTGTCCTTTTGTGTACTTTGAAGGTGGGTCTGCCACTGGGTCTTTAAGAAGGGCCTGGAGAGAAACCCTGGCTCCATCAGGGGGCCCCCTCTCTGACCAGTCTGGAGGGGAAACGTTTTGAAGCATATGTTAATAAGTATATATCTGATTATTAACTCATTTCCACGGAGAGCACACACTCTCTGCTCCGTTTCTCTTAGGACTGCCGAACAATGCTGTCAGAAAAATGGACCTTAAACCTTTTCATCACCTATTCTTTCTAGTCAATCTCCTCAGCCATCATGATCAGGAAGAAATTAATTTCCTGCCTCGGTGAGGAAAGTTTTAGCTTCCAAAATGGGCCAGACTTGACTTCTTGCTCTGTCTTTTCAATCCCCCTTCTTTCAGAGCGCCCAACGCCAACAACACAATTCTGTAATAGTATAGGTACGACGTGGGGGGGTGCCTTCCCAGCCAACCCTGCCTGCCCGGCTTCACTGAATTGCCAAATTTTGTAGTAATATGGTTGAGAGATATCGCAAGAAAATCGGAAAGCTGCTCAGTATACACATGTATCAAGTTCGTAAATTGTGAGTACATATGCTGAATCTCTATGGTGATATTTAGTGACATCCCTGCCCCTCTTCCTTCTTCTAAAATCTTCACTCTCTCCTTGCTGCTTCTACCCACAGGGTATAATAAAGACAAACATATTCTATTGTTAACTCTGATCCCAGGTCAGGGGTGATTGGTTCAGGGTTGGTTAATGAAGTGGGATTTTTTTTTTTACTTGGGACAAAGAAAATAGGCCGATCTTGCTATTCAGAGCTATAAAGTTCCAGAGATGTTAGACTGTAATGTTTTCCACATGTGGCAAAGAGAAAGTGAATCCGAACAGTTTTGTTGTCCTTGGTTCCAATTTTTTTTTTCCTGAGATCAAGTAATGTTATTTTCTTAGTTTCCATGAAATATCTCAGGATCCTCATTCATAATAAATTATCCTCTGTGTTTCAGCTGGTTTGAAATGAGTCTCTGTCCCTTGCTGAGAAAAGAGTTGCAAGTAATACAGCAGCTATCTTTCAAAAGAAAGTTAAACTTTGCTCCTGGCGTGGGCCTGTGTTCCTCGCTGGGAAGAGAGGTAGCACCTGACTCAGAGAAAAGAAAGCAGGATTTAGTGCCAAGGGTTGTTTTAAATTCCTGTTTTGTCTTTTACCAGCTCCGCCCCTTTGGGTAAATCACTTAACTTCTCTGATAATATTAGCTCCCCAGCAGTATCGTTTTTAGGCTTGGGGAGAGCATGTGTAAAGCAGCAAGATTATCATAGGCAGCCAGTGAATGGTAACTCTACTCTGAAAATAGCTATTGCAATACTTAAAAAGAACTCTCAAAAGTGTAAAACTGCAAAGCAGACTCGGTTTATTCAGCTCACTTTTTTCTTTTCCTTTGCTTCCCATCCTCTTCCCTTCTTTTCTCCTTCTCTCCCTTTCATCCTTCCTTTGCAGTTTATTTCCCTTTTGGAGCACCAGAGATGGTGCAGGATTTCCAGTATTCGCCCATTCACTATTAGTAAGTAGCTAGAGCATTAGCGGAGAATCCCTTTTGAGCACACACTCTTTCCCAGAATTATGTTCTCAATTGTTTCTGATCCACTGCTTCTGGCTTCAAGGTTTCCGATATGACCCACGGTCTTCGGCCCGGGTCCTCAAGGTTCAGAGGCAGAGAGGTACAAAGCAGTAGTTAACTGGGTGGGGCTGGAGGTGGGCTTGTGGGAATACCACCTGTGTGGGTGAGTGAGCGGCAGGAGAGGGCAGAGGGAGAGCGTGGCCCGTGCTGGAGCTGTCACTGGGGCCTCAGTGCGTCCCCTCCACAGGAGCTCTTGAGCTAGGATGGTCCTTCAGAGTTATCCCCATGGAGGCAAGGCAGCTGGGCCAGCATGCCCCTGCATTCACGAGGAATCCTGGGTTGCAGGCTACTCCCAGACAGGATGTAACCCTGGGGCCAGGCAGTCCCCTTGGGCTAAGGGCGGTCTTGAAGAGGGACTCAAGTGTCAGAGTCCGCATCCGGCACTCCCAGCATCTGGAAGGGTAAGTCCCTGGATCCCGAAGCAGGTGTCTAGCACTCTGATTCAGCAGTGTGTCTTCTAGTCCATCATTGTAGGAACTGAATATGGAGCAAAGGGTTCTTTATGCAATAGAGGAGACAACCGTGCGAAGCATCCTCAGGACATATTTCTAAAATGTCACTCTTTTTACTCCCTTAATCTCAGACTTATTTGCTGACTTCTATGATTTGGGAAAAAGTCTTCAGCCACAGTCTACTACAAGAAAAATATTCCTTGCAGCGGGAAGTGATAGTAAGATGTTACCAATTATAGTCTTACTTCTACTGTCCAAGCAAGGTGCCAAATTCCATGTGTGGAGGCCATCACCTCCACTGTAGAATGGTGCATTTTAAATTCCTAGACAGACTGATCAGAGCAAACGTATCCAGTAATCTCTGTAATCCAATAGGGCACCGAGACGAAAGACCTGCATCGTCAGCATAGGCTGGAAAAGGACCCGATGTACTAAAACTCATCAGGCAGGAAGTTCAGGGCCTTTAAGGACTAATGGATTAATAAAAAAGAGAGAAATGGAGAAGAATTTAAAATTTCACCGTACTTATTTTATATCTCATTCAAAATAGGATGACAATAGCCTCGATCATTCTAATCAATTTGGAAATAGGTCTCTTTTGAGGACATCTGAATGATTCGTTACAGGCTTTGTTTGGGTCCCAAAGATGGGGCATTCACTCTTAAAAAGTTCTGTTGTGGGATTTTTCACACCCAGGATTTTGTTGAAGACTCAGTTATTCTTTCACTTATTGAACTGCTATGACACTAAAAGCCACTGAGTGGTTCTAGTCACGTTTTTATTTATTTATTTATTTATTTATTTATTTATTTATTTATTTATTACCATTGTGTCTATCCATACATTTAGCCAAATGACTAAGTTCAGATTGGAGGAAATATTAACTTGTTTGCCATCATGCTTTCCAAAAAAACACATACTGATGTGAAAACTATACTTTAAAGCTAATCATGTTGATTTATGTACAATGGTAGATGTTTGTGGGTTTAGATGCTCAAAATCTTTTCTTTATCCTGGAAACTATTGTCCTTCTAATCCCATCCATAAGGTTGTATTAAGGAATACAAAGTTTTTACACAACCACGCCCTGCCCCTGCCATAGTTGATTATTCTAGGAATGATCATCTGACCAACGTGAGGTCAATGTTTTCTCTTCCCAGAATTTAAAAACCGAATCGAGGGCAGAGAAGTCAGACTCTCATTGCCAGTGGGACTCTCCAGGTGTAAGCCTTGGGGACTATCAGTGGCCTCAGTCCCTGTGATGGGGAGCATGCCATTATGTGGAGAGAAGCAAAGAAAGAGAGAATAATAGATGGAGAAAAGGAGAGTGGGGAAGGTCTAAACACCTATTTCCAATTTTTTTCTAAAGCTTAAATGAATCTCTAACTTTTGCAAAGTTTGACTGGTCAGTCCTTACTTGATTATTTCAAATACCTCGATATCCATCCCATGAATACCCTTTGTTGCTAGTGCAAATTGTATTTCTCTCATCTGGAATTAAGTAACAATTACAGCTAAATAAACATGCACATAATATGAATTAAAGCTTCTCTTTCCCTTAGACCAGTGGTGCATTCATTTTCTAGGGCTGCAATGACAACCACAAACTTGGTGGCTTAAAATGAGAAATTTATTCTCTCAAAGTTCTGGTGGCCAGAAGGCCAAAATGAAGGCATCGGCAGAGCCACACTTTCTCCAAGTTCTTGAAGAGAGAATCTTTCCTTGCCTCTTCCTACTGGTGGCTGACGTGTCCTTGGCTTGTGGCAGCATATGCCAGTTTCTGCCGCTGTGTTTAGGATCGCTCTGAGTCTCTCTATCTCCCCAGACTCCTCTGCCTCTCTCTTAACAAAGCCACCGGTCATTGGATTTAGGTTCCACATATATCCAGGATTATCTCATTTGAAGAGACTTAACGACACCCATAAAGACCCTTTTGCTAAGTAAGGTCACATTTACAGGTTGGTTCCTGGTGAAACTGTCTTTTGGAGGTCCCTATTCAATGCAATGTAATTGGCTCTGAATCCAGGGTGATTTTGCCCTTCAGTGTCAATTCTGCCTGGAAACATTTTTGCTTGTCACTACTTGGTGGGTGATGGTACTGACATGTAGGGGATAGAGATGCTGCTCCACATCCTAAAATGCACAGGAATGTCCCCAGCAACAAAAAACAACCTGGTTCCTAATGCCACTAGGGGTTGAGAAACACTGCTTAGACGTATGACCATTGTGGTAATAGAGCAATCTGGTGAACACTGGCTGTGGAGAACTGTAGATGCTAACTAAATACGGAGACTCCCTGATAGAACTATCTAGCACCGGGGAAGTCATTACCGCCTAACTTAGCAAATAACCAGCTGCAACTAATATAAGTGCTATGAAGCAGAATAGTTACCTAATTATTTTACACACATAAAGTCATTTTATCCCCAAAGATCTTATATTCTTATTTCCACAAGTATAAAATTCATATTTTTCGTATTTCCATCTTTCTGAAACCTGAAATATAAAAAATATATACACTTATCGTGTATCTTCAATGTGGCATTGATTCTTACTTTGCTTTAAAACCACTATTAAGCTGGTGTTTCTTAAAATACATGTTATCTTTGATTCGAAGACATAATACCATAATATGTATTTTTCTCTTAAAAAGCACTGAGATAAGTAGATAGGAAGGACTCTAAGTTTTTTGTTTGTTTTGTTTTGTTTTCCGGTACAAATTGCAAGGCCTTCTATAAGACCTAGCAAATCAGAATCCCTGGGGATTAGATCTGGAAGTAGCATTTTATAGAGTTTCCCAGGTGATTCCCATTTAGATGATCCAAGAGGTATTCAGTCTCCAGATTTGGAAGTTATTGATATGAAGAAAATACTAGGTTTGGAGAGAAGGCTTTACTGCTCCACTAATTTTCTGACCTTGGGTAAGCTAATTAGCCTCTTTTGGACATTACTTTCTTCATCCAAATAGTGGTTCTCAAACTCGGGGTGCACTGATACAAATATCACCTTGACTGATATAAATATTGTCTCAGAGAATCCATGAGTTCATAATGATGTAAGTTAATAGTTGAATAAAAAAAAAAAATGGGTGAGAAAAGACAGCACTTTCTTATAGAATGCCAACTACTATGTATAGAAGGAATGTCAGGATTAGAAAATCATCCATAAATGCTAAAGCTAGTGGTAAAAATTTGATGAAGAACAGGATATTTATATTCTTTCAAAGTATCTCCCCATAAATAACTTGTTAATTCCAAATCAAAAAATAGTAACTCTACAGTAGATAACCCTGGCAAGGACCACCTTAAGTAAGTGGCCAAAACTAATATCACAAACGTTGGGACAAAGTGACATCGTGTGCCTCCTGGCGTGACACATCAAGAGGATCATGATGCTACCTTTGTGATATTCCTGCCCAAAATGCGTAACTTCTATGGAATTATGAGGGAACATCAGACAAGCCAAAATGAAGAGCATTCTACAAAATAACTGGCATGTACTCTTCAAAAATAGCAAGGTCAAGAAACACAAAGACTTAGGAACTCTTTCAGACTAAAAGAGACTAAAGAGACATGACAATTAAAAACAATGCATGATTCTGGATAGGACAATTGACGGAATCTGAATATAGGCTGTGGATTAGATAATAGTAGTGTATTAATATTAAATTTCCTGATTTTGATAATAGGACTGTAGTTATGTAAAAGAATTATCTTATTCTTAAGAAAATCCATACTGAAGTATTTAGAGGTAAAGAGACATGATTTCTGCAATCTACTCTCAAATGGTTTTGAGAAAGAAAAAAAATTATCTATCTATCAATCATCTATTTTTCTATCTAGACAGATATATAATACTGAGGCAAATAATGTCAAAATGTAAAAATTGATTAATTTGGGGATAGGAGAGTACTTTATATAATCCTTGCAACTTTTCTCTAAGTTTATACCAAATAAATAGTTAAATACTAATCCCATTCCCACTCTCTTCTCACTTTTTGGAGATGAACACTGACTATGTGCTGCAAAGAATAAAGACAGCACAAAAAGTAGTAAGAGTAACTGAAAGAGTTTTTTTCCCCCGATTAAAGATTTTTATTATTTACTTCTAAACTTTTTTGGGGAAGGCAATCAGCACACTCACTGTCAGAAGCCGAGGTCATGCACTTGAAAGGAGGGAGAGCAAAAAGCAATAAAGACAGCTTTGGGGGAAGTCTTTTGAAAATGCTCTAGAGTAGGGGTCTCATACTTTTAAAGTGCATAAAAATCACCTAAGACCTTGTTAAACGCAGATTTTGATTCAGCAAGTCTGGAGCAGGCTGAGCTTCTGCATTTCTTTTTCTTTTTCTTTTTTTTTAAAGATTTTATTTATTTATTTGACAGAGAGAGACACAGAGAGAGCAGGAACACAAGCACAGGGAGTGGGAGAGGGAGAAGCAGGCTTCCCGCAGAGCAGGGAGCCCAATGCGGGGCTCGATCCCAGGACCCTGGGATCATGACCTGAGCCGAAGGCAGACACTTAACGACTGAGCCACCCAGGCACCCCTGAGCTTCTGCATTTCTAATAAGCTCCCAAGATGCTACTATTCTGAATACTACACCTCGAAAGGCAATTCTGAGGCAAGAGCAGGGGTCATCAGACAGGCACCTGTTTTTATAAAGTTTTATTGGAACACCCAGCCATGTCCACTTGTATACGTACTGTCTATGGCAGATTCGAGTAGCTGCAGCAGAGACCATAGAGCAGACAATACCATAAATGATAATTATCTGGCCATTTTACAGAAAAGGTTTGAGCACCCCTGGCCTATAATGATTAATAATGACAGAATCCAGAATCAGAATGTCTGAGTTTGCATTCCGGCTTTGCCACGCATAAGCTTTGTGCCTGGAGTTGGTCAGCTTCTCTGAATCCATTTCCTGTTTAAGGAGAGGATAATAATAGTACACAAGCTTCATAGAGCTGTTAGAGGATTAAACTGAACAGTACAGGTAAGGAATTTAGCATGCAAATATAAGTGTGCCCAAGATACCCTAAAAGTCTAAATTCTGAGGCTCTGCTTCCAGCAATGTGATTCCGGAGGTCTGGGGTGGGGCCTGGGAATCTATGTCCGGAAACATCCCCTCCTACAGGATTCTGATGCAAATGTTGCAGAAGGCCACACTTGGAGGCCAATGTTTAGCAAGTTCTTGTGTTCACCATATGTTCAAGTCCACTTGCCCCATTGTTCCTCCTTCCCCTCCTCACTCTCCTCATTATCTTTCTCATCCCTTGCTGCCCTGCATCCTCTCTGACTCTGGGTACTCCAAGTCATACAGTCCTTACACCCAAGTTTGCTTTCCAACTTGTCCCTATGACTGCAGCTTGACTTTCGTTCCTAACTTATTAATAACTCTCTTATTAGTAACTTATTAATGAAATTCCTTTTGGGTGATTATAATTTGTCCCCCTTGCATATCTTGCACTTGACTCCACCTAAGATGGTGCTCTGAAAGTTCAACCTGGCTGTGACCTAGATTCATCTCTTAGGTGGGGCTTGACCACCATTTAGTCGGAGCAACTGGAGAGGAACACTGAGTGGGGTAAGTAGTTCCCATTATCACTGTCAGGGCACAATTGATGGAACAATGAGATATCTGGTCCACAAGTCATCTCAGAACGTAATTGTGGTTTTCAAACATACAGCTTCTTCCTTTGAAAGTACTCTACACTAGAAGTAGCAGGTACAAAGTGTTTTGAAAAATCAGTGTTATTTATATCCTATCTTACAATATGTGTTCATTAATATAACAGTGGACTTTGCAAAAGTTTTCTCAACTGCTCCATACCCCCACCCACACACCTCTACACACGCAAACAAAAACCTCACTGATTTAAATGGATTTTGGTCTTGCTGAAGAAAGAAAGCATAAAATGAATTATGCTTATAATTATGAATTATAAGTCTTAATATCACAATTTCTTCAGAATGTTTTTTTTTTAATTTTATTTATTTATTTGTCAGAGAGAGAGAGAGCACGAGCAGGGGGAGTGGCAGGCAGAGGGAAAAGTGGTCTCCCCACTGAGCAAGGAGCCTGATGTGGGACTTGATCCCAGGAGCCTGGGATCATGACTTGAGCCGAGGGCAGATGCTTAACTGACTGAGCCACCCAGGCATCCCCAGAATGTTTTTTTTAACCTGTCAAGAATTTAGGGGTATCTAGTAATTTTCCATTATGTACCAGTAATTAGTTGAGGAGTTAACAAAATCAGACACTGAATCTTTTGAGTAGCCTTAAATTACCCTTTACTATCTCACTTTTTATTTACTGGAGGAATAAAAGGTATTATTTCTGAAGACATAGTCAGCATTTCTAAGCTAACTGAAAGTCACATTTTAATATCTTTTTTACAGTTTAGAATTTCTACTCCAGAGCTACCTTTGACCCCTGATTAGGCTATTTTCAGCATGTGATTTCTTTTTCCCTATTTACATACAAACTAAATCAGGTGGAATACTGTGCTAACAGAAGTCTGAGATATTTTGCAAATGCTTTGGGTTTTTTTCTATATAAGGTAAAAGAAAAAGAAGAGTTATATTTATCTCATCTTATTTCTAGTCATAGAGATTGTCATTGCTTTAGTTTAAGAAATTTAGGCCTTGACTACACATACAACAATTTTAAATTCACTTAATTAAGCAGAAATGATTATATTTGGTTATGATTTTTACATCTCATTATTCCTTTTCAGCTTAAGATGTGGTCATTGACTTTGTTTTTCACTTTTAGCAGTACGTTCAACTATAAATTATTCCCCTCCTTTCCTCTCTATCTATGATCTCACTCCCACCTCATTCGATAGATGTAGGACAAATCAGTGTATTGAAGCAAATGTGCACAGATGAAAAGTTAAAATAGAGAAAGTCATGTTAAGGGTGACGAAGACCTGAGGAAGAAATTAATTTTGTATTTGTACAATTTTTCTGAAAAGCATAAAAACCCAACTATGAATAAAATAGAAAAAAAATGAACATCCCGGGGCTCCTGGGTGGCTCAGTCAGTTAAGCGGCTGCCTTCAGCTTGGGTCATGATCCTGGGGTCTTGGGATCGAGCCCCACGTCCGGCTCCCTGCTTGGCGGAGAGCCTGCTTCTCCCTCTCCCTCTGCCTGCCACTCTGCCTACTTGTGTTCTCTCTCTATCTCTCTGTCAAATAAATAAATAAAATCTTAAAAAAAAAAAAAAATGAACATCCCTTTCAATCTAAGAAAAAAACTTGGTATTACAGCAATACTACCATTTATTAATTACTTTTTGCCAGGCTGTGTGCTGAACAATTAATTGACTTACTAATTCATTCACTTTTTCAATAGTTAAAAGGAATATTTGTTAAGCCCCTGCTCTGTGCACTATCTTAGGACCAAGGAGCTGGGGATAAAATGAAGTTCTTCCTCCTAAGAGAGAAGAGGCTCTAATCTTGGAAGAGAGACACTAAGCATAGAAACAAATATATAATATGTTAAGTGGAATACAAAAGGGAGTGGAGAGAGAGGCTTCTTGGATTGGCTCTCCAACAAAAGCTGCTTAATAAGCTGGAGTTTGAACATAGATCTGAAGGCAAGATGAGAGTGAGCTCTGAGAGTATCTGGGGGGGAGAGAGTTCTGGGCAGAGGAAAGAGGAAATGCCATGTGCTTGGCATATTTGAGGGAGACTGGGGCCACCAGTGTGGCTGTAGTGGAGTGAGCAAGCGTGGGGAAGGCTAAGAAAGGTATCAAGAAAGTGGGTGAGAGGTAGATCATATAAAGCCTTGAGGTCATGAAAAGGACTTTGGAATACACACACGAGATGAAAAGCCATTGGAAGGTGTTGAGCAAAGGAGGGAGATGATCATTAGGTTGACATGTTGAGAAAAACAATTGGGAGAGCACAAAGATAAAAATGGGTAAAAATAAAAAAATAAAAAATAAATAAAAAAACAAAAAAAAAATAAAAATGGGTAAGCCAATTAGAGAATGTTTGCAATTAATATCCAGGTTGAGAGTGGTAGAGATTGCCTAGCTATTTCCAAAACCCATTTTCTCTTCTCCTAAGCACACAGCTAGACTTTTTCCCAGCTTCTTTGCCGTTAGGCCTGACCATCTACCTGCTCTCTGACTTCTGGAATGTGAGTAAAGTGAAGTACACCACTTCCAGGCCTGGCCCCCAAATCTCCCATGTGCCACCTCCATGCTCTTTTGCTTTTGCAGTTTTGAGGCCAGTGTTGAAGGTGCAGGGCCACAGGGATGAAAGTGGGTGTTCCCAGGCTCACTGCTGAGATAGATGACAGATGACTATTGATCAAGAGTATAAAGCAAACTTCTCTGGTGGTAAACCATTGAGATATTCTGAAGCAGCATCTACTATTACCTACCCTAGGAAGTGATGGGTCATTTTTCCTTGGACTAGGGTGCTAGAGGTGAAGATGATGAGGAGCGGTCAGATTCTACATAATTAGTAGAGTGACTGGATTTTTCAAGGATTTGGATGTGGTAAGAAAGTAAGAGAAAACCAAGGACCATCTGAAGGGTTTTGCCTTGAATATTTGCAGGAAGGAATTGCCATTTATTGAGATGGAAAGATTGAAGGAGGAGGGGCACCTGGCTCGCTCAGTTGGGAGAGCATTTGACTCTTGATCTAGGGGTCATGAGTTCAAGCCCCACATTAGGTGTAAAGATTACTTAAAAAAAAAAAAAAAAAAAAGATTGGAGGAGGAATAGTTCTGTAGGGTGGAAAATCAGAAGTATCATTTTGTACATGTTAAGACTGAGATGCCTGATGTTATCTTCATGACTATTTTATATAAATATTGTTATCTTCACATTTAGGATGAGGAAACAGAGGCTTGGTAAGGCCAAGGATTTCATCAAGGGAACGTGTGAGAACAGGAATCTGAATTCAGCTGTGGTGAGTTCGTTATACTCAGGCATACTATCCTTTCCCAGAATGTGACATGTACCCACATAGGGTACATACATTTAGCAAACAAAAAACATCACAGTGAGGTGGTACTCTCTGAGGTAACTAATTTAAAGAAGAAAAGGGAGAGGGAGAGAAAAGAAAGAGAGGAAGGAAAGTAAAATGATAATAGAAATGACTGGATTTTAGGAAAGCGGGACTGAGGCCGCTTCTACCATTCAGGTTGAACAGTGAGGCTAGTGCCCCAGGTGACACAGAATTACTGAGAGCATGGTGGACCAGCCGAGCAGGTGAAGCAACAAGGCTTTGCAGGGACTTTGCTTCTGGATGTGGCAAACCCAGACTTTAGACGAGAGTTCTAAGTTATTAGCCAGCAGAAACCAGGCATATCTCAGCAGATTATAGTCCAGAAACTAGATCCGATTAGCAACTTCATGGCAGAAGCCAGGAAGACCTTCTGACAGTCTGCAGATCTGAAGCCCCCCATAAAGTCTATCAAGCTGTGAGCTGTCACTCCCCCATACACAGATGACATCTCAAAGATGAGCAAGGAGAAGAAATGAAAGATCTACAAGACTGAGAAATCACCTGAAAAGCACTGAGTCATTCAAAAGAGACTATTTAAGTGGAAACATATTGGGACCCCATTATTTGGTACATTTAAAACCTGCCTCCTCCTCCTCATCTCCCTGTGGAGTTAGGGTTCACAAAGATTTGATCATGTCTATAGAAGCAAAGAAGTTGTTTTTCTTTGCTCACCCAATTCTCTATGCATGGTAAATTTATGGCCCATTCCACCACTGAGTTTTTATTCAAATGTTACTCCTTCTCTAAGTCTATAAAGACAATTGTGTAAATAGAGATGATTCTCTGCTCTACTCTATTGTCCAAGGAAATCTGCATTAATTTCTTTTTACCAGGTTTTGGTTTTTGTTCTTATTTTGTCTTACTTTAATTTGAATGTGTCAGGGAATTAAGGAGCCCTCAGGTAAACCTCAGAGAGGGTTTTGAGCTAACTACGGTAGCAAGCTAGGGAAATCAAGGAATTCAAATCCTCCTGTGAAGAAAACAGACAAAGGAAAACACATGAATCATTGTGTGCTTCATAATTTCTGCCTCTCTCTGCTCATTCATCTCTGATTATTTTTGCTATGACTCTTCTCTTTCTGGATTTTTTTTTGTTTTTGCTCCTGGAGTCCTGCCGTGGATTCTCAGTTTGCTGTTTGTTCTTGGGCCTTATTTTTTGGATCCACTATCAATCATTTGGTAAGGCTTCAACTTTCAACACCTCCTATTCTTATGGGAGAAAGAGCTTGAGACAGTTTTTTAGGTCCTCAGGAAGAACAAAAGGATAAGTCGCCCATTCCACTAGCTTCAAAACCTCTAGAAATGGTCTGCAGGGGAGGTGAGGCTTTTTCAGAATCAACTCCTATGGAAAAGAGCTTTAAAATTCCATGATGGTAGTGCTTAGACCTTGGGAGTTCCAACTTCACAGAAGTAGCAGCAACAACAATAATAAAATTGGCAAGAGACAAGCAACAAGTAGATAAAGGAAACCCAACCTAAGTGCAAGAACTAGCTGCCAAAGTGAAATTAAAATGAAAAGATCTATCACCCAAGCACAAAACAGAAAGGAAGATTTTACAAAAGGAAAATCCAATGCAGACTATTCCATCTGACTTCAAGCAAAGTCCAGAAGTAGAAACACTTTTGTATTAAAAAAAATTCAGTTGTGGTGCTATTCACATTTGACACTGACTTTAAAAAATATACAAATTATCAAACATACACAAAAGTAGAAAGAAAAGTATAGTAAAGTGACTATTGTTTTTAAAAAAGATAAAGATAAAACCTCCACTTTGGAAATGTAAATATGCCCTGGACTCCTGAATTTTGTAATATCTGGGAAGAACCCACTTATATGATATCTGCAATAGACAAAGGTTTTGTGGTTGTTACTGTTAATGTTCTTAGAAATCTAACTTCCTTTCTAGTTCTTATCTTCCAATTTTTAAAAATTGAAATATAATCAACATATAACATTGTACTAGTTTCAGGTATACAATATAATGAGTTGATATTTGTATATATTGTAAAATGATCACCTCCATAAGTCTAGATTAACGTATCACCACACATAGTTATACTTTTGCGGGTGTGATGAGAAATTTAAGATCTCTCTTCGCAACTTTCAAATATACAATACAGTCTTATTAACTCTAGTCACCATGCTGTACATTACATAATCCCCAGGACTTATTTTATAACTGGAAGTTGGACCTTTTGACCATCTTCACCTATTTTTCCCACCTTCCAGCCCTGCCTCTGGCAACCACCACAATTTCCCCCCTTTTTTCTGGATAGCAGAAAGAAAGTACCCAAGTAGCAGCAACTATCACTGGAGCTAATGCAGGGCCAGTCCTCTGTTCACTCTACAGATGCTCGTTGTGGTTCCTCCTGTGCCACAGGGGCGATTAGCTGGGTCATCCTGGAATTCTAGAGGAATTCTATTCCTTTCCTCCCCACCCTTCTTTAAGAACGAAAATTTTAACCAGGTTCTGAGAATCCACGTCTCAGATGTGTTGGCTCTATTGCACTATAATATATTTTGGTATATTGAGCCATTCTACATCTTCCTTTGTTTAAGTAAACTCATCATTGTTCCTCTTTTAACTGGGCAAATTATAAAATATTCAGTAAATGATATTTACTGAAAATTGACTGCTTGCTAAGTTCTTTAGGTGGGTTTTCCAATTTAATCTTCACATTAGCCCTGTGAAGTAGATACTATTATTAGCTCCATTTTACTGTGAGAAAATTGAGACTGATGAGGAAAATGAGGTATACATTAGATTGTATACCTGAATTGGATGGTTGATTACCTCATCGAAGATTTCAGGGTGGCAGAGCTGCATTTTGAACTGGGTAGGCTGACTCCAGAGTCTAAGGTCCTAGACATAATACTGCAGTGCCTCCTGTACATGAAAACATTTGGCTCCATGCTTAATTAAAAGTCAATAATAACTAATAAACAACTGGTCTACCTACCTTTAAATAGTTTGTTTCTGGCTTGTTATTATCTATTGTTGGAGGTCAATTCTAAGTTTTCACAAATGGAACATAGTCGTTCTTCCTGTTAATGTTTCTAGCACAGTCCCATGTAGTACATGATATGCTGATAGGCTTCTAAAAGATTGTGTTTTTGTTCTTGAAGTTTTTATTTTTTTAACAACTTTATTGAGATATCTTTTATATATAATGTTCTTGAAATTTTACTAAATAGCAATATTAATTTGAATCTAGAAAAGAATCATCATTGTTTTCAAACAGTCATAAAGCTTGAATATAATTCCTAGTGAAGATGAATCATTAATTGACAGTCCTCTTTCAACAGAGAAGAAGTTGGTTGTCCTTGGAGCATTTGTTTTCATTCATTTACTGCTTTATATGTCAGGTTGCTCCAGCTTTATACAAATGTTACTAATTTCTCAGCCTTGATGGTGAAAATGTAGACCATTCATTCATCAAATAGTTTTTGAATGACTACTCAGTGCTGATTGGTCTCTCATTGGGAGACAATCATGACTAGGCACAGACTTTTACTCAAATTTGTAAGAGACAAGTCAGGAAGTAGGGCAGACAAATTATTAAAGTACAATGTATAAAGTGCTCTACTAGAGCTAGACACAAAGCTCTAAAGAACTAGGGTAGCATGAAGGAGAGAAGAGAGGAAAGGCCATAATCTACTCAAGGATTGAAGAATCAAAAAAGGATTCAGAGAAGAGGTGCTTTCTCTTAAAGGTAGAAGCTGTTCCTCCTTAATTGAACCACAGTCAAGTACTGATCAGAAGGAGGTGGATGGTGGTGAGTATATGATCAAGAGGGAACATTCAATGACCAAGGTGCAAAGACATGGAAACCAAAGGACTTGGTGCATTCAGAGAATCACAAATATCTGGTTAGACTGGGACGTCACATCTGAAGTGGAGGCTGGGAGAGAAGAAGCTGGAAAGGTAAAGATGGGTCAGCAGGTGCTTAGAAGGCTTGTGGGTGGCCTGCTGATAGATATGTGTTCTACACTGTTGGTACTAATAAAGGATTTTAAGTGACACAGTGACATGATTTTTGATTTTAAAAGACAGCTCTAGAAGCAATATCAATGGTGATCCCAGAGAGGAAAGAGACCAGTTATGCAGATGCCAAGTCTAGGCTTGACATAATCTTCAGCATTTACAGTGCTAAAGATCACCTTAGCATGCCAGCATTAATGTTAAGCATCAGACTTGTCTACTCAGTACTCAAAACACCACACCTTCTGTAATGTATTAACTAACAACACAGATTTTTTTCCACATATAAGAAAGAGAACTGGGCAGGTTCCTTTATAAGAAAAGCTGAAATAAAAGAATAAGACATGCACAAAGAGCTTTCTACCAAACCAAACCCTGTTATTGGTAACGCCATGAAGGGAATAGCTCAGGCTATCAGAAATCATAATTTCAGTTTTGTTGAACATCAAAAAACCATGTAATAGTCTCCAGGAGATGGATTTATACATTATTCAACATTAAATTCTGTCTTGAAATGATGATACTCACATGCCATTGGATGATATTAAACTATACACACTTTGAAATATCCCTTTTCATTTTTCTCTAGAGTTATTTACCTAGCTAAAGGAAGCCACTATTTCCATGGCTAAAAGAAGAAAGTAAACGGGCTTTCATATGAGGAGAAAGTCCATTCTTATTCTAAATCCTAGCCAATGAGCCCATGAATAATGCCAAAACCTGCTTGCTATTTAATCTTTTATCTTCACACTAAGTTTTCATAGACTTAACTGTAACCTTCAACTATTTACCACCAGCTTTTTAGCGGAAAAATTCATAGTTAGAAGTATTGTATAATGATTTCAAAGTATGGTTCTATGGGTCAGAAAAAAATTCTCTTTTGAGACAGCTAAAATGTGTTTGTGGAAAATTACACATAAATAATTATATATCACACAGCAGACTAAGAGAGGTAGTGATGTGCCAAGACTGGGAATTTTGAGATCAGGGATTGAGGAGAATAAAAAAGGCTTAGACAGTTGCAGTGGGCAACAATGGTACCTTTTACTTTTACATTTCAATGGTGCCTAGATAGTGGAGTTTGTTTGCAATAGAACAAACTTATCCTACTTCTTATCTGAAGTAAGAAAGGAGCAATTAGAGGGCTGGCAAGAGGTGAGGGCAGAATGAAGAGTAGAGGTCTTGGCTGAAAATACAGAGCACTGGGTGTTACACACAAACAATGCATCATGGAACACTGCATCAAAAACTAATAATGTAACGTATGGTGATTAACATAACATAATAAAATATGTTATTATGATTAACATAATAAAATAAAATTTAAAAAAAAGAAAATACAGATGTGCACAGTTAGAAGAAGCTGTCCACTTAGAGGCAACATCGCCAATAGATAGAAGAAGTGATTAAACAGAATGAAAATGCAAATGTATACCCAAATCCCCCCTGGCAGATGAGGGCATGTTTGTGGCCATACAACATTCCTCTCCTAGAAGTATTGCCAAAGGTCAAATGAAGAGTTTTCCAGAGGCTGGCTATCCAAGGTTTAGATTTAGATTCAGATGCAACTAATGGTTATTGAGGGCCAGACATCTTGCAATGAGTTTTCAAATAGCTTAGTTAACTGACTGAATTTTTGCAATCATTCTGTGAAGTACATATTAAATCAAATAGTTTTATAGATCAGGAAACTGATTCTCAGAGAAGTTAAGGGACTCACCTAAGATTCAAGAGATGATCATAGAGGAGTCTGGATTCCAACAGCGGCCACTCTCCTAGTTGAGATCGGTGCCTGTCCTCCCTCAGAAGGAGCTGCCTCTCCAGGTTCCATTTGTGTCCCATGATTCAGTGAAAACAGAAGCTGCGAAATGTGGGCAGGGTACCTGGCAAGGACAGCTTTCTCTGCCAAGTCTTAGGAAGCAAGTCAGAGCCAAAACATAACTCCCCACCGGGCCACGTTGGTAGCACCCCGGGGGATTAAGAGATGAGTTAGAATCCAGAGAGTGTTCAGTTCCTCTGAGGGTATTGTTGGCTCTGTTCAACCCCTTCGGCTGCTCTTAGAATTTAGGAAGCAACACAGACGTCGCTCTGACAGTTCTGGCTGGCACACCAGTGCGTGTCCAGAAACTGAATATTGCAAGGTCGTTTGAAAAATATTGCTCCTTTAAGAATATTTCTCATTTAAGAGTTCGGTCTGGCCCAGACCCAGTAGAGTCAAAGTATTTTGAGAAGAGTTGGAAGATCCACTCTAACAGTAGTAGGAGTTGTGATGGAGGTGGTGGGCGTGGAGGTAGGAATAGCAGTGAGGAAGGGGCGGTGGGAGGGGCGGCGGCAACAGCTCCGGCGGTCCCAGCGGCCCCGGCGGTCCCAGCAGCCCCGGCGGCAGTGTGGGAGTGGTAGTCCTAGCTCACACATACATAGTGCTCAGCCTGCCAAGGCACTGCGCTAAGTGCTGTGATGGATACTGACGTTAAGTCTCACACCTCCGCGAGGTAGGTGCTATTACGATCCCCATTTTTCGGACATGAATGTAAGGAAAGGAGTAACTGAGTAACTGCTCAAGTCACGGGGCTGGGATGCCACAGATCCAGCATCCCACTCAGGCAGCCTGATTCTAGAACCCCACTCTCCACCGTGAAGCTATACTGAACGTAACAACAGTAATGCAATGCTTGATAAATAATCATCATGATCGTTTAAATAATCACAATTTAAATATTTTAATACCAATTTAAAATTCTTTATAATAATTCTTCCAAAGCGTTAACAAGAATCATTAAATAATAAAAATCTAGCATCGATTAAACTCTTATTAAATTTCAGGTGCCGTGCTTTGCCGTGTGTTTCGTTTAATCCTCATAACGACATTCTAAGCTAGATGTTATTATGATCATCACTTTTGCAAATGAAACAATTAAATAAGTCAATAAGCTGGGGTAGAGGTGTAGCACTCTAAGGGGGACGCGTGGGATTTGCATCTTCACAGAGTAAATCTCTAGGGGAGGCCCTTACACATGCTTCTTTAAACCATAAGCCTTTGAGATATGAAGCTACCTTACCTGAGGAATAATCAAGATGTTATTGTCTACCTATTGTACGTTCAATATCCTTTCCGTGGAAGACAAAGAAGTACAAGGCAGAGTATTTTACCATGATTGGAGAGGGACCTGAAGCCACCGCAGAGAGGGACAAGGGGCAGTGGGAAGCGACACTGCGGGGCTAGCCTCGAATCTGCAGGCACTGAGATGAGGACCTGGGGAGTGAGGGCGGGTAGGTATCTAGGAAGACAGGAGAAAAGGAGGCAGTCTTTATTCTGCCTGCTGGTTCATTCACTTAAACCGGATCGACCCCCAAATTGAGTTAACTTTGCCCAGAAGGCAGCAGGACAGTCTGCTGGGTTGGGTTTTCCGCAGGATGGATTTGGGCTGCGCAGGCTGGAACCCGCAGGCAGGGTTCCCCTCCCGCGAATGGCGAATGGGCAGCCGGGCCACCGACGCCGCACTCGCGGGACAGCGGCTCCGCTCCCTGCCCTGCCGCTAAACTGGCTCCAACTGGGATGGCTCAGAAAACCTTGTATTTAAGAAATACAAGCATGTTTCTGAATCAGGTCATTCTCAGGACACACTTGAGACAAATTCAAATACTTATTTTCACACACTGCCAGCGAGGGGAAAAATGTCGCGAAGTGTTTAAATGCCCTCTTCTGTGCAGAGGATGGTGAGCTCCAAACCCAGGGGCCAAAATGCTGCAAGGATAATCTGAGATTTCCAGTGACTTTGTGCCAGGACGTCCTCTTTAATTGCATCTTCCCATGTAGTCTGGCTTCCATTTACTTATAGGGAGCTCCAGCATTGGAGCCCTAAAAGGCTGATAGGAAGACACATACTTGCCCTTAAATAAATTGATAAAGTGGAAGGAATGAGGAATTTCCAGTAGAAGACAGAGGTTCAAATCTTGGTTGTGCCCATTATTTCCTGTGAGACTTGGGAAAATGTTACTCATACATGTATTCAGTTTTCAGATCTTTTTTGAGCACATCTGTGCCAGACATTATGCTGGGTGCGCCATATTTAGTGATAAGCAAGGGGGCCAACGATCCCTGTTCTCAGGAAGTTCACAGCCCAGGCAGCGAGACAAACAGTTATTAATTACAACTGTGGTAAACACCATAAAGGAAATATTCAGGATGCTGTGAAAATTTATAAAAGAGGATATCAACTCAAAACAACCCTGCCTCTCAAACTCTTCCTTTAAAGCCTGGGAATGCTATTTCTTGGCTTCATTTAATTGTGTGGTGATAAAAAAGAGTAAATATATCAGAAAATGCTATATGAAAGTAACAAGTACGTACATTTTTTTTTTAACTAGCATGGTGATTTCAAGAGCATGCTAATGTCCCTGATGCCCTGCTTCACATGGGACTACCACACACGGGTCACCCCCCACCACCACCACCCCGACCCCCCTCCCCTGCACAGGAAGGGAGTCCTGATGAAAGGCAGGCAGACATGTTAACCTTTCCCTCTCCACACCTGTGTGCACGCTGCCTGAAAAGAACCAAACCTGCACTTCCTAAGCTTCAGTATTCTCCTGTCATGTAACTACGTTTCAGAAATCCTCCAAAAGCATACTTAGAGGCCATCCAATAATCTTTTTAATCTTTTAACCAGAAAGTTTTGCTATCTGATTTGACTTTTTAATTTTATATATTAAAAAAAAAACCCTCTCAGATGAAACATTTTCGATTATACATTTTGAATCCAGGATTTTAACATGTCTGGCAGACAGAAATGTCCCAGAAGGCAAGAAGATTCATGTCCCTATATTTTATAAATTCGTGTTCAAATTCTGCAGCCAACCTAAGTATTTTTTTTTCCTTGAGGGTAATTAAATATTATTATAGTGGCTACTTCTGCCTGAAATAATTTCTTCAACTTGGAATTCATTGCTGTCTTCAGTTAGAGAAACACAGTGTTCAAGTTCCCAAAAGTCCAGATTTCCACATATGTACTTTATTCTTTTAATGATGAAAAAATAAAACCCTTTGTACTTTTAAACAGAGGAGGCTTGACTTTTCAAATTGGGGGGTGCTTCTTATTACTACAAGAAGGCATTCTGCTGAAATCTACCTTAGTTCCAGGACCTGGTTTATGGTTGGGAATAATAGGCAGCAGAGCAGAAGAGAGAGAGAGAGAGAGACTTCAAGTTTATATTCACATTTAAATGGTTATTGCAACAATTTTCTGCATTGGGTTTATGAAACTCTTTGCTTAAGCCTCATTGCTCAGATCTATCTATATCTGTATCTATATCAATGAGTATAGTTTAGTCAAAGGGATCTTTCTTGGGTTTCTATTGAGATTTTTGTTGTTTCTTTTTTCTTTCTTTCTTTCTTTTTGTAATTTACTCATATATCTAAAACCAGATTTCTGGGTGTCCTTTCACAAAGGAAAAGTTTGAGCTTTCAGAGTTTCTCAGTGAGAAGACATAGTATTCACATCATTTCATCTCCTCTTTGGATCCCAAACAGCTGCTGGGATCCTTGGATATCAAGTGAGAAGAGGAAGTGCTTTATAAAATGCCAGAGGCTCTCCCTCCCTTGGTTTATTTACTTCTTTTCTCCATTTTCCTTCCAACACACGATCTGGGTGATGGCCGATTCAGGGCAGAGATGATGTCAAACTGCTGTCAAGCCAATTGCATGGAAAAAGAAGAATGAACATGTTCGCTCTTCAAAATGATAGATTCCATGGCTCCACATTCATCATCTGGCTCATTGTGACCAACTCTGCTCAGCCCACCACAGGGTGACCTCGTTAGCACTGCCTATGCCCTTCCTGCCACCGTGGCCACCGGGAGGCTCTGCGTGTGTGGTGTGGTGTGTGGTGTGGGCTAATGAGGTCTGAGTCATGGAGTTTGGCTCTGTCCTTTCCAGCTGGCAGGCCTACAAGTGCCAGAGAAAGTCAAAGGGCCACACTCAGACAGACACGTCTGTTGACGAAAGGGAAGTGTCCTCATCTTCTTGGTGAGATCATCCACGTGACCTGTGCTGAATGATTGTCAGACAGTCAAAAGGCCCCGAGCCTTCAGTAAATTCATGTACTATCTGGAGGTAAATTTATCATCCAAGACAGCCTGCTTTGCAGACTGCAACGTGCATATCCTTAGCGGGAGAGGTGGCTCCGGGAGAACACAGCATGTGTCCCTGGAGCATCTGTTTTATTATCCTGGGAGATCGAAAACCTTTTCTAGAAAACTAATGGTCTTGTTTGATGTCTAATGCCAAAGTGGGATAAATCTTAAAGGTGAATAAAGAAACTTCAAAGAGATTTTGCACTTGGGCAAGGCCCTCATATTCCTTCTCTCAACCTTCTCTCCCAATCTCCCTCAAAACTTTCCCTTTTCTCTGCTACTTCAGTGAGACAGTTTAGATCGAACATCTTAAGACAGTGTTTTCCAAACAGTGGGTCATGACCCATTAGTGGGTTGTGAAAATAAATTTAGTGAGTCACAACTAACACTTAAAAAATGAAATAAAATAGAACATTTGGGTTGCAATGAAATGAATTCCTTACTGGGGACCATGGTAAAAAATGTTTCAAAGCTGCTGCCCTAAGTGATCGATTTCCATAACTCCTTCCTACACATAAAACAATCATTTAAAAAATCCTGACGATGATTAAAGCAACTCCTTTTTTAATGACACACTGGCCATGTCTGCTGATGAAGAAGAACAAGAAGAAATCACATGCTTATCCGAACCTCAGCCTTGGTATCTTATTATTTTTTCTTAAAGCAACCTCTAAATTTTCCATGGTAGAAGATAGAAGCGATTCAGGGCATGGTGTGTGTGAGTGTATGGGTGTGTGGCTTCTAAGGAGAGGAAATCACGTTGCTGGAAAGTGAAATCTTCAGACATAGTTTTTTATTTCAAGGCTTTCCAGTTACATGGCATCTTTAAAAAATTTGACATACAAAATTGTTTGGATGTTGGAATCCAAATCACGTAATTTCTCTTCCAGATGTTCTGCTTATTTGTGTAGTTCTTTTTAAATCTGTGTGTATAAGCCAGTGCTCAAGAGTATTGCTGTATGTTCAGATCATCTGTTTCTATGACCTTTGCCTTTATTGATTCGTTTTCTTTTGCCCTATTTTTAATGTTGCCTTTGAGATTAAAGTCATTTTTCTTCTGCAATGGTAGGTGAATGGTGACTTTGCCATTAAGAAGAGAGATTTTGATAAGGGAAAAAAAAAGAGATGGGTAGCCCCATAAGGCATTTTTTTTTTTTTAATGAACCTATTCAGAAAACAACGAGACAAACGATGTATACTTCCCTCGTAAAAACAAAGATGATACAGTGGGAACCAAAAATGATCTCAATAATAGCTAACATTTTTTGAGCACTTACTATGTACCTAGTACTGTTACAGGCATTTTAGAGGTATTATCTCATTTAATTCTCACAACAACCTTAAGTGAGAGGCATTAATATTATCCCAGTTTTTCTGAAGCTGAAACTGAGACTTATAGAGGTCAAGTAGTTTGCCCAAGGTGCCATCAGTGATGAGCAAGGTTTCTAGACAGGTGAAATGACTCTGCTGGCCTTCTTCCCAACCACTGACTCCTTGCTAAGACTCAATCACTATGCTCCATTGCCTCCCATAAGAAAATAAATAATACAAACAACAGATAATATTTCACATATTCCATTCAACAAATATTTCTCGACTGCCCACCACATGCCAGGCTCTATGCTCGATGCTAAGAATATATTGATCAGTCGAGTCAGATACTAAATCTATAGTGTACAGTAAAATATATAAAGATACAGGTTTCCCAGGCTCAATTCCAATGATAGATCTCTGTGGCTAGGAGGGAGAAATGGGGAGAAGAGGAACTTTCTGTGAAGTCAATTTTAAGAACTTTAATATAGCAGCATTTTAAGAGTGTACCACAAATTAATTTTGTAGCCAGCTTCCAGTTATTTCTAGACATTCTCCGTAAGAGGAATTAAGCTTGTGATGGAATTTTTTAAAAATATTTTATTTATTTATTTGTCAGAGAGAGAGAGAGCAGAAGCAGGGGGTAGAGGCAGAGGGAGAGGGAGAAGCAAACTCCCTGCTGAGCAGGGAGCCCGATGCGGGGCTCAATCCCAGGAGCCTGGGATCATGACCTGAGCTGAAGGCAGACGCTTAACTGACTGAGCCTTGTGTATACTACGCAATGGTGCATAGTATAGTCATGGGGAGATTCCCGATCAACCCCTTCTTTCCCAGCCAAGCTGAGTTTCCCCAAGAAGACTTCTGCCTTGTCCAGCTGGTACGAGGTCTAAGTATGCAACTTCTAGTAGCAACAGACTTGAGGTTGAACCCAGCTCTGTCTTCTCTTTCATAGCTGTGTGCCTTTCAGCCAGGTGCTGAACTTCTCTTTTACTTTTTAAATCCTTAACAAAATACTTCAGCCAAACAAAACTGTGAGGGGAATGATATAATGATTACTCATCTGCTCAAGTCCCAGCTTAAAAATCAAACATGGGGTGCCTGGGGTGCTGTCAGTTAAATGTGCAACTCTTGATTTCGGCTCAGGTCATGATCTCAGGGTGGTGAGATCGAGCCCCGCGTCGGGCTCCACACTTAGCTTGGAGTCAGCTTGAGACTCTCCCTCTCCCTCTGCCCCTCCCTGCTGTGCTTTCTGTCCCTCTCAAACAAATAAATAAAATCTTAAAAAAAAAAAAATCAAGCATAGAACTGGAGTGGCAGCCCCAATTGCACAGTCTGACCCCATCTTCTTCCACCAGAAGAGAATCAATTTGAATTTGATGTTTGTCATTCCTGCCCATATCCTTAACACTCACTATGTATGTGTTTATGTCTAGGCAGTATGTACTATTGTTTGGCATGTTTTGGAAAAAAGTACATAAACTGTATTATCCTGTGGATAACCTATGTAACTTGCTTTTTTGCTTCAGTTTTCTGTTTAGGAGATTTATTTATCATATAACCTCTCTGAATCTTAGTTTCTTCATTGATAAAATGAGCATTGTAGACATATTGCATAAGGTTGGTGTGAAGATCTTAAAGAAAACAACATATAGGCTGTAAGTGGTAGAGTATTTGGCACATCATAGATACTAAAGAGAATGCCATTCTCTTTCTGTCTCTCATGGATCAGTGTGCTGCATCTGACAACTCAGAAGAAGCAGCCACTTGGCTTGCTCAACTGTAATGTGCACATTACAGTTTGCCAGTAAACATTCTCATTGGTATCAAAATGGCCCCACACAGGACAGGCAAGCTCATTATAAGCATTAGCATCTAATGTTTCCTGAGAGGATCCAACCTAAGTATGCTGCTTCACATAGTTACAGTCATAATTTCCTTCTGGTTCTTCAACATCAGAGTTAGATTTCTGAATATGTAAAATATAAAAATACCATACAAGTGCGATTTATACATGGAACATTCTGAAAATTCTATGTTAATCATCTCTGATGAAGATATTATAGAAACATAAACAAACAGCAGTGTGATTTAATATACTCAACTTCTGTTTTTCCTCAACCTATTCTTCCCACACTCTTGTGTACAATTCTCTATTTTTGTTATTTTATATTTAATTGCTTCTGCTAAAGTAAACATATTGCTAGAATTGCCAATTACCTTATAAATATTCAAATCATGCATTGCTTTCATTGAGATGGTTTTAGTTTTCCTGGAATCCCAACAAATTTCAATCAATCATTCATACTATAAAAATGTGGTTAGAAACCTTTGAATAATTTGTCTGAGATTTAGGTTCCTTATACCATTTGGCCTAATGTTGACTGAAGGGATGCCTGTCTACACAATGTCAAAACACGTAGTATTTCAATCTTTTTGGTAAAAATTGTCATTTTGTAAGATGGAAAAGGGAGGAACATAAAACTGATTTTTGAGTTTTGTACAGAGAAAACAACTGATTTATTAATGAAATATTTTGCTTTTCTCCAGATTATTTTTTTGTTGTGTAAATGTAAGCACAATCATAGAGAACATATTTACTTATGGTAAACCACATTAAAAAAGAGAAATTCTTACAATCTTAATGTAGTCAATACATGCGCTGAATCATATACTAAGAGTAAATGTTAGGTGGGAGGAATAGAGCTTCTATTCCCAAGGTTTATTATTTTCCAATTGAACTTGACTTCCAAGTAAAAACCAGCACCTAGCCTTCAGCATGAAATACAGAGGATGGCAGTTGTGTGTAAATCTAATTAATAACCTATTGAAAATCCTTCTTACACAACTGGTTAAAGATGAAGCTGATCATCTGATCAAAGGGAACCACCAGATCTCTAAATTATATAAATAGGCAGAAGAGGTAATTGTTTTAAAGGTAAGGCTTAAAGCACTAATTGGTGGTACTTTTCTTGAAACAAACTCAGCCCAAGGTAAATTAATAGTGGTTTCCAAAACATCCGCGAAGAATTATTACACTAAAACTATTAATTTTGCTTAATTCTTTTTCCTTTCTATAATTATGATATAGTGTCTCATTGTTAAGGAGATGTTAAAAATGTCTGCCTTATTTACATCAGCCATTATTCTTCACAGGTGGCAAGAACTATCTACAAATTGTACAACATGTTACCAAAATATTTATTTGAACTAAGTATTTTTAACTGAAAAATTCAATTAACATTGATGAGCTTAGCTCTAAGACTTCATGCAGTTGATGGGACACAATCTTTTTCAATTACTGGACAGCTTTCCTCACACCCCTCACTGCCCTGTTCTGTTTCACCAAAATAATTGATTGCTTTAGAGGAGTTCAGATAGGATCAAAACTCATGTGAAATGGGCATCTCAGGTATTGTTTAAACAAATAATTAGACAAAAATGAGACCAGTGATTTTAGATGGATTTTTGGCAATAGGCAACACAAAATTATCCTAGTTTGCTAAAGAATGAACATCTTCTTAGCTCATTTATTACTACTGTTGATAGTCCAGAAATAACTGTACATTCATGTTTCCCATGGGTTATACAGGTACTCCTTGCCTTGCATAGTGCAGACAGGTATAAATAACCCTGCAAAATGTGTAAAGCTATCTTAATAATCAATGGGAAAATTATGACTCTTCTTGACCTTTAAAATCTTTTCTCAAAACATTAACATTACTGTTAAGGTTACTGCTAATGTGCCATTTATCTTACCGTTCGTTATAAATGTGTAAGGAAAATTTTAGAAGCAGTAACACTAACAATTATTTAGTATTCTATACTTTAAAACATTAGAACCTTGAGAAGTAAGGTGTTTTATTTCTTGGTAAAAACAACTTATCAAGGGATGCCTGGGTGGCTCAGTCTGTTAAGTGTCTGCCTTCAGCTCAGGTCATGATCCCAGGGTCCTGGGATCAAGTTCTGCATCGGGCTCCTTGCTCAGCGGGGAGCCTGCTTCTCCCTCTACCTGCTGCTCCCCCTGCTTGTGTTCTCTCTCTCTGACGAATGAATAAATAAAATCTTTAAAAAAATAACTTATCAAGAGTAGTTTGAACAGTATTTGTCACGTTCTCGTCATACAACTTAGCGATATGGAGCAACCACCGTTTCTATGCCCCAGCTCATTGTCACACACCTTTCTACCTGGTTAACTCCAACATTTTCTCTTTCACACTTTCAATGTCATGAAATATCTCTGATAGTCCCTTCATTGTGAAGATTTTTGTCTCTGCCTCTGGGGTATCTTCATCCTTTTCATCAAACCAGTCTCCCCATTTATGATGTTAGCTTCACTAAGTGCTACCTACATGTCTAGAGTCTCTCCACCTACAGTGGTGTCAACCTTCCATAGGCAGCCAATTTCTTCTATAACTCTATTGTCAGTAAGGTCAAGAATCACTTCCAGTGCTCCTACTTTTGTTTCTTTGCTGCTTTTTCACTTTTATTAGCTATTTCCCTCTTTCAATGATCTGTTCTTGCAAAATGCCACATGAGTTTGTCAGTGGGAGACAAGGAGGCAAGCCAACCACATGCTTTGCTGTCTAGACTTGAACTGAGTAACAGATGTGTGGTGACCAAAAAAGTGATAAACTTTGAAAGAAGAGATGTGATTAGTCCCTGACTATGAAGCAAATCTGTTATTGACAGGTGATTTGGGGATTGAAGAGCCAGCAGCAAAGTTTGGACTTTACACAATTGTTAATATGCCATGGTAACTGAAATCGGAACTGTGTTGTTGGGGGACTGGAGTTATTTAACTAAATCATGGCAACTGAAATTTGTGTGTCTTAGAACCATGGAAAGCAAGAACGGCCTGCATTTGACCCCTTAAAACAACTGTTGGGGCAGAGATCAAAACTGCTGTGACTGTTATTACAATATGAGAACCTAAAAGCACTTACTTCTGTGTATCAGCAGAGCTTGTGTCTCAATTTTAAATCTTCAATAAAAATGTGATGTCATCCTGATTTTTCCCAGTGTAGAAGATTAAGAAAAAAGCTAATCTAATTGCCAGTCACTCCTTAGAATTAACAAATATAGATATTGATCAAACTCACAAATGAAATGTTTTGGATTGACATGTTAATGTACTATTTGTCCTAATAGGGCTTATTGTACATTAGCATAAATACACACACACACATGAGCACGCACACGTGCGCACCCACACACAGTCTCTTGTCCACTTATGCTTGATGTTCTATAGAAAACAATGTTATTGAGCTCACAGGATAGACAAAGATCAGTTTTCAAATGTAGGAATAACACTTTATTTGGAACTTTTATATGCAACTATAACATTATACACACACCCACATAAAGAGAGTCAGCTCTGTGATAATGCTTGTTTGTATAATGCTTCCCATTAGGGAACAATTTGAGCATAATGCAAATTTTGCATTTGCTTATGCACAATTTCACAAGAGACAAATAGTACGTGAACACAGAAAACTGCACCCAAATGAGCCAAGCTACATATGAATACGCAAAAGGCACTGTGCGCACACCTCAAACATCTATCTGCTATGTTATTTTGCCATTCATCCACACCTAACGTTACAACGTTTTGTCATGTTTCAGATAACTCTCTCATTTCAAAATAACACAACTTACAGTCCTGATGCTCACTTCCACAAGAGAACTTCAGGTCCCTCTTGAGATAAAATGAAATGCTTATTGCAGTATCTGTGCATTTATTAATCATTTAAGGTGGGGAAAGCTATATTTCTGTTTTTATTAGGTTGCTATCTCTTTTTTAATGTATCACTGACACACCAATTTCATAAGGCCTGCGGTTTTTATGGTGAAACTTTGCATAGTGCAGTGATTTTTAAAACACGTATAAATATTACCAACATATATGTAGACTGTAACTAGAATGTATATGCCTTTTTTTCCCCAAGATAATTCACTAGTCTAAAACTGTTTAAAATATGAGTGGTTGGGTCCATTTTATGATGTTGTTTTTCAAGGTTTTAAATATCTTCTATGTGATAAAGGCCATTGGACAAATAGTCAAAAGGAGGACTGCTCTTTCTGACCTCTAAAATCAGACCCGTGATAGTGGAGGTTATTTGCTTATCCTGTCTGTGAAGCTGGTAAAGAGAATTTTTAGCTTCTTCAGAGTAAGGTTCTACCTAGCTAGCTTTGAATTGTCTAAACCAATTTTTCTCAAACTTGAATGTGGTTTGGAATCACCCAGAGGGTTTGTCAAAACACACATTGCTGAAATTCTGGTTCATTAAGTCTAGGGTAGGACCCAAGTGCCCAGGCCATGCCGGGACCAACTTATTCATGAGACACAACAGGTATAGCACTTACGGCATACTTTACTTTTAGTGGCCCATGAAAATTGTTTGATTTTAATCTCCCTTAAATTCAGAAGAAAAGAGTTAATATAATAAGAGTGAATGTATAACAATGAATCCAACCTGGACTGTATACATTTTTATAGCAGGTGCAGCCTACAAATATTAATCCTAATTTTATTTGATTTTTTTAACGAAGGCAAAAGTGGCCCTGGTCCACCAAAGTCAGGACGTGGCTGTGAGCAATGTGGCTGTTGCTGACAGGAAGTGCACTTTGAAAACCACTGCTCTAGGGCACCTGGGTGGCTCAGTCTGTTGGGCGTCTGCCTTCGGCTCAGGTCATGATCCCAGGGTCCTGGGATCGAGCCCCACATCAGGCTCCCTGCTCCGCAGGGAGTCTGCTTCTCCTTCTGCCTTTCCCCTTGGCTTGTTCTCTCTCTCTTTCTCAAATAAGTAAATAAAATCGTTAAAAAAAAAAAAATCACTGCTCTAAACTTACTCGTCTTTTGGGATTTGTTAGCGTTCAAGTTTTTCTTCTTCACTGTTTCAACTTTGTGCTGTTTTTACTCAGAAGAAACAGTTTTTAGGCACTCTCTACAGTATGAAGGAAGTCAACTGAACAACAAGCTAATTTAAGTTCACGAGAAGACGTGGGGCACCAGACATGGTCAGAAATGTTGCATCCAACGGGGCTGTCTTATTCCTTACTCATAAGCTGTGCCTCCATGGCTACCTGGGAGTGCTGTGTTGAGAAGGGTCCAGAAGCCGCAACCAGCATAGGTGGAGCAGGGTTGTGACCAGCTGGTCATGTCTGTTATGGGGACTGGCACCATACATACCCCATATTTATCACACTTTTTCTATAAGTTCTCTTCTAATTAATTCCCTCCTGTTGGTCACCAGAACAATACCCCATTCAGTTACCTGTAGTCTGGTCCTTGTACACACCTTGACCTCTTATAGTGATAGGAATTCACCTGGGCAAGCCTGCAGATTCCTTTCTTTTTCTTTTTTAAAAATAAGTGGGAAAAAAAAAAGTGAAAAGCACCTTAACTTATTTGTATGTTTACAGTGTTTTCCTAATTCTTCTGCGTATTTTCTTTTTTAAATAAAGAAGGTAAAACAGGAAAATTTCTGTTAAAATGTCTTTCAAATCCATGTTACGAACATTTGGTATCAATTAGAAAAAGAGGTATGTAGGGAAAGGGAAATGGGGGGGTGGGCAGGAGAAAGACCAAAGGTGAGGGAGATGCCCGATGGAATTTGAGGAGGGGTGAGAAGGGTATAATTTATCCTGAAGAGGAAAAAATGAGGGTAAATGTGGACATAAGCTGGGAAGTAACAGGGGAAATAGGAGGAAGTAAGTGCGGAAGGAAGAGATGGGTCCCGTGGTTCTTGAAAAGACTCTTCTAAAAATGAGCAGAATGAGCCAGACAGAATGAAGTTGCAACTTAATCTTACAGAAGCCACTGGAAGTAAACTTTGAGATGTCACATGCGGACCCAGAGGAACTTTGGTTGAATATGCAATTACATGTTAAATGAGGAATCTAACAACGTGTATTGGCCAGTTTCTTCTAACAAATTGCTTCAGGGCATCCTTAGCTTCTATTAAGACTGAGAGTTTGCTTAATGAATCACAATGGTGACATCTCATAATATTCTCATGTACAAATTCCCCAAACTCAATAGAAGGAATAAATGCAAGTCCACCGTCAGAAGCTACAGCCTCTAGCAAGACACATGATGTAAATAAGCGGTGTGGGGCTCTCAGGGTCGTAGCAGGCATTACAAATGCATCTCACGACACTGGGGCCATTTCGATTAGTTTGAACACTCAGAATAATTCTGTAACATCAAAAGGTAATTCTGACAAAAAATTTCTCGAGTCACTTTCTGTAAAAATGCGGGTGTTTGGGGAGAGTTATTTTTAATTTCTTGGCATGTACTAGACCTCTACGTGGTCTTCTGTTTTCTGATTCTTCTTTGAAAAAACAAACCAGTTTAGAATGTTATAAGCCATACCCATCTATTTTAATATTCAAATATTATATTAGTGTATAAAATTAAAACTGAATATCCCTTCAAAAAAGAAGGAATGTTCCTCATTCCCCAGGAGTAAGTACTACTAAGTTTGATGGGTATTTTTCTAGACTTAAAAAAAATTCACATACAAATATGTAGAGTTAAATAACTCTTCAAATGCTCTTCTATGCCTCTTTTCCTCACTCACTGCTTTAACCACACTACTATCTCAGAGCCTTCTCTCACACATTAGGCAAATTTCAGCCTCAGGGCCTTAGCACTTCCTATTTCCCACACCTGGAATGTTTCTTTCCTAAGTATGTTTGTGATTTACCCTCTCCTTTAGGTCTTTACTCAGTTGTCACTTTCTCAGTGAGGTTTTCTTTGACTACCCTATGCAACATAGTACCCTTTGTCCAATACTCTCTACCCCCTTTTCTGCATATTTCACCTCTTAGCATACTATATATTTGACTAATTTCATTTATCGTCTGCCTCCCCCCAGGGAATGCAAGTTTCATGAGGGCAGGGACTCTTTTTTGTCTGTCTCGATTCCTGCTGCATCCCCAGAGCCTAGAACAATGCTTGACACATAGTAGGTACTCTATATTTGTTAAATAAATAAATTCACATTTACCTTGGAAATATTGGAATATATGTGCAGTTTGACAACTTTTTTTTTCTACTCAAAACTATGTTATAGACATCTTTCCATTTTGGCATTTAAAAATATTCCTCATTCTTTTTAATGACTACATAGTTTTCCTTATAAAACACGTACTTATAATTTAGCCACACCTTTTCTGATGGACCGATGACATGATTTGCTCCAACTTTCTTATGTAGAAAATGTGCAATGAATGTCCCTTCTTATATATTTTCTTTGGATCCTTTTAATATCAACATTCAGGCCATCACACGTCACTTCCTGGCACAGCTTTCCTGTATATAATTTGCAATGGGCTGCCTTTTTTTGTGGCCAAGAGTATATGATAACTACCTTATGAAATACCATAGGCCTTCTTTATTATTCGTTCATCAGTGAGCTAATAATTCTTATTCTTTAAATTCATTGAATAGCGTATCTATCCGAGTCCCCAGCAAGAAAGAAATGACACAATTCAAATGGAGAAGCAGAGGGAAGTTTACTCAAGGAATTATTTTATGAAAGTGCGGACAGGGCTAAGGGAAGCCAACAAAAGTCAGGGAAGTACCCCAAAGCTGGCAAGAGTGGGAGACTGTTATCAGTCCCAGCTGAAGGGGAAAGGGAAGGGATATTTACTGGAACCTGCTAAGACCTGCAGGCTGAGGGGAAAGCCTCTCACTCGGAGTTGTGTTCTCAGACAGAACTGTGTAGCCCCTGCTAAACAATGGCCAGGCAGAGAAAGAGCTGGGAGGGATAAAGACCCACACTTCTTTCTCCTCTTATCCTTTAGGTTCCAACCAGAGACGTCCATTGGCTAGATATGACTGGAAGCTGTGGGGCAAGGGAGCCCTAATAAGTAGTCCATAGATCATCAGGACCCTGAGATCAGGGCAGAGTGGAGAAGAGCTGAGAGGAGATCCGGAGGGACAAACATTAAATATCTAACCCCAATGATTTCTCTATTAGTTTTGTTTCCTACCTTCACATGTGGTTAGCTTGGTGGACATAAACAGGGAGTTCTAATACCAGCATAACCATAGTAAGTGGCACTGCCTAGGCATTTAGATTTCAGTGACAGATTGCTCAAGGCACCCACATTGAGTGCTCTTCTAGACTCCTAGGCAAGAAAGTAGCTCTAAGCACTAACTGAAAGGTGGTAATGGTGCAAACACGACAACATCCTTTAGGAGGTCCCAACTAGCACTAATTTTTAAAACAGGACTCTGGAGCCAGATAATCCCTAGATTGAATCCAGACTTCTGGTATTTGCCAGCCATTAGAACTTGGTCTTCTTACTATCCAATAGGATAGCCAGTGAACCCCATGTGGCTATTTTAAATTTATACTTAGATAAACTAAAAATCAGTAAAATTTAAAAATCAGTCTTTATTTGCTCTTGCCACATTTCAAGAGTTCAACAACCAAGATGGCTAGTGGTTACCCTATTGGACAGCACAGATAGAGGCCATTTTCATTATTGTAGAAAGTTCTAGTTGACAGTGCTGGGCTGGATACTTAAACTTTTTAAACTCATCAGATACTAGTACTTAACTTGTGGGCTTGCCTGAGGATTAAATAAGATAACATACAGAAAGTTCCTAGGAAACCGCAGGGTCCAGAGTAGGGACTCAATAAATGGTAGTTCTAATAATGACAATAGCAACAACAGAAGCAGAAACATGATTGTGTTGTATCATATCCCTGGTAGATACTTCTGGCAATGTTGTTACACAAGGCTCTTTGCCAAAGCTGTTGAGGCTGCCAGGCTTTAACAATGATCACACAGCCCTTGCTGCTGAGAGCTGTGTGTCATTGAATGGAGAGGCTCCTTGTTATGAAAGATTCTCAGTGTGGCTAGGAGCTTGCTAGCAGGCTTCCATCTTGCAAATGTGGTCATGCATGTCTCTTGCTGAAAACACTGTTCTATCCCGAGACATTTTGTCCTAAATCTTCTGAATATGTTATGACTATGATTTTTTTCAGGTGGTTTGGAGTGGCATGCTCTGTTAACATATTCTTTACACAGAATCTGATTTTGTTTTCCTTGTATCTGCAGACAACATGTGGCTCAGTCTTCTATAGGACTTCTAACTATCAGCCTGAGCTTATGTCCAGCCATACAGTTGCCTCTCTATATTATCAAATGACCAGTTTGATTCATGTTTTCATGGCATTGTTTAGGTATCATGTAGTCTAATCTATAGAATTTGCTAGTTACTTGGAGGATTATAATCTCTAGAATGGGTCTTTTATTTCTCTCTTTTTTTAAATATTTTATTTATTTATTTGAGAGAGAGAGACAGAGTGTGTGTGAGAGAGCACAAGCTGGGGAGAGAGGGAGAGGGAGAAACAGACTCTCTGCTGAGCAGACAGCCTGACGTGGGCCTCGATCCCAGAACCCTGGGATCACGACCTGAGCTGAAAGCAGACGCTTCACTGACTGGGCCACCCAGGCACCCCTGGATCTTCTACTTCTTTTTTTTTTTTTTTTTTTTTAAAGATTTATTTATTTATTTATTTGAGAGAGAGAGAATGAGAGAGCAAGCACATGAGAGGGGGAAGGGTCAGAGGGAGAAGCAGACTCCCTGCCGAGCAGGGAGCCCGATGCGGGACTCGATCCAGGGACTCCAGGATCATGACCTGAGCCGAAGGCAGTCGCTTAACCAACTGAGCCACCCAGGCGCCCTGGATCTTCTACTTCTTTAGTGGAATGAGGACACTATTGATCAGCAACCAAACATAATTCATTTCCTTCCATGTTTCTCCATTTCCATCTCCATCTCCCTATTCCAAACCATCATACCTCTTGTCCTCCTGCAATCAATTGTCTACCCTGCTTAAGACATTCCATGCTTTCCCGGTGCACTTAGAAAAGTCCATCCAAATGCCTATCCACGCTCTTTTATTTTCTTCATAGAATTTACTTCTATCTGTAATTATTTATTTGGTCTCCTGTTTATTTTCCATCTCCCCTCTCCCCACCTCATCCCTCTAGATGTAAGCCCCATGAGAGTTCATTGAACTGCTCATTGCTTGTTCAGTGAACATAATTTTCTCAGCACCTGGAAAAGTGCCTGGTACAGATTAGAAGCTTTCAAAAGAGCTCAAGGCTATCTTTAGGCAGGATGTAAAGAGGAAGCTATAGATCTCTAAATTACAATCTAGCATCATGTTTACTACATTCCAGTATCTTTCTCCCAAACTCCAATACACTTAAAAGGCTTCTTAACCTTGTTGTATTTGTGCCATGGCCCCACTGGGGGAATCTGATGAATCCTAGGGGCTCCTTTTCTGAAAAATGTTTAAACGCACAAAATTAAAAAAAAAAAGAATTACAAAGGAAGCCAATTATGCTTACATACAATTATTAAAATACCTAGAAACTTCAAATCTGTGATACAGTAAGAGATGTGCTTCTTTATTACTGTATTGAAGAATAAGATCTAGTAAAGGGTCTAAAAGGACTTATTTTGAAGGTAGAGAAGTTCCTAAGAAATATTTTGAGATGTCTGTAATGATTGCAATGAGATGTGAAAATATCTGTGATGTGTATTGGTGATAAAGTTGCAGGTAGAGGCTTGTTGCCTATAAAATTTACAAACTGCTAAGTTCCAATTTAAGATTAATAAAAAGCAGGCATAATTTTTTTTTCCCTTTCAAGTTCCCAGACCCCCTGAATTCTATACACAGCTTTTTGCTGGTCTCTAAGTCCCAGATGAAGGGGCCTGAACTAGACCATGGGAGATAGCATGTGTTCCAGAGGGCATGCGTGTAGATCTTGGCTACAAGTGCATTCTCAGCCATGGGGCTTGTGCCAGATATCATCTGCAACCTCAAATAAGATCCTAGGCCTGGAATAGTCACTAGCATTTTTTTTTTTTTAAATCCCAAAAAACAAAAAATAAAGCTCACCCATTGTTCCACCATTTTAAAAAATACATAAAGCAAGAAGTGAGAATCACCCCCTTCCCTTCCAATCCTACCTCCCCAAGATAATCACTGTTAAGAATTTGGTGAATACCATGCCTGATTTTTAGCAAGCTGGTGTGTGTGTGTGTGTGTGTGGCAGCGGCAGGGGGCGGGGGTGGGGGGAAGATGCCAAATATATATATTCACAGCACTGGAATGGTATTGAACAAATTTTTTGCTTCTGGCTTTTTTCACATAATACTATATTTTAGACATTGTTTTTCTGATCACAGTTTATTTTTTATGACAATTTGATATTCCATTGTGTGAATGCACCACATTTACTGAAGTTTTCTAATAAGTTCTTTTTTAATTTGTTACTACAAATAATGCTTTAGTAAAGCATCCTGTACATGTATTTTTATGTATCCTTGGTAGTATTGTACAAAATAGACCCTAGATATGGAATTGTCAGGTCAAGGAGTATGCTTATTTTAGATTTTAATATAGATTACAGATTAGTTAGCAAAATGAAACCTAATTTTTACACTCCAATGAGAGTTCCCCATTTCCTCAGACTCTTGCCAAAATATATACATGTATACATTTTTGCCAATATGATGGGTGAAATTGTTAGCTTGCTGTTTTAATTTACTTTTCCTTAAATACTAGAGAAGTTAGGCATCTCTTCATAGCTTTATACACCATTTATAGTTCTTCTGAATTCATAATCTATTTTCATAACCTAGTCTCATATATGTATATGTATATATACCCATATACCTGCAGATATAATACATAAATATTTATGAATAGGTGGTCTCCAAGCAGAGTTGATACAAGAGGCCTACTTTTAGGGACTCGACTTTATTCCCTTGCCTAGGACTGCTGTGGTAGTTTTTAACTCATCCAACTCTTTTGGATCCTCATTTGTCACTAACTTTGCTTATGATTCAGACAATTCTCCAACATCACTATAATCAACTTCACAAATTCCTGAAACATTTCTAAGATTTATCATCAACTTATATGGAATTGAAATTGTTTATTCATTGTTGGCAACATTAATCATTAATTCATTGACACAATGGGTAGAAATAGATATTAGTATTAATCATGGAAGAAATAGAAGTGTACACATTTATTAGTGGGTATTTTTATATTATGACAATTGAGTTTTCTGCAGAAACTGGAGGGATTTGGATAATGAATACTCCGGGAAGCGGGACCTTTAAGAGCACATCAGTTCTTTCATAACTTTTCCCCATTATGGCCTCTGGGTTTCCTGTCTTGCTTAGAAGTTTTCCCCAGCCTGATGTTCATATCTCCCTACTTATTTTTTCCAATGGTTTTTAGTGTTCTACCTTTTGTGATTACGTATTTATTTGATCTGGGGTTTATCTGTGAAATATCCGTGAAACTTTGTTAAATGACTTTTGTCTTTTTATCCACAGAATAGCTAGTTTTCTCAACCTTTTTTTAATACAATTTTTGGTAGCAAATTTTGGATTTTACAGATCAACAAAGTCTAAATCATTGTGGAGCTGACAGAGAGCTGTCAACCCTTAGTTTACCTAAGAAGAGTATTCAAAATGAACATAGTACCATCTACTACATAATTTTGTACAAATGATACCATATGGTAGAATTTCAGAATTAAAACATAATAATGTGGATGTATTAAAACCTCCCAACCTTAATGTTATTTTTTTCTTATTTCACAGTGGATGGGTAAAAATTTGGTCACAGAGTAGACTCAATGTGGGGACTAGTACATGAAACCAACGGCTTTAAATGATAACTGAACTTTTCCATGTAATTCAAATGCACAAGCCCTAATCTTTAGCCAAGGAGGCCATGTTAACTCCTGCATCTCAGAGCAGACAGATCCCCTCCCAGAATTGAGCCATGCTCTTATATATGATAATGGCAACACTCCATCCCTTTTCACATTGTAAAGATTCTGAAGCTCTGAGCATGACCACATTTACTGGAAGAAATGAAAAGCTGAAATGGATGGGACTCGTGAGGAATCACGTAGAAGACACTTTCGATAGAAAGCACCTAATACTCAGCACAGTTCACAAAACCCAATTATGAACAACTGGTTGTGCTGAATGAGGTCAGTCCCATTTCATTCTGATGCGATGAGAAGGTCATTAGAGATCTCTAGTTGCTCAAATAAAGGAAACAGGTGAAACGTGGCAAGAAGAATCAAGTATTGTTAGCATTTATTGTAGAGGATTATATTGCTGGGTGATAAACTGTTGAAAATGTGTATTTGGTTAATTTATTTTTCTGTTCTCCTATACACATTTATATAAATTATTTTGCCCCATACCCAGGAAGATTACATTAATGCAGTAATGAGATTTGAATGTCAGTTGACATGTTCCTTTGTTTATCCCTACGTCTGGCTATGTAAGCTACTTATTTACATAGTAGTTTTGAATAGCACTTGTAAAGCTATCATTTTATTCATCTTGAGTTCTCTGTTATCCAAATAAAAACAAATCTCCTCAGGCATCAGTTTGGGGTTGTTGCCTTTGAAATCTAATAGTAAACTGGCTGCCTCAGCATCTGTGGAGCTCAGCTCATTCCATCACCTTCCAGAATTATAATTCTCCATTTGGAGTCTGAGAAATGGAGTGATGGGGGGAAATGGCTATGAGGAAAGAGACAACTGATCAAAGAATTCATGGTGCTACATAATGAATTTTTCTCTTTGCTCCTTTTCTTCTCGGTCTGAGCTGGTGCTGCATTTTGCAGAATAGCATGTTTTTAAAAAAAGTCGCCTAGAAGGTGAATTTCTATACAGCAAATCACAGTAGTCTGTTGATGTGTATAAAATTAAAGGTATGTTTTTCAGGGGGAAAATATTGATCTCCCATATTAAAACTTCTACATGTATCACAAGTGCATTTTAAAAGCAAATGCCAAAAATTTGAAATAAAACATGAGGAATAACTCCAGGAATAAATTATGGAATGAAAACACATAGGAACTTAGGTCATTTTTGCATTTGGAACAAGAAGCCTGAAGATTTAAAAGAAAAATAACAACAATGCTGTACTGAACGGAACATGCCAGGGGCAGAGCTAACGATGGTCTTATGAAAGACATTTTTCATCCTTAACCAGAGCATGCTTATATGTACAAGATGACAAAATAATCAAGTGAAGAGTGAATAATTCAGCTCATCACCAGGTTGTTTTGTGTTGAATTGATGCAATGCCAAGCAGTTAGTTTGGATATTTTTCCCCTCGGAATATTTGCCTAAACAAATATTCTTAAAGGAAGAAAGCAGCTGAACTCCAACAAAATAAGCCCCGAACCTCTATTCGGAAAGCCTGGATTCTGTGCCTGGCTTTGTCTTTCCAAGCCAATTACTTGAGATTTCTGAACCTCCATTTCCTCATCTGGAAATGGAGGGCATTACGGACTCACAGTGCTGGAGGGGTAAAATGAGAGAAAGAACATAAAGGTCTCTGGCAAATAATACACATTCCATCCAGGGCCCAGGGATGGCCCAGACATTTGTCTTTTATGGCATGCTGTGTGTTTTATAAAATATTTTATAGTTTGGTTTCTGTATTAAGCTAATAGCTTACGTATGACCTACAAGGAGAACCATAATATAGACAGAACTGCCTTTCCAGTGACGAGGCTGCGTGTGTCCTCAGACCAAAAAGAAAGCTTGGATACCATTAGTCTAGATCCAACTACCAAATAATTTTTAATTATTCACTAATTCATTCACTATGACATGCGTTTGTTGTCTACCATGCACCACATGCACGCTAGGGCTGACTGGAGGGGCCTCCGTCTTCTGTGCCCTTATTCTGTTGAGGAAGGTAGATGATACGCAACAAACTATATTAAATAGCATAAATGCTATAGCAGAGGGTGGAAAAGAGTATAAAAGGAAGAAATAGGTATCATCCTGAAAAATGTCACATACAGGCTGATATTTTGGTAAAGATTTAAAAAAATAGATTTGGCGATTATAGAATTATCTTGCTATTCCCGTATAGATGTCTACACACATACGGATATGTATGCGTGTGTGTGTTTTTCCATTTTTTTAATTTAATTTTTACATCCGATAATCCAGAAAGTCTTTCTTGATGCTTGTTGTTCACTGTCTTAACTCTCACATGAGCACTGACGCTAGGTTTTGAATCAGACACAAAGGACAATAAAGCAGCTAATGTGAGCCTTTCTATGTTGCTGTGACTAATTTTGCTGTTTGGTCAAATAATGCAACTCTGGGCTGACTGCAATAGTTAATTTATACAGCTTAGATGAGTGCTTTTTAATGTAAAGGAGAACTAAAAAACAAAATCAACTGGGGTGTAAAATCTATATATGATCTCTATTCCTATATTTTTATTGCTTGACATTCAGAATAAACCACAACCATCAATTCCCCAGATCCCTAGATTATAAGTCCCTGGAATATTTTTCTCTGAAAGATGTGAGAATGTCTAAGCTTATCTGCTTTTATACAAATTTACTTGCGATGGAGATTTCATGAAAAGCAATTTAATTCTGGGCCTCTTCAGGATGTATAAAAGGAAAGAAAGACATCAGATTTTCAGTTTTGTTCCCTCCACCAACTTTACTCATCTGGTTTTACCTTTTTATCCATGGAGATTCTAAATGCAGTGTTCTGTAGAAATGATTTTCTTGTCCCATTGCACTGTTTGCATCTAGGCTTTCCCTAAACCCGGGTGTGAGATCCTATGTGTGTAAAGGGGCAGAGGATAAATGGAGAGGTCAGGGGTGATCGAGTACCAGAATCATCAGGAAGCTTTTCCAAAATGCGCATCCCTATTTACCTACCTCCCCACCTGGAGCAGTTGTAGACTCAGTGGTCAAATGAGCTAAAATGGCCAGTATGTTCTTACAGAGAGTATAGGGCTTAAACCATTCAGGTATAGACATTACACATCTTGCCAGGAATGGTGTTTCCAGGGGGCAGAAGGGAAGTTCAAGAAGGTAAAAGAATAGCTATGAATTTGTTACTATAGATTTTTATCATCAAAGAAAGATTTTAGTTACTATTTACATAAGAACCATTAACCAACAGTCAGGAGACTTCGGACCCAACTCATCTTACTTAGCAGCTAATTAAAATTCCCTTATGAATATGAAACAAGTAAGTTCACACATATGTTGGTAATGCATTCCAGAGGGCTGTCTATTCACAAGTGTTATAAAACCACTGTTGAAGCCAAATCAACTGATCAAGAAACCAAATAAACTTGATTAATCCTTGTACACCATGATATAGACATGTAAGATGTAAAACTATGTTAAAATTCAGTAAATGCACTAATTCAGACTCACTGATAGGTAGAGTCAGCCTGGGTTCTCCAGAAGCAAGGGCTGAGTGAATCTTGTTTGTGTGTGGGTAGTTACTTCAGAAATGGATCCCTAAGAACAGGAGCGAGGGACAAGGGAAGTGAAACAAGGAAGAAAGGAATGGATACAAGGATGGCTTGTCCAGTGGACCGTTGCTGTGGTTAACGGGTGCTTATCTCTATAGATTTTTCTGAGGAGAGTTAGCAAATGTCTTGGGGAACTGTCCGCTGGGTGATATGAGGGGGAAGTGGTTCGTTGGCTCCTACGCCACACTGGTCAAGGGTGAACTTCAGGGCATTAGCTCCCCGATGTTTCTGGATTGTGCAAGCATGAGAGACATGGCTTCCCATGAATGTTCTAAGCTGAGTACCAGACAGTTGAAGTGAGGTACAGCCATCTTGCACCCGCTAAAGCTGGTCAAAGCTTCATGGAACACTAAAGAATATAACACCTTTTAAAACTAACAAGAGCTTTCTCACATGTGTGTATTCAGGACCCAGACCAACACTGGGAATGTTTAATAAACAGAAAGCATGAGAAATTGATTTGGAGTAAAAACAACACATCCTAAATCTGACACTTTCTGGCAGGGTGAACTTAGAGCAGCTACCTTCCATTTTCATGAGCCTCAGTTTCCTGATCTCCAAAGATGGGTGTAACTGATACCCTCTTCATGGGATTCCTAAATCCTAAAGTAGATGGTGAATGTAGCAGCACAGTTAGCATTGCAGTAAATGGGCACGCATGGTAATGATCATTAGCGTTCAATCCAAGCCAGTACACAAGGCAACTTGAAGGGGCCACACCATTGTTAGTGGCTGCAGATTTCAGTTGACTACAACCTGGAAAGTGAGAACAAAGGAGACAACTTTGGTGGGAACTGGTGGGAACTAGAGAAAGGGCTTTTCTGGACTCTGGGGGACTACAGATTGCGCACTACAGCCAAACCCAAGTTAGGAGTCAGAGATCACACTGAAGCCACAGGGCAAGTGCGGTGACCTCTGAACCAAGGCTAGGAAACAGACTGTTCAAAAGCTGGAGGTCAAGTCGTGCCAAGGGTCAAAGGCAGGTAAATGGTCATTCAAGTGCATGTGTTGCTCCATTGGTGACCTTCTTTGTCAGAAAGCCTGTCATTGCATTTCCTGCCACACTGAAAATGAGTAGCTGATTTCCTAGGTGTGGTCAGCCAGAAGTCTGAGCGATCAAGGATACACAGCCCCACAAGTGATCAGAACATGCACCGGGTAACAGGATAAGTGCTAAACAAAACGTCTTTATCTTGTACTTACTGCAAAAAATTATGCACTATTTCCGAAGATGCCTAGTGCCTGAGGAGTTCTTGTTTATAGTGTATAGGGTGTGAATAATTTTTCTGTATTTCTTTGGACTTCCTGTATCTTTCTGCCCTGGCCCAAGGCCTTTAAATAGGTCTTGTGACCCAAATTCATTTAAAATAAGCTACTTGACTTCATGCTTGTAAATGCCCCATGCTTTAAAAAGTTTTACATATTCCACACTTCACTGATTCCAAACATCCTTCATCCATCCATCCATCCATTCTTCCATCTGTCTGTCTTAGTCCATTCTGGCTGCTATAAAAGAATATGTAATAGAATACCATAGATTGGGTGGCTTGAAAAACAGACATTTATTTCTCACATTCCTGGGGGCTAGGAAGTCCAAGATCAAGGTAACAACAGATTCCAGGTCTGGTGAGGTTTGTTTCCTGGTTCATAGATGACCATTCTCTTGATATGTCCTCAGAGGGTGGAATCATTGAGGGAGTTCTCTGGGATCTCTTTTATAAGGGCACTAATCCCATTCATGAAGACTTCATCCTCATGACCTGAGCACCTCCCAAAGGCTTACCTCCATATACAATCACAGTGGGGATTAGGTTTCAATGTATGAATTTTGGGGGGAAACACAAGCATTCAGTCCATAACGCCATCCATTCATTCATGCATTAATTTATTCATTCAACTATTCAATAATTTAATAATTTAATCATTTAGCTAGAAAATAATGATTATGTGTTTTCTACATTACTGCTGCAAAGGGTTATGAGAACGAAACAATATAATTCACATAAAAATATCTGGCAAATAGTATAGAGCCCAGGGATGGCCCAAGAATTTTTCTTTTATAATATTCTGTGTATTTTATAATTCTCCATACTTTGGTCTCTATATTAAGCTAATAGTTGACTTTGAAAATTCTTTTTTTTCCTATTTTTTTATTTATTTATTTTTTAATTTACTTATTTTATTTTATTTTATTATGTTATGTTAGTTGCCATACAGTACATCATTAGTTTTTGATGTAGTGTTCCATGATTCATTGTTTGCATATAACACCCAGTGCTCCATGCAATATGTGCCCTCCTTAATTACCATCACTGGGCTAACCTATCCCCCCAACCCCCTCCCCTCTGAAACCCCCAGTTTGTTTCCCAGAGTCCATAGTCTCTCATGATTCATCTCCCCTTCTGATTTCCCCCCCTTCATTTTTCCCTTCCTTCTCCTAATGGAAAATTCTTTATATAGTCTAGATACTAGTCCTTTGAAGATGTGGGTTACAACATTTTCTGCCAGTGTGTAGCTTGTCTTTTCACACTCTTAGCAGGACTTTTCACAAAGCAAAGGTATAATTTTGATTAAATCTAATTAAGTTTAACATCGTTTTTTTATGAATTTTGCTTTTGATTTCAAATCTAAGAACTCTTTGCCTAGCTCTAGATTCTGAAGATTCTCCTATATATTTTTATAAAAGTTTTTAAGCTTTATGTTTTATATTTAAGTCTACAATTCACCTTAAGTTAATTTTTGTATAAGGTTTAAAATTTAGGTCGAGTTTCAATTTTTGCTTATGGATACCCAACTGCTGCAATACTATTTGTTGAAAATGCTACCTTTCCTTCATTAAATTGCTTGTGTACTTTACTCAAAAATCAGTTGGGTATATTTGTGTAGGTCCATTTCTGGGTTTTCTATTCTGTTCCATTGACGTATGTGTCTATCCCTCTGCCAATACCATACATTTGTGATTATAGAAGCTTTATGATGTCTTGAAATCAGATAGATGATTCCTCCCACTTTATTCTCCTTTTTCAAAATTGGTTTGTCTATCTTAGTTTCTATGCCTTTCCATATAAATTTGAGAAATAGTTTTGTTTATATCTACAAAACTCTTGCTGGGATTTTGATAGGAATTGAGTTAAACCTGTATATCAATTTGGAGAGAAATGGTATCTTTACTATGGCACATCTTTCAGTGCATGAATATAGTATGTCTCACCATTTAAATTGGTCTTCTTTGATTTCTTTCACCAGCCTTTTGTAGTTTTCAGCACATAAATACTACACATATTCTGTTAATGCATAATTTTTTATTGATTGTAAATGGTATTTCATTTTTTAATTTTGGTACTTATTGCCAGTATATAGAAATACAATTGATTTTTTTGGTATGCTTTTTGTACTCTGCAACCTTGATAAACTCACTTATTAGTTTGAGGAGACTTTGTTTTGTTTTGTTTTTTTACTTCATGGGACTTTCTACATAGAAAATCGTGTCATTTGGAAATAGGGAAAGTTTTATTTCTTCCTTTCTGATCTGTGTGACCTTATTACTGGTTTAAAATTTAATTTGCTTACATATTTCCTCAATGTACATTTAGAGCCACGTAAGATAGTGTTATACTTTTGGTTTCAACCATCAAATATAATTTAGAAAACTCAAGAGAAGTAAAGTCAATTGTATTTAACCTTATTTTTGCTTACCATGTTCTTTCTTCCTTCCTAACATTCCAAGATCCATTTTTTTTTTTTTTATCATTTCCTTTCTTTTTAGAGAACTTCCTCTATCTACTCTTTTAGGGAAGTTCTGGGACATTCTCATAGTTTTCTTCATCTGAAAATTTCTTGATTTCCCTTTCATTTCTAAAAGATATTTTCACCGAATATAGGATTCTCTACTAACAGGTTTTTTTTTTTTTTTCTTGCAGCACTTGAAAAATGTTGTACTACTTCCTTCTGTCATGATTTCTGATGAGAAATCCACTGTCAATCAAGTTATTTTTCCCCTATAGGTAAGGTGTTGTTTCTCTTTCACTGCTTTCAAGATTTTTTTTTTTTTTTTGGTCTTTAGTATTTAGTAATTTGACTATGATTATCTTAATGTAGTTACTTCTTTGCATTTATCCTTTTTGGGGATAGTTCAGCTTCTTGAATTTATAGGTTATATCTTTTGGCAAATCTTGGAATTTTTCAGCCATTGTATTTGAGTACTTTTTCAGTTCTATACTCTTTTTCCTCTCCTTCTGGGACTCCAAAGACATTGTATTAGTTCTTCTGGTATTAATCTTACATGTTCCTGAGGTTCTGTTCATTTTGTTCCTAGTCCATTGTTTCTTTCTTCTTTATATATTTTTTTCTTTTTCTTTCTTTCTTTCTTTGAGAGTGTGTAGATGCATGTGCTAGTGGGGTAGGGAGAGGCAGAGGGAGAGGGAGAGAGAGAATCTTAAGCAGGCTCCACACCCAGTGCAGAACCTGATGTGGGGCTCAATCTCATGACCCCTAGATCATGATCTGAGTGGAAATCAAGAGTCAGACACTTAACTGACTGAGCCACCTAGGCACCCCGTTCATTTTTTTAAAAGATAAACATATTCAAAAGTCAAAAGGTAAAATATTTTGAATGCTTCCTGATGAATGAGATTAGAAAACAGTGCCCATTAGCCTAGGAAATCTGTGAATTTCAGCTCTGACTTCACCTGTATCACAGGTCAACCAGTAGGATGGGTCTGGATCCTGTATTTTATGGAAGAAGTTGGTGCTTGTGCGCCCAAGAGTCTCGGAGAAAAATAATAATATACTCATCTCATTTAATGCACACAATAGAAGAGGCACTGCTATGATTACCATTTTATAAATGAGGAAGATGAGGCTTAGAAAGAGGCAGAGTAATCCCCTAAAATAACAGCTAATTAATGGTGGAACTAGGATTTGACCTGGATTTGGTGGAACTAGGATTTGACCTGACCCTATGATCCCAAACAACAGGATGCATTATTGATCAAGATGCCCAGCAGCAGCTCACTGAAATCCATTGCAGGGATGCTATGAAAAGTCCATTTCTGGATGGTATGGGGTTCTCTGACAGCTCACTTTGCCTTAAGGACACCTCAACATCCTTGCCAAATCTCTGTTAGACTTCACAACAGTCTAGGATGTTTCCACCCAACCCTCCTTCCTTCCCTTCTTCACTTAGAGTCGGACAAGCATCACTGATGATAGTTCACCCAGCCTATCCCAGCTCTCTCCTCCATTGTCTCCAACTCAGGCATTTCCCTTAAGAAAATTCTTGCATGTTTAATCCCATTTTGACATTTGTTTCCAGAGGACGCAAACTAACACAATCTGGCAATCTGATTTCAGAGTCCAAACTATTGACTACCATTCCAGAAGTGGTAGAAAGAAATGTTTCTGTGGAATTCCTTGAGATTCCACTTTGAAGATCAACTAAAATATGTGGGAAGATTTTATAATCTCTTAAATGAATTCAAGTGTAAGGTGTCTTTATTATTCAGGTTTGCCTTGGGATCTGCCTGCTCTCAGCCACCAGTTTAGGTGTGGATGATTTCCAATTTATCATTTAATCTAATGATTGCTTCTTTGTGAGAATTGCCGTTTTATCACTTTAATCTTTACAATACTTAGCATAGCCGTGATTTATGAAGCATGTTAGTGACATTAAAACTCTAAATTGCCTTTTATCCAAATAAAGTAGGATTTGGCAACAACTTTGTAAAAACTGATATAATTTGCAACCAGCAATGATCCCATTCATTACCAGCCCAATTTTCTAAATTGTCTTTAAACAAGGGTGTGGTGACTTGTTGGAGGACTGATAATAAACTACACACTCTGTCCTATCTGTCCCATATCAGTCATAATTGAAAGCTTACCTATTATTATCTGGCTTCCTCCCCTGGGAAGCAAGAGCCTGAGTGTGAGAAGCTCTAGTTCATTTAAGCCACACAAAATAATTTGAATGAATCACTTAGCTATTTACAATAGCTAATGTAAAATGACTCTGTTATTGTTTTTAAACAGAATTCTGACATTGAATAGCATCAGGATGAATTAAAACTTACTAAAATGCCAAGAACATTAAATAGAATATTTCAAAGTATACTTAGAACAAGAAGAAAAACATGAAAAGGATAAGCTGACTCCATGGGGTAGATGGTACATGATTAACGTATGACAAAAACAAGTAAAAGTTCTCCATTCCTATGTGCTTTCATCTTTACTATCAAAAAGCAGTAAACTGGAAAATATGGAGAGTCATATTTCAGTTTAAGAGAGAATGAAAGCTCAAGATAGGTGAGCATATGATAAGAAAGCACATAACAATTATATGAGCTCAAGTCTGGATGAATTATATTCCAAGGTGGTAATAATGGCAAGCACTGATGATCAGATTCAGGGTACTGCTCTAAGTGTCTGATATATATATTCCCTAACAATCCTCACAAAACCCTAGAAGGTCAGTGCTGTTATCATTCTCAATTTTCAGATGGAAAAAACTGAGTCCCAGGAGGTTAAATGGCTTGCCCATGGCAGGACTGGGATTTGAGCCCAGACAGCCTGACTCTAGAGCCTTTCAGTCAGCATATGGTTCACTGATCAGCAGCACTGTTATTACCTGGTTGCATGTTAGAAACGTGGAATTTCAGACCTATGGAATCAGAATCTGCATTTTAACAAGATCTCCAGGTCATTCTTCTACATGTTGCAGTTTGAGAAGCACTTCTCTGGAGCCTGTACACTGATGCTTAACCATATGGTCTGTACCTTCCATCACACTAAAGACCAAACCAGCAATGAATGAGAGTTTCTATTGTTCCACATCCTTGCCAGCATTTGGTGCTATCAGGGTTCTGGATTATGGCTACTCTAGTAGATGTACAGTGGTATCTCATTGCTTTGTTTTGTTAATTTTTATTTTAAGTAGGCTCCGAGCCGAACATGGGGCTTGAACTCATGACCTTGAGATCAAGAGTTGCATGCTCTACCAACTGAGCCAGTCAGGTGCCCTGGTATCTCATTATTTTAATTTTCATTTCCTTGATGACATATAATGTGGGGCATCTTTTCATATGCTTATTTGCCATCGGTATGTTTTCTTTGGTGACATGTCCATTAAGGTCTCCCAGCCATTTTTAAATTGGGTTGTTTATTTTCTTATTGTTGAGTTTTAAGAATTCTTTGTGTATTCTGGATAATGGTTTTTATTAGATGTGTCATTTGCAGATATTTTTGTCCAGTCTGTGGCTTGTCTTCTCATTCTTTTGAATTAGATGCTTATTTTCACTTTTCATATGCGTTTGGGGGTATATTTAGTCTCCAGCTCGTTTCACAGATATTTTTGAGCACCTTTTATATGGCAGTTACTGTGTGTAAATTGGGAGATGAAAGGAAAAGAAAACACTCCCTCCCACTGAGGGCTTTAGAGTACAGTGTGGGAGATGGACATGTGAAGGAACATTAGGACAGACAGTGGGAGTGGGAAGCATGGGGATCTATGACAGTGCAGGAACGGGCCCATTAACAGAGACTGGTAGGGAAAGGGTAGGATTTAACCAGAAGGAGGCACAAACATTCCTAGTAGCAGGTGCAAAGCAATGTGAGAATAAGGTAGTAGGGGAATTTCAAGTTCAATATGGCTGGAATACAATGACAAATGCAGACAGAAAAATGGACAAGTCATATGTCATCTAACAGTAGTTAAATTTTATTGAATAATTATTATGTGCCAGGCACTCTTCTAGGTTCTTGTCATGTCTTTAATTGTCACAACACTTCAAGAGTAGGCACTATTCTTATTTTATGATTCCCATTTTACAGAAAAGGTAACTGAAATATGGATAGTTATATACTTAGCAAGTATCTGGGAGAGGATATCAATCCAGTCTGGTGCTGGGACACACACTTCTGTCTTCCATGCCATAATGTATCTTAGGGATGTTGTATCATAAAGAGTTTGATCCTGAATGTAATCAAGGGAGATAGGAAGAATTTTAAAGCAAAAACATAACATGACCTATATGTATTTGGATCATACATCCAAGAAAATTTGCATCTTTAAATTCCTTGCCTTGGCTATTGCATTCCAAGCCTCTTATAGATGGGGAGTGATTTCTTAACCCCAGTTACATCTATAGTGAGATGTATCCAGCAGGTGGACACAAAGATTTAATTGAGATAATGAAATGCCAGATACTCATTTCCAACTAGGCAAGGTGGAAGAGGGTCCCTTCCTGATCTTAGATATTCTCTAGAGATTTCCTTATGTTCCAGCGACGCCTCTATTGGGTCCCTAACATAATCTAAGATGTTATTTTGCTAGCTTGCTTTGCTTGTTTGATGTTCTGATGATTGTTTGTGGAACCCCAAAATTGCAGCCAAGAGAATAAGTCATGTTAGTCAATTGGAAATGTCAGTCATATTGGAAACATACATCACAGAGAGACACTTGTTCCAAAAGTCACTTTTCAAGAAGTCAGTGGTATTGGAGAATTAGATGCTGTGGGTTAGAGGGAAGATGTATGGCTTTCAAAAGTGGAAATATTAAAGACCCTTGGAGATCTTTAGACAGGGATGTTCCATGTACAATAAACTCTGATATGATGACTTTTTAGTGAATTGAAGGAATTTGATGGTAGAATCAATACTATTTCATGGATGGAGTATAAAAACACAAAGATACAGGGATTAAGTGCAAAATGAATTTTTTCCATGCCCACTGTCCTTCTATTCTAGGAAATCGGAGAGTAAAGATTTTTAAAAAGTTTCCTAAAAATTCAGTGAGAGAAATGGACATGTGGGATAATAACGGAGATATATCTACAGAGTGTTATGGGGAATAATAGAGAGGAATGGTACTTGTTCCATTCTGAGAGTTCACAAGAGGTTTCCTGGAAGAGCTAATGCTTTAGCTGAGTATCAAAGATGAGTCAGGTATAATTAGCCTGTGAAGAAGGGTGGGATGAGTGTTCCAGATTGAAGGAATAACTCCCGCAGGGGCACAGAGCGGGGAGCTGCATGGCCCATGTGGGGAATTAAGAGGGTATTACAAAAGTGGAAAGGGACAGGGGGAGTTATTGAGAGATAATACTGGAAAGAGAAGTCAAAGAGGGCCTGCAGAAGTAGTTTACTGCTTAGTTTGGTGCTTAGTAAATGATAGGGAATTTTTAAAAATTTAAAGTGTTTGAGATCAATTATTTAAACTGTTGTATATAGTCTTAAATGAATTTAGGCAGGAAGAGACCAGTTATAAACAAATCAGGATGACTCTAAAAGCTTGGATTTTGGTTAATAGTTGTAGGAATGGAAAAAAAGAGATATTAAAAAAAAAAAAACCTCTTCAGAATGTTAAATCCACATAATTTGGTGATAAATTGGATGTATGTGAGGATGGGTAGAAGTGGAGAAGTAAAAGGTAATTAGTTCCAGTGACTGGTGAAGTGGGGTGCCACTAACAGGGCTAAGAAATAAAAGAGAACACATTTAGGGTGAGTTCGTTTTTGAACATGTTTGAGGCGTCCATTTTACATTCAGGTTGAGAAGTCCAGGCTGAAGCTCTGAAGAGAGATATGGATTTGGAGGTCATCAGACCATTGGTGGTGGTTGAATCCATGAGACTGGAGAAGGTTACCCAGGGACAGTGAGGAGAGGCATGATGAAATTTGCTTCATCCAAATTTTCCAAATAGAAGTCTGGTGCCAAGATAGAACAGAGTCACTATGGACCTAAACTATTTGGGCCTAGATAGGGGAGAATGTCATCACATGCTCCCTGCTGAGGGGCTCAGGAAATTGGTTTAGGGAAGTGGCAAGTGGCCCCAGCACTACGGAAAATAAATCAAAAGGCCTAAGCCAAAAGACTGAAACTAGTTATTTAACGAAATCCCTGAGCTCTACCTCTCAGGGATATAGTTGATTGACACACCTACAAGGGTATTTACCTTTGGTTTGTCCTTGTTTCACAGAAGTTATAATGAGATAGGCATGAAGGTACAAGATCAAGCCCTTTCTCAACGTGAACAATTTGTCATGGACAGGGTTTGACGACGTGCCCACAGACAATAAGTTGAGAAGCCTCTCCAGACCCAGATCATTAGGAAGGATTTTCCAGGTGCCAAATAGTTGCTGCTTCTGTTGCTTGTTTCAAGCTCTTAGAAAAGTGAAAATTATCCCCAAGCCACTGGGCAAATGCCATCTTGCCCGCAGGAGTAGCCTAAGTCTGGAGGAGTCACGTCGGAGATATCAAATTCCCTACACTTGTCCGCACATGACAGCTTGTGAAGGCCCCCGAGGCAATCACGGTTATTGAAGACAGTATCATGATCGATTGGCATGCAGGTCTGTCTCTCCCACCTCCTATGCCTTTTGCTACAAAGCAGATGGTGCTATGGCACTTGTTAGAAGCCCGGGCCTAATTCAAGAGCATATTTTTGCTTTCACCGAAGCTACTGAATTTGAGGGGGCCTGGGGAGAATTAATATACCTTAGTATTCCTCTAACATCTTTTCCCTGTGTGATACACCCATTCTCACCTGCTGTTTTCATATTGTACTCCTTTCATCCCTCTGTCTCATATTGAAAGCCTGCTGTGCTGGAACACCGCCTCTATCATTCTTAACAGGCTGCACACACCGTCAGAGTTTGGCAAATGGCAGTGCCCTTCTAGTGGAAATCTTTTCCCAGGGCCTTCTTCCCAGATGTTCCAGTCTAGCAGGGGTTAACTAGAGGCCTGCTCATGAGCCCATCTCTGGGAAGCTGACTTGCTCCTACTTGCCTGGCTTGGAACTTTCTGCAGCCTGTTTCAACACCTTTTTGAGTCCGGCAAGATCGCTATGGGATAGCTGTGAGGACTATTGCTAGTGAGAAAGTCATAGCAAGAGTAGCAATTAGATAATTAAATTGGAAGGTGTTCTTTAATAAACAATTCACCACAGTTCCCAATCATACGTGTACTCTGCCTCTCCTCCAAACTCCCCTTCTGCCCCTGGAGCAATTACTCCACTCAATTCAAGTGCGTGGAAGGAGTCAGGATGGAAGGCAGAACTCAACTCCACTCCTCGTTAGAGCTGCTGGATTCTCCCACACTCCCAGAAGAATCTTAATAGCCCAAGTCAAAGACTTGTCACTAGGTAAAAACCCTATTTAGCACCTTTATTTTTGGGTCACAAACTCTTTATAACTCATTGATCTAGATTTATATGTAGATAATGGTTAATTTTATATATCAAATTGGCTGGGTCATGGAGCCCAGATATTTTGTCAAAAATTTTTCTGGATGTTTCTGGGAAGGTGTTTTTTGGATGAGATTAACATTTAAATCAGTGGATTCTGAGTTAGGCAGCTGACCCTTCACAATGTGGGTGGGCCTCATCCAATCAGTTGGAGGTCTTAATAGACCAAAGACAGACCTTCCCTGAATGAGAAGGAATTCTCTTAGCAAACTGCTTTTGAAGTAGGACTGCAACTCTTCCCTGAGTCTCCAGCTTGCTGGTTTACTCCATACTCTAAGCCTCCATAATCATGTGAGCCAATTCCTTAAAATCTTTCTCTCTCTCTCTCCCTCCCTCCCCACATTTTTTGTTGGTTCTGTTTCTTTGGAGAACTCTGACTAATAAGGATAGATAGATACATACATACATATATATGTAGATACACAAACAGAGAGATGATAGTTAATGTGCCTTATAAATATTGTCCTAACAAGGTTGCCCCAGGGAGGTGGATAGCTGGATACAAGGGTGGAGGGGTGTGAGGGAACGGTTTGTGATGAGGTATCTTTTTAGTGTAGACCCAAGGAAAGCCCTGCTTTCTCCCTGGCATATGGAGTTAGGGTTACAGTGGGCCTCAGCATTGGTTTGATAGTTCAAGTGAATCATTGTTTTTTGGTCAGTTCCTAAAATAACAAACTGAGTACTTTAGATAAGCCGTTCCACCCAACACTGCAGGACATCACCTGACTGAGGAACACGAGCCCCCTCTCCCTTCAAAAGAAATTACCTTGGGGAGCCTGGGGGGCTCAGTCAGTTAAGCATCCGACTCTTGATTTCGGCTCAGGTCACGATCTCAGGGTTGTGGGACCAAGTCCCATGTTGGGCTCTGCGCTCGGTGCAGAGTCTGCTTGTCCCTCTCTCTCTGCTCCTCCCCATGCTTTCTCTCTGTCTCTTTCTAAAATAAATAAATAAAATCTTAAAAAAAAAAGAAAAGAAATTACCTCCCTGCCTTTCTGGGACACAATAGCTTCACATTTGTCTTTTTTGTTTTCCACATATCTGTTTGAATAATTACTATTCATCTGTTGGGCCCTTCATAGCATTCTAGTTGTAAATAGCACTCATCATCACCCCCATCACCACAGCTGGTAATGAAGAGAAATGTGCCAGGTAATGAGGAGAGTGGCCACCATTACAGTACTGAAGAAAAATGGACAGAAATGCTGCAGGAATGGCACCTCCACTATTTCCTGGTGTAATTGGCATGAGATAATTGCTTTTTTATCCTCCCTGCCTTCATCTTTGCAAACTACTTCCAAATTCCTTACATTCATCACAAAATAGAAAATTAAAGTAGTGTAATAAATTAAAAAGGCAAAAGAGCTCAGCTTCGTGGTGCCAGTCTTAAAAGAAGGAAGAAAGAACATTTACAGGATTAATAAGGGGTGTAATAGTGGGGGTGGGGGGTTATTTCTTCTTGTTATTTTTGTCATTATAGTCTAAGCCTTCTTTCAACTACATACAAAGACGGACGCCAACAGGAATAACTCTGAATATTCTCCGAATATGTACGTCTCAGCCACTACTCCCACGGAAATGTGTCCATTCACATGCAGTAGAATGAAACACAGCGCAGGTCTACTCTCATTCCTCCTGCTGGTAAACCTAGGCCTGAGAGCAGCACAGAAATTAGGTTCATATCTATATTGCCTCAGGTACCAAAATAAACCTTGTTAGGGCAATATTTATCAGGCATGTCATTTTTCTGGTTTGCCCTTTTTTGTCATGTACTCTGGTTGGGGCTACTCCAGATGCAGTCCCTAGAAAGATTCTTAAACTCAGGATTTTATAAAACCTACAAGAGAATTAAGGACCACGACTGAGCCCCATGTAAAGCATCATGTGCAATTGGTAAAATTAACTTATGTATCTTCTATTCTCTTAGAAATGTGTCCACAAATGCTTTGCTATTTCTCTCCTTCCTCTTCCCTTGAGTGTGGGCTCAATTTAATGACTTGTTTCCAGTGAATAGATAGATACACTTCCAGATTAGGCTATAAAAAGACTGCAGCAAAGGTAGGAACAATCCAAATGTCCATTGACAGATGAAATGGATAAACAAAATGTGTATATACACACAATGGAATGTTATTCAGTCATAAAAAGGACTGAAATTCTGATACATGCCACAACCTGGATGAATCTTGAAAACATTGTGCTAAGTAAATAAGCCAGACACAAAGGGATAAATATTATGATTCCACTTACATGCGGTATTCAACGTAGGCAGAGTCAGAGAGACAGAAAGTAGAGAATACCAGAGGTTGGGAGTAGGAGGATGGGGAGTTATTGCTTCATGGATACAGAGCTTCTGTTTGGGATGATGGAAATGAATAGTGGTGATGGTTGCACAACAGTGTGAACGTAATTAATGCCACTGAATTGGCTAAAATGATAAATTGATATTATATGTATTTTACCACAATAAAAAATGTCCAAAAAAAAAAAAAAAGATTGCAGCTTCCATATTAAGTGTTGTGTGTCTCTCTCTTTCTATCTCTTGGACAACTTACTCTGGGAGAAACCAGCTACCATGTCTTGAAGCCACCGAGGTGGCTGTATGGAGATGTCCAGGTGGCAAAGAACTGAGACTTCTGAACAACACTAGTTAGGGAGCCTTCTTGGAAGTAGATCATCTAGGCATATCCAAGGCTTCAGATGATGCAGCCCTGGCTGATATCTTGACTGGAATCTCACAAGAGACCCTGAGCCAGAACACCCACCTAAATCCCCACTCTGGGGTTTCTGACTCTCAGAAATGGTGAGATAATAAATGTTTGTTGTTTTAAGCCACTAAATGTTGGGATAACTTGTTACACGGTAATAAATACTGAACACAGTATGAGTATATATACACAAATTCACAATCATATTGAATCATATAAATTCATAATAATATTCATTTTAAAAAACCTTCTATTTCTTCCTACACAACAATTGGAAAATGCTAACTACTGAGGTTAAGAAAAATGTCTATGTCCTGATCCTATTTTGTGTCTCTTCCTTGCATTCATTTGGTTCTTTAAAATATGGCCCTCTCCTCTCACATTCCATATGGTTCCCTTTCCCACATTTGTCTGTGTGGGAATGGGTATTTTTATATCAGCTACAGAACATTCTTTGTCTCTGCCTGGAGTAATTCAAAATTCATAATTCAAGTATAGAATCTGTATTTCAACTTTGTATCTAGAAGTCCAGATACTACTTGGCTGTTGCAAAGATACACACCAAATGGAAACTCCACAAACGAACCCCCACTATCTGTCTTCTTCTCTTTCTCACTCTTCCTAAACTCTGCCTATCTTTATTACAGTGATGATGAAAGCAATTTGTACATAGCCCTGGGGTTTATAATTGTAATAACTATTACCAGAAATATTCTTTCTCACTCACCAATGTCTAGTGTAGACTGAGTGGGGCCCTCTACAAGCAGCATATAGGAGATAAGCCCTGGGAACCTGGTTGAACCAGCAAGTGTTACCTATCTGATTTCTTAAGGAATCACTCAACCATTTGGGAAAGATCCCAACAACAGCAAACCAAGTTGAGGTGGCAAGTCATGGGGTAAAGAAGAGGAGGCTAGCAGGAGACTCTAACAGAGGACCACATATGGAATAAAGTTGACAAAAATTGAGTAAGAAACAACATGCTATGCTATAAAGTCAAGAATCTAAACCATTAATCCATAAATACTGACTATGCTGCAAGGCATTACTTTGAGTTTGGGTCAGATTCTTCAAGAAGCCAAATTATGCTAGTAATCAGAAGGGATTGCTATCACAGGACTGACTATGCTGCATTATTAAGTATCCCATTCTTTTTCTCTCCCTGGTAGACACCACATTTGCATAAGTCATTATATTTTGGCATCATACATTCCTCTAAATATTTGTAAAGTAGCATAAAGTAGGAGGTAAAAGATAAGGGCCCTCAGCTCCCCTATTTTTCAGTCTTAAAGATAACCAGATACCTTAGATATGGCCTTTAGTCTCCCTGAGCCTCTATTGTGTCATCTGTAAAATGGGGTCATTCTACCCAAGATGTTTGAACTGGATCAAAAGATCCATTGAAATTTCTTCGAACTCTAAACTCTGCGATTCTGTGGCTGAATTCTGATGTCCATATACTCCTCCATGGGTTATTTCTAGGGAACCATTCTAGCATGGCTACCTGGACAGTTCAAACAGTTTCTCCATCTCCATATTACATGTCCTCCTACTCAGAGTGGAAGCAGAGTTTTTATCCTGAAAACTCAAGAAATATGAATGGTGTAAGAATAAACAGTGGGACTGTGAGCACCTTAGTCAGAGCTTTATTTCCAGGGAAGTTCTTACCTTAGCAAGAAGATGGCACTCCAAGGGGTGAAAGCTAGCTGAATGTCCCACTCAATCAGGACAGCAAGCCAGGAAAAGTCTGCCTAGGGCAACAAGGGCATTTACATGAAAATTGGTCTGGGATGTGTACAAGGATGATACAAAGCTAAGAAGAATTCCAGAGGCTGAATTGCGTTAACGTCACTGTTTTGACCAACTCTGGCGGCAAATAAGTTTAGCTGGTACTCAGAACATGTTCTGGGGAAGTGAAAAAGTAATTGCCCCCCTTTCTTTTTTTCTTTTCTTTCTTTCTTTCTTTCTTTCTTTCTTTCTTTCTTTCTTTCTTTCTTTCTTTCTTTCTTTCTTTCTTTCTTTCTTTCTTTCTCTTTCTTTCTTTCTTTCTTTCTCTCTCTCTCTCTCTCTCTCCCTCCCTCCCGCCTGCCTGCCTTCCTTCCTTTAAGTTTTTCCATGTCTCATCAAATGGAGGAGTCCTTATACAAGAGTCCTCAACCAGTCGGTGAGAGTCTGCTGGAAGAGCTCAAAGCCTGATCTGATAATGCTCCAGTGAGTGGCCTGGGGATTGACAGCTTCCCCAGGGAAGAATGAAACATCTGCTGGAAACTCCCCACCCCCACCCCTTGACCTTAAAGCTTTAGGGGAAATGAAAAGCAGCTTCTCTCCGTAAAAAGATTGGGAATTTCTGCTGCAATGTCTTACTGTTCCTTTAAGGCTTCCATGGAAATGAAAGATGTTCCCAAGCAAAGATAGGTCAAATCTATTAAGAGAGCAGATGAGGCATTTCCCTCCTGAAAACTGGAGAATAACAGAAAAGAACCTTTTCTGATGAAACAAGAGTATCATTTTGTTTGTTTGATTTTGTTTGTTTCACATTTATTTACTGAAAGTTGGGAGAAATGATTTAATTTGGGTATGAAAATAGCTAATTATTAGAAGAAGAGAGGAAGGGATTTCCAAGATGGAGCCCCTGTAGTTCCTTCTCTCAGCCTTTCCCACCTCCCTTCCCTCAGCAGTTCTGTTTCCCTCCTCTCAGCTCCCAGAGAATCATCAAGAAGTTGAGTTCCAGTAGCACTGGCCTCACAGACATTTTATTCTTCTCTCTAGCCCCCAAATGGACCATCTTACCAGAATTCTTTCCATCATTATGGGGAAGGGGATGCATTGAGCAAGCCTTTCTCCAAACTACAACTACATTTTTATATTAATCTGACACCTGCCACCTGCTTTATTTCTAGGGAAATTCTTCTTAGCAAGAAGGTAGCACTCCAGGGGTGAAAACCTGGCTGAATGTCAATGAGGATTCATTAGATAATATCCTGAAAGCCCTGTGGAGGGCCTTGCAAAATACAACTAAAGGTGGTGCAGTGATTTCCCAAATCCAAGATTTCAAGTTTATCTTTGATGTTCCCTGGGCACTAGCAATGCTTGATTATATAGAGGAAAAAGAAATATTAAACAATTTTTATTTCAGCTGACCTTTTACAGAGACCAGAAGTAATTTTGTCTGGATTCTCCATTTCAGTGTGGCACAATAACAGCTGGACAGGGATTCTGCCCAACACTTTGTGAGGTTTGCCCTCGACTGCCTTTGTCAGATTGGCATTTGATATTAAATCAATAGAGCACTGTTATTAAGACACCAGACTACTATAACTTTAGAAAAATCCTAAACCAAGACACTTTTTCTGGACCACTACAGTCTCCATGACTATAAAACTCATGATGTACTTGAAAGATTCATTGCAGCCTAGGAGGCATTATAGTGGGATGATCTGGAATCAGACTGTCTGGATTTGAAGATGAACCCCACCATATGCTTACAAATGTTGTGATTTTGAGAGACAGTAGATCACGGGGGTTAAGAACGTAGGCTTTGGAACCAGACCGCTTGGGTTGGAACCCTGATTTCACCATTTACTTGCTAGATGATTTTAGGGAAGTTCTTCAAACCTCTGGGCCTCAATTTCATCATCTATGAAAGGGGAATATTAATGGCATCTAATCTCCAAATGTTACAGGGAGGATAAAATAAGTTGATGCATGTAGAATGCTTTGAGCAATGTCTTGCACATAGTGAGTGCTCAATAAATGTTAGCTACAGAGATTGGTATTATTTTTTTCCCAAATTTTCAGCGTTTTAGCCAATGCCAGGCAAAATCAATAAAGAAAGGGGGCTAACCAAGGAGAACTCAGGGAAATGCTGAATTTGGCAAAACTGGGAATCTGGCAAAACTTACCCTTCGGCACCTCTGTTCATTTTACTTTCTCTAGGTTCCTCCCAGAACACTGCACCCAACCTCCAGATTTTTTTCTCTGCTCCCCTCCACACTCACCCTTCACCAGTCAACTTTACCCACACTAATTCTGTTCCCTCAGGACTTTGCTCTGAGCCAGATGAAAATCAAAAAAGGAAAGAAAGAAAGAAGAAAGAAAGAAAGAAAAGAAAGAAAGAAAGAAAGAAAGAAAGAGAAAGAAAGAAGGATAGATCAAATCTAATTTAAGGTATTAATGGATGCCGATAAGTTAATGTTATGCTTTTGGGATATCACGTTTGCATTTTACAAAATAAAGATTGTCTTATCACCAGGAGGAATAACCAAAACTAAAAACTTCATGTAATGTGGGAGGTGGGTAAGGATGATATTTGGGGGCAGGTACAGCATTCGGTCTTCCTTGAATCACAGATAAGCTGCTATTTGGGTAACCCATAGAACTTGTCCTAAAGTTGTTTAATATAAAGTATCATGAACAGACTTTGGGGCTAAAGCAGAACACACTGTGTTTAAACACCATGTTATTAGGCTGACAGGCATGGCATCAAGGCCCCAGTGTCACTGGTCCCACAGCTCCCAGGGCTGCTGTCAACAAGTCATGACAAATTGGACTAGCCAAATCTTTCAGTCACATCTGATTTTCCTAAAGATGTAGATGCACCTGCTGAAGATATTCCAAACAGAGGAAAGCAGAATAAAGCTAACAATGGAGAAACATAACAAAGACCCTGCACTAACTTCTATCACCAATTTTTATGGCCCTAGGATATGCAGGGTTCTGAATTAGAAAAGGGGTCAAGGGTAAGGGGATTTATTTTTAGATCCATCTCTGTCACTAACTGATTGTGTCTTTAAGTGAGTCAAACCACTTTATCGTGGAGGGTTCTATTTGCAAAACTAGGGGAGAGATGCTCTAAAGCAGCATCCCTTCATCCCTTCATCCTCCCTCAGTCAGAGGTCCCAGTGGGTCTCTGGGGTACCCCTAAAGCCCTACAGAGCAATTTAAGTGCCTCTACAGACAGACAATGAATGACAATGGGGTTTCCTAATCAAAGAAAGTGATGAGAAAATTAAGATGCTGAGAAGATTAATCTGGGAAAAGAAAATACGGAATAAGATAGTGAGTAGCAAGATTGGATACAAGATCACCAACCAGAAGGCTCTTATAGTAATATATATATATATATTCCCTTAGGCACCCTTGCTATATATATATATTTATAGCAAGCGTGCCTAAGGGAATGGAGAGGTCATGGCACCATAGTGGAAGGGAAATGGTTTTGGAGGGAAAATGGGTTTGAACTGAAGTAGATAGTAGGATGTCTGAGTGATTCCATCTCTTTACAATATCCACAGTGATAGGCAGCATCATATCTACTCTGACCAGAAAATTTAACCTCGAATTAACTACTCATTAGCTTTTATCAAAAGCCCTGCTGAAACAAAATAGCAGTGCAGGGAAGATGGACTAAGAGGGTGTCATATATTTTTTCAGTGTTTGTGTGTTTGGCTTAACTTCTTTTGGATGGTTATAAGTTCTTTGCATATTTATGAAAACTATGGACCCAATCCTCAGAAAAAAAATACCATTAGAAATATATATGTGAAGTTTGATATGGAGGCCAGGTTAAGAATCTCTTTTTTAAATTGAGACTAACAGGGGCACCAAGCCAAACAAAGTTCTCATTGTTGCTACTATTACCATTATTGTTGTTATTTTGAGATCGAAAACTGAAGACAAAAGAGAAATGTATGTAGGGAAGAGAGAAAAGAGATAGAGAATAGCATTTTTTTTTTTTTTAAATAATGAGGTTACTCTTGATTCTCAAGAGGAGGCATTATCTCTCCTAAATGCTTTGGAGCATTTCATGTCTTCTCTCTGTCTTTATTCTTCAATTAAAATGTTGATGTGTTATGTGCACCTGTCCTCAGCTTTGTCGTTAAAACATCCTGGCAACCACAAGAAAACATGCCAGCTCATGACGACTATCTGCATTTTTAATAAGGCTTAGCATCTCCTACAAATAGGGTTTTAGTATCTAGAACTTTTGATTTGGAAAATGAAACAGCTCTTGTTAGTTCTAATAGAAAAAGGCAGCTTGATTTCCAATGCTCTGTTTTAATTTGGGTTTTACCAGCCAGTGATTTTATTGAAAGTGAAATCCACATTCCTGTTTTGCTTTAGCATCTCAACTCTAAAAATGAGAAAATCACAGCTTCAGTAACAGAATTGAGAATGAGGTCCTGGCAACTTTCTTAAAAGAAATTTGGATTAAGAGTTCTTGGTAAATGCTCACAAATTACTCATGCCGTATATCTAAACACACACAAACAGGTTTAGAAAACCAGGTTGAATTCAATAAAATAATTAGGTATGAAGAAAATAACAGGGGTTTCTTTTGCCAGATTCCTATCAACACGGGCCATACTTGCTCCAAGGCAACGAAGAGGGGAGGGGACATCAAGATCATGACCAAGAAGAAATGCATATGCCCAACCTCTCTTTATCTCCATGAAGAAGTTTTGTGCTCTCCCACACTACCCAGAGTGGGGTCCATGTGGCATTGTTCTGGTTTCCCCTTGTAACTTAAAGGAAGACTTTCAAAATGTCTGGAGCCCTAGATAACCTACAAATGAAGGAGGAGGACGTGCTCAATTTCCTGGCACCAGGAACCCACTGAGGCGGCACCAACCTTGACTTCCAAACAGCGCAGTACATTACGAAAGAAAAAAACAAAACAAAACAAAACAAAACGATGGCATGATCTCATAAATGTGAGGAGAACCTGGGAGAAGCTTCTGTTGGCAGCTCATGCCCTTGTTACCACTGAAAACCCAGCTGAAGTCAGTGCCATATCCCCGGGGAACACTGACCAGCGAGCTGAAGTTTGCCGCAGCTGCTGGAGCCACTCGGCTCCTGGAACCTTCCCTCAGCCACGACCTCCGGTGGTTCCCGATCCCGGGGCGGAGCGCCAGGCGCTCACGGAGGCCTCGTAGATGAACGCGCCGTCGTGGGGCGGCAGAACACAGACTCTCCTGTGCACGGGGCGGACACTGTCATGTCCCTCAGAGGGTCTGATGGGGTGGATGCCCCGGAAGTTCTGCGCATGCGGGGCACCGTTTCCGTGAACCCCCGTGGGAGGTCCCACCTGTTCTCTGCTTCTACGCAGATCCCGAAGGGACTGGAAAGGAGGAGCAGACCCCTGCCGAAATGGCTGGGACCAAGGAAGACGTTCTGACTTCAGCAATGAAAGGGAATTACCTTCCAAAGTGCCCTCTCCTTGATGCCTACAATTACACGGTTCACCACGAAGAGCCCAGGAGTCCACTTCATTTGAACAGGGGTAGAAATGGCTTAAAAAAAAAAAAAAATTACGAAAGCCTCCTACTAATACTGTCCATTCCAGTGAGGAATCATCTGGAGTCCGGATCCAGCCTATGCCCCTAATTGGGTCCTTCCTAAGAGGGTGATGTAGAAAGGAGACAAAAGTAAGACTCTTGCATTCAGTAGAGATGGTTTATGTCCCAGCCACCCCCCTGGCCGGCTGAATAGACATTGACAAGTCACTTAACTTCTCTGAACCTTGTTTTCTTTGATTGTAAAATGGAGGTAATAATATCCAACTCATGGATGCGATAAGATAAAAACGCAAGGCTTAGACAAGGTGTTCAATGCACGTTAGTGTTTCTTTCCTCATGCTTTCCTCCCCACTTCTATTCCTTCCTGTGTCACAGCCAAGCATTGTCGTGCCTCTCCCCAGTCAAGTAGTGAGGATTCTGTTTGTCTTGTGCAAACTCAAATCAGAAAGTACCCGTACTTATTGGAGGCTGGAAATGCACAGGAACTGCAAGATTAAGTCTCAGATATTTCATTTATTCTCTTTCTCTATTTTACTTTCTCCCGCCTTTTACAGTACAGGCACTGTTCCCTTGGCATTTGCAAATTTACTTTTTTTTTTTTTATTTCTACAGGTGTAGGTGGATTGATTGAAGAAGGGAAATAGTAGCACAAAAGAGATTTTTTTTCCAAAGGTAGAATTCATTTCAGAAAGGGGGAGTCTTTTTGATGATTAGCTAACATTTGAATGCTTGCGTAAGTGCCAGGCACTCTTCTATCTAGCTCACACGTGTCAATCCATTTCATCCTCACAACACTTGTATTAATAGATAAGGAATAGAGACACAGAGAGTTTAAGTGAATGATGCAAGTCACACGGCTCATAGGTGGTTGAACCAAGATCTGAACCCAGGCAAGTCTAGTTTCAGAATACATGCTCTCTACCATTTCAATGGCGTATTCATCTCTTTTTCCCCGGGAGCTCAGTACACAGAAAATTAAAGGAAGATAGATGGGGAAAACAGAGATCAAAAGAAAATGAATCATGAAGACCATTTGAAATAGTTATTAAGCTTATGTAATTGAAATCTGATGCTGTTTTCAAATATTCATAATAGAAACACTAATGTTTTATATATGGGCAGGTAACAGTCTGATCAGCCTTGATGTTTGAAGTGATGATGTCAGAAAGCCAACTGAGACTCCTGAGAAAGTGTTTGTGGTTTGCTTTATTTCCCTGTGCTAATATTCCTTGACCAAAAACAATCTCAAGGTTTCAAGGGTGGCCAGAATATCCAGTCTGCTTTCTTTGAAGGGGGAAATATTTCCATTTTGAGGAGATGAAGTGGACATTTTCTTGGCTGCATATTTGATAGTGTTTCTTTGCTGGAAATACCTACATTTCTTCTTCCTAAACCAGATTTCTACATTTTTTTTTCCTCCTAAAAGAGACCATTGATACTATTTACCTCCCCTCTTTTTTATGTAATGAAAAAAGAGAGGTCAAATAGTCTCAGCTCTTTCACTTATCTAGAAGCCAATCTAGGATTCAAGTCCAGCTCTCTTGACTTCTCATCCAGTTCTGCCACTCAACCACATGTGTTTCTTTCTCTTACACACAGGCTCTTTTTGGCCACCAGTAAACACACTGACCTTTGAAATATGGAAAGAAAAGTGCTTTGAAATAAAACTGGCACAAACAGCGGTTAGACAGCCGTCATCTGGAGGCCGAAACAAAGAGGGGCATAGTGTTCAAGCTGTCTTCATAATTACATGAAGCAGTTATCACTCAGGCCCCAGTCTGAGCATTACCCCCCAAACAAACAGCCGAGGTTTGAGAAAGCACATAGGCGACTTTGTTGCTCTAGCATATGAGGGGTGGGAAGCCCCCCAGCTGAAAAATCACGTGTGGCTGGGGCTGTTTTCCAGAGCTCCAGGCTTTTTCCTTTCTTCCTTCCCCATTAAACCCCTCTGCTCTCCTTGGCAAAGGCCCTCAGGTGAGGTAAGTGCCAATTAACAACAAAGAACTTGATGTATTTCAAGTTTATGACTTAGAGCTAGGTTCTCATGAAATCGATTCTTCTCTGGTCCGGGAGCCTGGATATGCAGAGAGCAAGGATTCTAAGTCTGGCTGAAATTTGGTTCATTTTTGCTCCTGCCCTAAAAGTGATTTATCTTTTGGGGGTTTGCTGCAAGAGAAAGCCAGGAAATAAACCCCAGAAAGAGGCCAATCAGACTCTGAAAACTTCAGCTTGCGAAGATAGCTGGAGCAGAAACCTTACCGAACTGGGATTTTGGAAAAGGTGGTCTTAAATTTCTCATGGATCCATTGGATGAGAAATTCATTCGTTGGATGGAGAGAATAAAGACAGCCAGCTTCAGAATAAATAGGAGAGATGAGAATATCTAATCCAAAGTATCTCTGAAGCCTTTTCCAGCTTTCAAATTTGGATTTGATTTTTCTATCCTAGAAACGGTTTTAGTCATGTTCTAATCATTTGAGTGTTATCACACAATTTTATAAAAAATATCTTTGTGAATTGTTCTCAGGCCACAGAGATCTGAAATCTGACCAATAAAATGATCTGTTTTGACATCTTAGAGCCCTGAAAGGCCAAGAATTTTGGCAATAGAAACATAGTTGGGTTAAAATATATTTTAAAACAATCCCTCTAATTATTAATTGTACTCAGTTGTTTAATATTTTCAGCGCCTACTGAATTTAGCAAAGGGAATGACAGATGCATATTAAAATGCATGCAAATACTACACACAAGCCACATTTTAATATATTGTTTTGCATTCATAATTTTAGTCTTGTGATTTGTATTTTCATTTGCTTGGGAACAAAGACTTTCTTCTTTCCCCACTTGGGAAACAAGGCAAGACTTGTTTCTGCCAGCATCCTAATAGTATTCCTGAAAAAGCAGCGAACTTAATGGTTCAGGAACTGGTCTCCACCACGTGCTTACGGGCCCCTTAAGTAGGGGCTGCATTTACAATGCACTGAAAAGGTGAAAATATGCAATCAGTCAGCTGCTTTGTCGTGTAGTGGCAGGCAATCATATTTTTTTGTTGTTGTATTAAAACTGAACAGACTGCTTTTAAAAAAATAAGCTGTTTAAATGTACAGTCTCTTTTCAAGTAGAAAAGAGATTCACCAAATCCCATTCCTTTTTAATCCAAAGTCACAGATAGAACACACTTCCCAGCCTCCCCTGCAATTAGGTGGTTTCTGGCCAGTGGAATGTGGGCCAAAGGAATGTATACAATGTCCAAGCCTGGCTACTAGGATCTACTGGGCAACTCCTACACTAGTCCTCTACACTGGACTCCTGATTTCCTGGCAAGATGCAGAGTGAAGGTGAAGAATGCCAAGAGCATAAGAAGGAGCCTCTGGTTGGAAGGAGATTGGGTTCTGGAATAAAACTGTGAGCAGACAGACTCTGCCTCTTTCCGTCTCCCCTGACCAATGACTCACAGTAGACTGTGACACATGTTCGTTGTGTGGTAGCCTGTCCAATGGTCACATCTGACTTTCATACCCTTGTGTATTTACCTCCAACATGGTACCAGCATCAGTCTGTGAGACCAATAGCAAATGGCAGAAGTGATGGCATGTCACCTCTAAGGTTAAGTTATTCAAGACTATAGCTTCTGTGTTGGAGCTCTCTCGCTCATTGTCTCTCTCTCCCGTTCTCACCACTCTCTCTCAAGGAAGCCAGCTGCCATATCTTGGGGTTGCTTAGGCAGCCCGTGGAGATGCCCACATGGTAAGAATGGAGACGTCCCTCCAACAGCCAGTAAGGGGTTGAGGCGGGCTAGTTTAGGAGGAGCTACCCCACAACTCCAGCAGATAGTTTGAATATGATTTGGGAGACACACCAAGCTAGAATCACCCGGCTAAGCTACTCCTGGATTCTTGATTCTCAGAAACTGAGAGACATAATAAATGTTTGTTGTTTTAAACTGCTAAGTTTTAGGGCCGTTTGCTACACAGAAATAGATAGCCAATACAACATGAACAAAAACAAAATTTTATTGAGTCACGGAGACATTGGGACTGTTTGTTACAGCGCTTAAATGCGGTAATGCTCATAGTAATTATGCACATGCTCTGCGCACACTGGAAGATTTCTAAGGGTAAAGACTTTGGCTTGTTCTTTCAGACATCACTGCCTAACACAGTGCCTAGATGAGAGTAAGCATGGAATAAATGATAAACAAGAAGTACAGCTTTCAGTAGGGTGCACGGTGTGTTCCAGTCCATGGTACCTACAAAGTCAACACTGCTCAAGCAGCTACCACTTCAAAGCCGGATGGGTTCAACTGCAACTTATTTCAGGTCAGAAAAATTCTGGAATTGTATTCTTAGCAAATGCATAGATTGTAGTGTGTCAGACATTCATGGGAAAGGAAGACTTCAGTTACCTAGTTATATTTGTGTTTCCAGATTTTCACGCTTAAACGTTTATATGGACCAGGTGCTGTTCTAATAGGCACATGTGTTAATTTATTCAATCCTTATAACAACCTGATAAAGAGTGTGCTGTTGTTCTTCTAACTTTACCGGTGAGGAAGGAGGCTCAGTAAAGTTAAGCACTTTGTCCCAGGTCACAGAGCAATTTAACGCAGAGCCTCTGGACTTACAGACACCAAGGCTCATGGGGTTCCCCATGATACCAAATCACTCTCTCAACAGAATTCTCAAAAGACACAGAACAGAGCTGCAAAGTCCAGGAAAGGGCTGCTGAATCGATGGAATAGATTAAAAGATAGTCCTGTGAGGACAGAGTAGAATAATCGTGACTTTCAGGCCTTAAGCAATTCATGTTACGAGGGGCTAAGGTCACAGTTTATAAAATCCTGAAGGACTTGAATTTATTCACCCAAACTGATGCCCACCACAGCAACGAGGCCTCCCCTGAAGCACGTCAGAGATAGTTCTAGCAGAACTGGAACAAAGGCAGTTTGTCGATGCCGGGATGCACCCCCGTCGGCCTGCATGTCAGCGGCAGAGACTAGACCCACCGCCCCCGGAGCTGTGATGGAGAGGGAGAGAATATTCCGAACCCCAGGGCAACCGGCTTCATGGGGGGAGCAGCCAAGAAGGGGAGGGTTGGTCGCCCTGCTAATTGGCAAAAACCTTCGTAACGAATTCCTTCCAATGCTTGCCAGTCTGCGCTAGCCTCACAGAAATCGGGAATGGGCCAAAGCAGCCCTGGGAATGGATGGACACCCTGGGTCTGCCTCGTGGAGCACTGCCAATGGGCTAATGAGAGCTTTTCATGACTTTTTGGATGTTTGCAGAACGAAAGGCTTTTGAAAACTGATTCCAAGGCTGACCTAGAGTCTCAGAGACAAGAATAATAACCTGTGGAAACAAGCTGGGGCTAACACAGGAAAACCTCACTTATTCTGACTTTTACGAATTTTGGTTGCCGGAATATGTTTCTCTCACTCTTAAAGACAGTGGGACAGATTTTTAATCTCTAACAGTTGATGCTAGGGCAGAGTTTAAAATTTATCCTTCACTTCCTGTAGCGATGGATTTGCTAAAGAAATGAATGATGCATTCACCTTTTGCAAGGAGAATGATGCATTCACCTTTTGCAATGTTAACGTTGTGTAGAACAATAGGCCATTTTTAAAATGTAGAAAGACTGTTTACATAAAAAGAAATTGATATGTCCATTACAAATCACTCTAAATAATTTATTTCAGCAGGCCCTCAAGGATCTAATTCTAACAGGAACTAAGTTAGAATTCTTGGGGCGCCTGGGTGGCTCAGTTGTTAAGCGTCTGCCTTTGGCTCAGGTTATGATCCCAGGGTCCTGTGATCAAGCCCCGCATCGGGCTCCCTGCTCAGTGGGAAGCCTGCTTCTCCCTCTCCCGCTCCCCCTGCTTGTGTTCCCTCTCTCGCTGTGTCTCTCTCTGTCAAATAAATAAATAAAATCTTTAACAAAAAAAAGTTAAAATTCTTACACTCGAAAATAAGACTGAATGCTTTATGATGGTCCACAATTTGGAATATTCATTATTTATGCTAGTAATTGTTTTCTCCCAATCATTCTGAATTGAGGCTGTCTTGCCAGAGTAATAAAGAGCCCACATTTATGCATCTTTGTATTCCTTTCCAGCTGTGGCTCCCCAAATCAATTACGTGGCATTAGTTCATCACTTTTAGACTTTTTCATTAGTAAAAAGATGCTTTTTTTAAAAACAGCCAATGACTGTCATGGTATAAATAAATTTAGGGTCTACTAACGAGTGGATCACTAATGTGCAAAAGGCCTTGTTCAAGGCCACCCTCTAAGTGAAGAGACAGGCTTGATGAGCTCTCAGGGATCCTCTGTATTTACCACATTATGTCACATGTGTTCCATCTGAATCTTTTCCCTTAATTATTCCTAAAGGGATAGAAATTTGGGGCTGGAAGAAGATGTGAGGTGGATACGAGAGATTTGGGAAGCCAGTGAATGGAGAGGCAGGTGAGAAGCGGGTGCAGGGAGAATGCCTGGCTAATGCTAATGGCAGCGCTCCTGGGTGAAGGTTCTGGCAGCCCAGCCCCTCTGTGATTCCTGCTCTTCCCGCAGCCGGTGGTTCAGCTTTCTTTATGTACATGTCTTTACAGCTAAGGAACACTCTGCATGAACATCCTCATAACCAACGTACGATTTTTACAGTTGACACTAATAAACTCCTAACTGTTGCCTTCTTCCTTTCTTCTCTGTTTCCTGTCCCCCACCACACCACCACCTGAATAATCTGTCTAAAATGCAAATTTGATCACTCTCTTCTCCTGCTACAAAATGGTTTCTCACCAATGGTTTCTCAGTCCTACACTGACTTTCAACATCCTCCTTGCCCTGCTTCCAGCCTGCGTTGACTCTCTGGTCTCTGTGGCTCCCCCTCTCAGCTCTGCACTCACGGGGCACCTCAAAGGGTATATTCTCTCCACCTTGGTGTCCTTTACCTGCTGTCCTCTCTGCCTGGAATTCTTTCTCCCCTCCCGTGTTCCGCCTGTGGTATGGTCTTCCTGTTGAAACTCTTTATCATCCTGCAACTGCTAGATCTTCATCTCGGAAGCCTTCTCTGGCCTCCCAAACAGAGATGAGCTCCTTCCCCTTTGAGCCTTCACTGTGACAGGGGAGGCATTCGTTATATTATTTTATCAACTGTTTGTTTATATCACTTCTACCTTTATCAATCTTTCTCAAAGTACAGCCCGAAGAACAACTGCCTCAAAAATGTCTATGAAAAGCGCAAATACCTTGCTCCCATTTTAAATAGGCATCCTTGGGGCTTCTTAGGGGACTAAGGTTTGACAACCACTGGATTCAAGGGCAGGTATCATGTATTAGTACATGGTAGCTAAAGAATAAGTAAAAATAGCTAATTCCTTTAGAGCCATAGGTTGGGCTCTTGTAACTCCTTCTCTAGGTAAGTATGATTGCAGCTCAGGGTCCATTCCAGCTTATTCACCATCATGTCTATCCCAGATCCTAGCCCAGGGCCCTGGGGCATGATAGACACTAAATGAATGCTTTTTCACTGAAAGAAGCTGGGGCCTACAGAAGCTCTGAGTGCTATGCAGCAGGGCAGAGAGGCAGCCAAGTCATCAGCAAGATTAGCACAAGGCCTGTTCAGTTACTCAGGAGGAGGCAGTAAGTAAGAGCAAGATCATAGCTGGCAATGCTCTGATGTTCCTTTGTAGAAATCCTTGATGTGGGCTGTGAAATGTCAAATCCAGATTTGATTAAGCCCAACTCCAAATCCCCAAGGCAAGTGTGTATCCACGGTCTTAATGTAATTATTGGAGCCACCTCCGTCTGTTGCTTTCAAAAGGGCTGAGCTAGCACCCCATCCATTGATACCGACTCCTACAAAATGAAGCCTGCAATTAATTCAGCACGTCCCAGGCAGATAATGCCTAAAAAGCTTGATCTGGTTCCTTCCCGAAAATTGAAGTATTAAATTAAACCAATAAATAAATAAGTAAATAAGCTCTCTTGATCTGTTGTAAAGCCAAGAGAAAGGGTGGGTCCCAAAAGCTACAGTAGAAATCAAAGTTTTTGTTTCTTTTGCTTCAGGCTAGACTGTTGTCTCTTTGGAGCTTTCCACTTCCTCCCTGAAATGATAACCTATCAATTTTCAGTTAACGCGTACTTTGAATTTTTAAAGGCAGAAGCCAATAAACCACGCAAGCTGATGCGAGGGCAGTGGACCAGTTGAGTGATTCAGTAGATACAAGTGGAAACTTGGCTTGCTCTGTTTATACACACTTGAGGGATGGGCAAAAAAAAAAAAAAAAGTCCGGCCAGAACCGAGTCCCAAACCAAAGTAGGCAACACTGGGATTTATCAAATTAAACCCAAATGCCACAGCTTCACTGAAGCAGACCAGATTTCACCACTGTGTTCTCAGAGGGAAGAGGGGTGGGGGCCGCTGCTCCCAAGCTCAACCACAAGCCAGAACTCCACTTTGCCCTGTGAAATTCAGAACACATTTGTTCTTTTTTTTTTCCCTTCAAAATTTACTCCTGCCCTTCCTTAGGGTCTGTCTGGAACAAAAATACTTAAGAGCCAAAAACACCAGCAGAAAGGCCGCTTTATTGTGAAATCCAATCTGAGTAAAAGCAAGAGGATCAGCAATCTTTTGACCTTGCCTAGTAGTGCAGTCTAGCTGATCCATAGGTTTAGATAATTAGGAAAAGGTCTGATGAGCTGTCAAACCACTGAAATTTTAGAGTTTTGTTTGTCACTCTATATAGAAATGATTCAGAAGTTTCTTAAATTCCAGAAGCTTCCTAAAGCAGGACCCAATAGGCTGAGCAGAGAAGTCTCTGTGACCCTAGAACCAATCTCATGTTTCTGGAACTTTTGAAATTAGCCCAGGCCAGATATCCAGAGGTTATAATGGATTCTGTTGGAGAAGTCTATCCCAGACTTAACCACAAGAGATAGATCAGTTCCAGACCAACCTCTAGTATGGAGCAGTGGTAAAAGCAAATGACTTTTCACCATTTTTTGGTTCCTACAGCAACAGCTAATCCCAGACATGGCCGTGACATTAAGGCTGGAGTTCTGGCAGCAACTACCACTGGGACGACTCATTTAAACATCAAACACTTTTTTATGCACAAATGATATTAGATATAGTCCTGCCTTTCAGGGGCTCCCTTGCCTCAAAGCATCCAGTGTCTCATTCTCTCTTGGCTTACATATGACATCCAAACTCATCTAAATCTTTTCCCTGTTTGCTCTCACCTACTCTTCCCTTTTCCCACCCTCTCTGCCATGCATTCTAGACCAGACCAAGGGTTGGCAAACTTTTTCTGGAAATAGTCACATAGTAAATATTTTAGGCTTGCAGGCCATGTGGTCTTTTGTCACAACCATTCAATTCTGCTGTTGTAGAACAAAAGCACTCATCATTAAGACATAAATGAATGAGCATGGCTACATTTCAATAGAATTTTCCAAAAAAAAAAAAAAAAAAGAAAAAGAAAAAGTAGCAGGCTAGATTTGGCCCCCAGACCATAGTTTGCCAACCCCTGTTTTATATAGACCACTTTATTCCTTTGTAGGTGGTGATTTCTTCTGCCGTGCAGCTTTTGTCCTTTTCCCTCCACCTCAAATAAATTATAATTTTTTGAAGACTATTATGTGTCAGATACTGTCCCAAGATCTAGAGATGTAGCAGTGAGAAAACAGACAACACTTTTTACTGTATAGAATTCAGATTCTAGTGGAAGCAAATAGGTCGTAAATAAGTAGCAAACAAAAGCATAATGCCAGGTGGAGCGAGGATGAAGAAAAATAAGGCAAAGTAAAGGGGTGAGAATGTTCCTTTAAGTAGAGTGGTCAAGGAAGGTCACTTTGACCAGGTGAGACAGGAACAAAGATGAAAATAAAGTGTGAGTTCAATCAGTGTGGATCACATAGGGGGTGTGGGGAAGCATTCCAGGCGGAGGGAGTAGCAAGTGCAAAGCGCCCAAGGCAGAACATTCTTGGTATATTGGAGGAAGTGAAAGCAGGCCAGTGTGGTTGGAGTGTAGTGAATGAGTGAAGGATGAGATCAGAGAAGTAGCTGTGGGCAAGGTATTTTAGAGTCTTCTAGGCCAAGGAAAGGACTTTGATTTTTATTCTAATTAAGACAGGAAACCACTGAAAGGTAGAGAGCAGAAGGTAGTATGATCTGCCTTATATTTGAATAAGATCACTCTGATGGCCCTGTGTAGGATAAAGGGTAGGGAGGTAAGAATGAAAGCAGAGAGACCTGCTAAGGAGGCTAGGGCAATAATCCAAGTGACAAATGTTGTTTAGGGTGATAACAGTGGAGGTGGTATGAATTGTCAGATTCTGAATATATCTTGAAGGCAAAGCTGAAAGGTAGGGTGTGAAGGAAATACTCGAGGATCACGCCAAGAATTTTTGACCTACGCCACTGCAAGGATGAAATCTGATTTATTGAGATAGCAAAAACTAGGAAGAACAGATGGGGTTGGGAATAATCAAGATTTTTTAAAAATTATGTTATGTTTAAGATGCCTTTTGGGTCTCTTAAGTGGAAAGGTTAAGTAGACAGTTGAATAAATGCTTTAGAGTTCAGTGGAAATAAGATGGATAGAGGTAGCTATCTGGGAGTGATTTGTGATGGATGGTATTTAAAACCCGGAAATGAGGTAGGATTAGTTAAGGAGAAGTGAGAAGAGAATAGAGGTCAGGGACTGAGTTCTGAAGCACTCCAACATTTGGAGGCTGGGAAGAGGAAGAAGAGCCAACAAAGGACTTAAAAGGAGTGACCAGTGAGACAGGAAGTGAAGTAAGAGTGACTTCCCAGGAGCCAAGTGAAGAAGTCTTTCAAGAAGGAGGAAATGAACAACTCTGTGAAATATTGCTAACATATTGAGCAAGATGAGGACTAAGGCATGACCCAGATTTGGCAACATGGGAGCCATTTTCTGTTTGATGAGTAGTGAGGATGAAAGCCTATATAGAGTGTGTATGACAGAGAATGGGGGAGGCCCACATAATACCTTCTTTCCCCTGGGATCCTATAATACCTTATGCTCTTACAACAGTTCTCACAATTATAATTATTGGCTTCTATTTCTATCTCCTCAACTAATCTGTGAGCAATCTGAATGCTGAGCCATGTTTCATTCATTCTCTCTACAACAAAACACAGGCACAAATTAAGTACTCATTAAATATTTGTTGAATGAATATGAAATTGTGATCTAAGAAGGAAAGTTTTCATGTAAACGAATAAGAGTACTAGAAAGTACTTTTAGACTAGAAAAAGTAATACTCATAAGCAGAACTTAAAAAGAGGGAGAATGGGTACTATATGCTATTGTATGGTGTTATGACACTAGAGATATTTGGGTGTCTATGAACATTTTACTCTTTTTGTCTCAAAATTACAGATAAATTATTCTCCATGGCATATGGTGAGATCACTTTAGTAGAACTCGTCCAATTTTGCTAAAGAGGATAGTGAAGCTCTGGAGGATTTAGGAAATGTGCCCTCACCCTGTAGACTGTGTGTACTTGGTATAAGATTTCATAAAATATGTCCCTCTCCTTTTGTGTTTCCGAAGTTACAAACACACCTCCATTAGAAGAAACCTCCCCAAATCCCTATTACCCTATTCTTTTTTTTTTTTTTTTAAGATTACATGTTAAAAAATGAGAATTGCTACAAGAAGTTACTTTGGGATCTGAATACCATTGGGTTGATTAATTCTCTCTCGGTTGGAATGATTGTTTGAGCATTCAGGCCTTAGCGCCATGACTATTAAGGTCCAGAAGCAAAAATTATTACATGATGATTCAAGTGACTTTCTGATCATACTGCTTAATAAAATTAACACTGAAGTCTGAAACACTGTGTCCAGAAGTCAAATGGTGATTTTCCAAGGGTCTATTAAAAAAAAAAAGTTTCATTTCAGAGGATAAAATGTTGCAGTCCTTTTATCTCCAAGTGAGTAAGGATTAGTAAGTAGTTCAGTTAGTTCCTGCAAATTAGGGATTCAGTTATATTTTATTTATTCAATATGGGAGAAGTTTTTGTGAGTGTTGGGTGAGTCATTTCATAAGACCAAAGCCAAGCTAAATTAGAGCAGTCCCCGGTTGAAGATATTTTTATTGCAATGAGTAGGTCTCTCTCTGGGTTTTGGACACACAGGTGTGGTCAAACTTCGGCATGGAAAGTAAGTAGAATCATGAATTCTAAAGCAATGACTCCTAATGTCTTGAATATGTAATGCTGGAGACACATCTACACACATTTGCTATAAGAAGCCTAAAACATGGGACAGAGGAAATTAGGTAGAAGCAGTTGAATTTGTTTTCCTTTTATCTTCCACTCATCAGTGACGCCAAGGACGCAAATACCTGCTTTTTACAAAAAGGACATAATATATATAGTTTACAGAGAAATAACCTAGAAAACTGTTCTTGTGAATTACTTTTTTGTGCCTATCAAGGTTTCTATTTTGTGGGTCGTGGATTTAATAGGTTGTAATGCTGTTTAAACACCACAGATACTTAATGCACCACGAAAAGCCCCTAAGCTATGGGAAATTACAAAAATGTCTCAGTGCCATGGTCACAAATGTGAATGATCTTCTCGACATGAACTTCAAAGGTAAAATGAAATTAAATTTCCCGTAGATTTCCGAGTGTTCATTGTCCAGTGACCATGGTTCCCGAGATTTCATCCATGGCTCTCTTAGGATTCTGTTCCAGCCAGCCAGGCAACTGTCAGCTACAGTGGCTCTGGAAATTCAGTTCCGGGTAATATCAGGAGCTTTATCAAGGATACAGCCAAAAGGTTGCAACCACAGTTATCTTTTGGGCACATAAAATAATGACTTTGTGCAGGTCATGGAGTAGTTTCCTGGTGGTGTTGGTGCCAGTTTAACAAGCAGTTGAATCAGGAGTCTCAGGTCTAAAGAGAGTATCTATCAATAAAGCAATCATATGGCAAGTGCTCATTTTCATAATCAATTTTGGCAAACTAATAGAAATCAACAGATATTTAAAAATTAATATCTAAAGATTATAATTATATAGATATTCATTTCAGAATTTGAGAAACTCATGGAAGGGAATAAAATATTATGGTCTTAGCACACAGTAAAGGGTGTGCAAACATGATGAAGTAGGCTTCTGTGTTTACATTTCTTCTCATTTTTATACTTATTATTTCTTAAAAAGATTTATTAGAGAGAGAGAGAGAGAGAGCATGAGTGGGACGGACAGAGGGAGAGGGAGAGAGAATGTTAAGCAGACTCCACACTGAGCCCAGAGCCCGACATAGGGCTCTATCTCACGACCCTGAGATCATGACCTGAGCTGAAACCAAGAGTCAGATGCTCAACCGACTGCGCCACCCAGCCTCCCTTCATTTTTATACTTATTAAAGGGCAAGAGAAAGTTTATGAAATTTTATTTTTTAAGAGAGTAGAACTTTATGTTTTCCTTACTAAAAGGGAGAAGTCAGTATCTTCTCCAAATCAGTAATAACCTCTAATTGATAAAGGAGATTATGTGTCAGCCCAGTGACTTCTTCGTGATTAGAGATAGAGTGTACATCAAGTTCAACAACTAATTTTTATTCTCAGGCATGGTAGCGGACGGGGGAGGAGCAGAGGGAGAGGGAGAGAGAATCTCAAGCTGACTCCCCGCTGAGCACAGAGCCTGATGCAGGGCTCCATCTCATGACCCTGAGACCACGACCTGAGCTGAAATCAAGAGTCAGGTGCTTAACGATTGAGCCACCCAGGGGCCCCAACAACTAATTTTTTAAACATGGCAATACCTGTAAGCATTCTTGGAAACAGGGCAACCAGGTAACAAGCTCTCTTGTATTAATTAGTTCTCTGCAGACCAGGGTGTTCTCTGCCTAGTGCCTGCCTTCCCCAGGTTTTAATAGTTCTGAACAGCCAACCCTCCTGGTCCCCCACCATCACCTGCAGGCTACGCACAAATAGAAAAAAAAATTTTTTTGTCTCTCTTTCCTTGTTGTTGTAGTGTTTTTTTTGTTTTTTTGTTTTTTAATTTCTCCCTCTTTCTCTTCCTCCTCAACAATTTTCAAGCTGGCAGAACATGTTTTTGAAAGGGTTAGTATAGTGGTTTATAGAAAGGCTTGGTGCTAAAGAGCCCTGGGTTTGAATCTCAGGTCTGACACTTACTAACTGTGCCCCCTTGGGCCAGTTATTATACTTAATGCCAAGCTTCATATTTTTTATCTGTAAAATGGGGCTATCAATAACGACCTTCAAGGTTATTTTAGAGATGAGTCGAGATAATATCATTAAAAGACTGAACAGTGTACAGCATGCAGGACTCATAGTTATTAGTACTGAAAAAACTGACAAACTGACTTATAAAAAGCATAGGAAACATGATAATTTTCCCACAGAAATAATATTTGTGAGGACCTAATGGACCCACTAACACACTGCACAATTTGCTCAAGCTGACATTAATAGGAATAAAATGCAGACCTTTGTCACCCAACTTCAGGCAAGTTTCATTTCGTACAGACACAAAGAAAAGGCTGTGATAGAAAAAACATAGAAAGCTGCTAACCTGACACTTAAAATTGTATATTTCTGCTCTTCACTCGGTCCAAGAAAGCGTATTAGAAAGTATACTTGGCCTAACAAGCTGACAATGTGTGGTATGGGTCAATTAAGGTTATAAAATAACACAAAGAATAGGCCCTCATCAGAGTTTGGTGCTTTACAATAGATGAAAAAGCAAGAGGAGATTTAATCAGCTTACATGGGCTTGGGTTTCTCTTCCCTACTCTTAAAAGAAGGAATCTTGCTTTATTCTGGCTATTTCCGGAGGAGAGCCCTCCTCCCTCCCTCAAGTATTCAGGCTAATTACAACTGGTGAGGTAGTTTCCAGGCTGAATAAGAAATCAAAAGGGAAGGGAGGGGAGGCGGTGTGGATTTCAGAGAAAAAATAACTTAAGAAAAAGTATGTTCTCAGAGGGGGAAAAATTAGAGAATCAGGTCACTGAGCTGGAGCCAGGAAAAATCCACATGAGTGGAAATTGGAGCAATGAAAGTATTTTATATTAACACATCCAAAGGCTGAATGTGCCTGGCCCAGAGGATGTTCTCCCCCCTCCTGGAAAGTGGCTGAAAGACCTCTAGGCTTTTCTATGTCATATTCATTCACTAATCAGTGCTATTCAGCCAATCGCACACATGGTCTCATATTAGGTGCCCTGGAAAACATGAGGACCGCATAGCAACGATTATAATCAAAACCACTGGAGACTCTTATTTCAGCTTCTGAAATATGAAGCTTCAAAGCAGACATGTCTCCAATGAAAACCAGCACTCTTTTCTTTTCTTTTTCTTGATTCTGCTAAGTCTACAATTTTAGATTCAAGTACTTGACAATTATATATCAATAGAGACAGAATGCATTTTGCCTAAAGCAAAGATATAAATGGTTTAAAGGGCAAGCAAAGTGTCATGTGTCAGTAGACATTAGTTGAGGTTAAACTCTGCCAATGTGACTAGAATGTCGACATCTCTGTTAGAGTCAATATCTCGAAATTGGTGATGTGGCTTGGCATACATATTTCCTTAATGACTTTCCAGGGAAAGATGAAAATATCCAACAGTACACACATCTGAGGGTCCTAAACTCGTTTCTCTCATTTTCACCAAAAATTGTCAAACCTTTTTATTATTCAGATTTCAATTGAAAATCAGACATGAACCACAAAACACAATCCTGAAAATCTTGGCAAAAAAAAAAAAAAATCGTTTTCTTTTTGATCATACGGCTAAGTATGTTGCAGCTGAGGTAATACTGGGCCTGAATCTGGGGGTGAGGACCCAATGCATCTACCAACACACTGCAAAATCCACTCAAAGCCACATTAATAGGAATGAAATGCAGACATTTGTCACCCAACTCCAGGCAGGTCTGTTAGTACAAAACAGTTTTGTTAGTACAAACTCACAGAAAAGGCTGAGATAAGGAAAACAGAAAAAAAGTCTTACATGGTTCAGAAAAACAAAAAACAAAAAACAAGAAACAAGAGGTGTTTTCTTTTATTTGCCGGTTTAGTCATACATCCCTAATTGCTGTTTGCTGTGTTCTTCTTTATTTGCCCCTCTGCAACTTACCCAACCTAATGTGTCATATCGTAGATGGCTAAGGAGGAGTTTTTGTTTTGTTTTATTTTATCTGGCTAATCCCAGATTTTAATGACTTGCTAAAGTCTTATCCCTGTGTTACAGCTCAGTTTAACTTTCTAAATTAGTGTGTAGTACTTAGGATCCCAGCTGGACCAGTGGTTCTGAACTATAGTTCTAGGTGAGAGTCTCTAAAGGAGAGCTTTTGAAATACACCAACCCCTAACCCGTTGAATCAGATTAGCTGGAATTGGGGCAGGGAGCTAAACAGTTCTCTTTAAATTAGAAATGGCAAAACTCTGTCCCATTACTATGTTCACGTATCTACTGCTGTGTAATAAACTACCCCAATACCTAAAGCCTTAAAACAATGAATTGCTATTTTTGATGATTCTGTGGGTCAGGAATTTGGGCAGAACTCAGCTGGCTGGCCCTTCAGCTCCACATAATGTCACCTGGAGTCGTTCAACTACATTTGGAGCCCAAAGGACCAATAAGGCTTGATTCATGTGACTGACACCTCAGTCATCTTCTACAAGATGCCTCTCTCTCTCCACATGGCCAGCTTGGGCTTCTTTACAATATGGTGGTCTTGTTAGTCAGGCTTCTTGAATGCCATCTGGCTTTAAAAGAGAAGAAGCAAAACTGCTAGTCCCTTTCAAGGCATAGCTTCAGAAGTCCCAAATCACTTCCTCCAAATTCTGTTTGTCAAAGCAAGCTACAAGCCCAGCCCAGATTTAGGGGAAGGGGAAATCAACTCTACCTCTTGATGTGAGGAGCCTCATACACATACAGGGCCTGAGAAATTGCTGGTGGCCATATTTTGAGACTATACATTATATACCATCAGTTCCTGATCCTAAAGTCATGGCAGATATTTCTGGCCTATCATGGTGGCCCCTCCCACTATTCCTGGACATGGTATCAGAATTGTTCTCAACACTGTACCTCAGAGGTCAGAGGTCAATAGATTATAGCTACCATACAGGTTGAAATGTACTGACAAACCTGCTTTATTGGGAAGAGAGGAAGTTCTAAACTATCTCTCCTGTGGAAAAAGAAGCAGAGGTATTGATTGGCGTTCTCTGGGAAGACTAGGAAAGTGCCAATGGCTTCACGGCCATGCCTGGGAGGAAAGTCAGGCTCATGAGTTCTCACAACAATCTTGTGAAATAGAAATTGCAGGTTTTGTTATTCTTCTCTAGTTTATAAATGGGAAAACTGGGGCTGACCAAACACGAGGTGCCATTTTAGGTGCTACAAAGGGCATAAAACTTACTTAGCCATTGTTACAGTTCTTAGATCTTTCTGGCAGAGGAAATGTATTGAAACAACTAATTCTAACACCCAACAAAATGAAATGAAGATTATCAGAGAAGTAGGAAGAAAATGGTCCTGGGAGTCAGAGGTAGGAAAGATTCACTGGAGGGATCTGGCTGGACTTCATGGGGCTCAAGGATGATAATAGGATAGTTTCTTCAGAGGAGAATGATGCAAACATCAGAGAATTAAGAGAATATTAAGAAAATTAAACAAGATAATATTAATAAAATTAAATAAATCACTTTTGTAAAAACATCCTCTTGAAGATCATACTATAGAGAAAAAATGCCATTTCATGACATCATATATTTTGGTTGCAAAACTTAAACCAAAACAAATCCAAATTGATTTGTTCCTTGTTAATTCTAAGAATTCCTGTATAAATATGCATCCATACAATAAAATGATTAAATGTATATTTTAATAAATTTAGTTTCATAATTTTAATTTTCTTTTTCAAAATGGATATCCAATCAAACCTATTTTTTCCACTATTTACTATGTAATTTAAGATCTTATTTTTGGTTGATTTATTGTAAGTGGCGTTTTTCTAGTACCAGTTATTTTTGGGTTATAAAGTAAACGCATAAAAAATACCCACCATATAATGAGTGTTACATAGATGTTAGCCATTTATTTTTTTTCAGTAAGTTTTTTTATTTTGTAACAGTTTTAGATTTGCAGAAAAGTTGTGAAGATAATAGTATGGATTTCTTATATGCCCCACATTCAGTTTCCCCTAAAAATATCTTACATTTGTGTGGTACATTGTATGGTATGTCTGTTAAAACTAATGAACCATTGGTGATACATTATTACTATCTAAGGTCTATACTTCACTCAAAATTTCATAGTTTTTACCTAATGACCTTTTCTGTTCCCGGATTCCACTCAGGATACCACATTACATTTAGTAGTCATGTCTCTTTAGGCTCTTCTTGGCTGTGACAGTTTCTCAGACTTTCCTAGATTTTAATGATCTTGACAGTTTTGGGGAGTACTGGTCAGATGTTTTGTAGGATGTCTCTTCACTGGCATGTGTCTGATGTTTTTCTCATAATTACACTGGGATTATGTTTTGTGGAGGAAGACCACATAAGTAAAGTTCCATTTTCATTACATCATATCAAGAGTGTATGTATCAACATGACTTATCACTGTTGATGTTAACCTTAGTTACTTAGCTAAGGTAGTGTTTGTCAGTTTTTTCCACTATCAAGTTCCCCTCCTCCTTCTAAACTGTACTCATTGGAAAGAAGTTATTATGCATAGCCCATGCATAAGGAGTAGGGGGATATGCTCTGCTTCTTATCTACATAAATTATTGAGATATGCATAAAATTATATGCATAAAGTATGCATGGAAGTTTTGTCTATTTCTTCCCCCCTGACTCCCAATTATTTTATTTATTTATTCATTTCTTTGTATCAATATGGACTCATGGATTTTTTTTTTTTTTTTTTTTTGTATTTTGGGTTAAAATCCAGTACTACTTTATTTTATTGCTCAAATTATTCCAGCTTTGGTCATTAGGAACTCTTTCAATCAACTCTTAGTTCTCTTTGAAATACTCCCACTGATGTGAACTTGTTTTTTGTTGTGGGAGTGTTTTTGTTTTTGTTTGTTTTTCTGAGCAGTTCCTTACTTCTTGGCACTACAAGATGCTCCCATTTCAGCTTATCTCCTGCCTCAGTCCTACAATTAGCCATTTCTTCCAGGAATCCTGGGTCATTTTATGGGAAAATGGTATTAGAAGCCAAGATCTGGGTGCTAGATGTGCTCATTGCTACTGAGTGTTACTGCTTCTAGGCCTTCTCAACTTACAGAGTAAGAAAATGTGTATGTGTATACCAGCTTATGTATGTACACATATCTATAAATATTTCTGTACATAACTGTCTATATATTAAGTTTAACATGAGTTCATACTGATGTCTCCAACTCTAGTCCTTTACCACATCAATCATTCTAGCCTCTTCCCCTTGCTCTTCTGTAACCTCCCACTCCAACAGGTGAGAAGCTTGGCTCCAACACCTGCCATCCATTTATTTAATTGTCCCATTCCTGTGTACTTATATAGTGTTATCAGACATTCTAACCAACATTTAACTCTATCATCTACATTACAGAGCTCATATGCAGTTTATTTAGCCTTTAGTCTCATAGACTCCACTCTTTCCCAAAGTTGCTTAGGTTGGCCTCTTTCCACTGTCTTCAGTGAGCTTGGTTCATACATTTGTCACATAGCTAGATTGTTTTCTCACATTCTGCTTTCCACCCAACCTCCTGAATGATCTTTTAAAAATTTGCGTACATTAAGTTTCACTCATTGTGCCATACATTTCCATGGGTTTCTTTTTTTTTTTTTTAAGATTTTCTTTATTTATTTTGACAGAGAGAGAGAGAGCACAAGCAAGGGAAGCAGAAGAGGCAAAGGGAGAAGCAGACTCCCCGCTGAGCAGGGAGCCTGATGCAGGGCTCATTCCCACCTGGGATCATGACCTGAGCCGAAGGCAGACGCTTAATCGACTGAGCCACCCAAGGCGCCCCTCCATGGGTTTCAACAAATGCATCATGTCATGTATCTACTATGCCATTATTATTTTTATTTAACAAAAATTTTTATGGTGTTTTCTATGTGATAGACACTAATTCATTTAATCCTTTTAACTATGTTATTAGAGACCATTAGCACATCATCTCTGGTGTGGCAAGAAAGTTAAGATAGAGCAATTAAAGTAATTTCCTTAAAATCACAAAGCTAACATGAGTAGATATGGGTTAAGAAACTAGAACATCTATGCTCCTAACTGCTGCATTATCCTGCCTCCCTGGTGTCATAATCATTTCTTCCACATTGCTTTTTTGGCTTTCTTCTCTTCTTTCTCTTCATCCTAAAACAATTTCCTTTTAACCACACATTGAATTTAACTCTGATCTGCTACACCTCTTTACCAGCCTGAATTTTCAAATTTTTTTTTATTTTAATATGTTTATTTTCCATATTAAATCTAATCATCATTCCAATAAAAGTTTTTAAAGTAAATATGTTAAAATAGAGTTTATTCTGTAAGTTGAATAAAGGCCAGAGAACAATTTAAGGTAGAGGGAAAAATACATTATAAGGGTTTTTTGAGATATAATTGACATATAACATTATATCAATTTCAGCTGTGAAACACAAAGATTTGATATTTGTATACATTGTGAAATGATCACCACAGTAAGTCTAAATCTGAGGTGCGCAGACAGATAGGAGCACCATGCTGAAATCATTGCCCAAGAGCTGACACACGCTCTGACAGTTTCCGGGGCAGTTACTCTGGCAGTTACTCTAACAGTTACTCTGAAAGTTACTCTGACGGTGAAGTTACTCTGACTGAACTAGCTGGCTGTCCATATGAGTCACGGCAGCTGACCGATCCTTTGCAGCTTTGGAACCAAAGGTGCTCAAGTATTAAACTTGAGATTTTAAAGGAAGGGCAATCTGAAAAGTTAATATAACCTTTCAGTCGCTTGTAAATGGTCTCTTTTTCCCTGTCATTCTCCAAAAAAAATACAAAAGCAGCCTTTCTGTCACTTTTAGAAATTCTAGGAACTACTGAAAGAAATGGATACTATTTTAGAGAAGTCGATTCCAATCACTTCTATGTCTCTTCTTTGGGAAAAGAAGAGAGATATATTGGAGATATTCATAAAACTTTTAAGGAGACACAAGACCTGGATCAAAGTGCTTTCACTATTCTCTTCCCACTGGATTTAGAATAAAAATATAGGCAGAAAGAGTGGGCAAATTTATTCAAGCAAATATCACATGGGTGTTAAGAAAGAAGGTCATCCAATTAACTAATTACTTCCTATCTATCCTCGGTGTAACAAGCAAAATCAAGTGCTGTCAGAGATAGCTTAGAGAGAGTAGACACTCCATTTGATATTCACTTGGCTTTTAAAATCTCAAAAGGCAATGTTTCCTGAAATTCTTTTTTTAAATTAATTAATTAATTAATTAATTCGACAGAGCGAGAGATAGCGAGAGCAGGAACACAAGCAGGGGGAGAGGGAGAGGGAGAAGCAGGCTTCCCGTGGAGCAGGGAGCCTGATGCGGGGCTGGATCCCAGGACCCTGGGATCATGACCTGAGCCGAAAGCAGACACTTAACAACTGAGCCACCCAGGTGCCCCAATGTTTCCTGAAATTCTAAGCTGTTTAATTTTTCACTGTGTTCTGAGCAAGTCCAAAATTCAGGCCAATGGCAGTGGAAATTATGCTGCCAATCCCTGGATATTAAAGTTTTCCAGGGGCGCCTGGCAGACTCAGTCAGGAGAGCATGAGACTCTTGATCTCAGGATTGTGAGTTCAAGCCCCACATTGGGTGTAGGAAGAAGAGTTTACTTAAAAATTTTTTAAAAAATATTAAAAAAATCAACAAGTAAAGTTCTCCAGTGGACAGCAAGGAGAAGGTGATTAATATCTATTGAGTACCTACAAGGTACTACACACTTTTAGTACATGCTCCATTTAAACCTCACAATAACTCTCTGTGGCTCTTGTAGATCAAGAAGGGAATTTGATGTTTCTAATGCAAAGGAAGCTCTTGAATGTGAGAAAATAGACACTCTGGGAGACGTTCAGACTCTTTTTCATGCAAGCAAGTAGTGGAAGTGGCACAGGAACTCAAGTCTTGAGCCTCTAACCTCCATGTTCCTTTGTTCCACATCATCCGTCAGGAGCTTCTGAGGGCCTGAGCCAGGGAGTTACGCTGGTGGAGATGGGAGTGAGCAGTGAGAAGACAGCCAGGCAGAGGAATGGTTGCGGAGGGAGGGGGGTGGGGACGAGGTGATGAAGGGTAAGCAGGGCCCTGGCAGGCCAGGGAAGACTTGAAAAGAAGCCCTGCCTGGATGGGTTGGCTTAAAGTCCCCAGTGTGATCCCAGTTTCTCTTCACCTGTTAGATCCAGTTCATGGGCAGTTTCCAGAAGCCCGTTAGGAGGGGCCTCCCTTCCATTGGTGGCACAGTGCTAACCAGAGAGCTGAGGCATCATAGGCCTTCTTCAGCATCGCAATATTTCCTGTCATGAGCTTAATTTTCCTCAGGGTCTAGCTCCTGAGAGGTCTTGGCTTCTCAGCCAAAAGGACCTGCGATCATCGGGCAGTAATTCTCCGATTTATTGCCCCTGTTCTACATTCCTGACCTATGAATATTTGCAGACATAGGGACCAGCTTTCCAAAGCCCAGCATAAGCTGCTTTAATTTTGTCACTGTCCTATAATTTCATGGAAATGGCTGCTGTGAAGCCAACAAATGACTAATAAAATCCCTCTGCCCACTCATTTTTAATGTCATTCTGGAACTCCAGAACAGGGACCATCTGCTCACAGTGCTTACTTTAATATAAAAGAGTGCCTGAGTTGAAAATCATATTTCTGAGAGAAGGCTGGAACAAGTCTTCTGTTTGTGAACCCAAATCACAGCAAAACAAGTCTAGCGTTTTGTTTGGGCGGTGATGAGATACAGCTGAGTGTTGCGTATTCAGCTCTGCTTGTGGACAAGTTAAATTTTTACACACATGCAATATACACATATCAATCAATACTACCAATAACCGTCACATCTATTGAACACTATCCATGTATAGTAGTAATGTGCAAAGCATGTGGATGATTTTGTTTACAGGTAAGTGTTGTTAGTGTACTCACTTTATATGGGAAGCAAATAGAGACCTACAGAAGTGATGTAAACCTGCTCCAAGTCACACAGCTAGTAAATAACAGAGCCGGGCTTGAAACCAGAATCCATCAGTTTCGACATACGTGCCCTGAGCAATTGAATTATTTGCAGTAAGGACTTTTTGAAGAAAAGCCATCGTAAGCCATGACTAATCTTTCAATTAGGTAAATTTCAGAACCAGGAAGCTATGGGGAGATTTTTGTTTTTATTTTAACCTCTTTATTTCAGAATAAATTTAGATTTTATAGAGAAGTCACAAAGATAGTACAGAGAGTTCCCATCTACCCTTCATCCCTCTTCTTCTAATGTTAACATCTTACATAACCATGCTACATTTGTCGGAACTAAGAAACTATCTTTGGTACAGTACTATTTACTAAACTACAGACTTTATTCAGATTGTGGTACAATTTTTCTTTGTAAGTTTTTCTTGTATCCTCCAATTTCATCATCCTTTTTAGGATCTTTCTTTTTTTTTTTTTAGTGAATGATTTAAAAAAAATTATTAAGCTTTTTGTAAGAGCAGTTTTAGGTTCACAGCAAAACTGAGATGAAGGCACAGAGATTTCCTATATACCCTATGTCCCCACACATGCACAACCTCCCCCACTATCAGCAGCCCCCCCACCAGAGTGGTACCTTTGTTACAATTGATGAAGCGACATTGACACCTCATTGTCACCCAACGTCCATAATTTACATTAGGGTTCACCCTTGGTGGTGTACATTCTATGGGTTTAGACAATGTATAATGACATGTATCCACCATTATAGTATCATACAGAATAGGTTTCACTGCCCTAATATTCCTCTGTGCTCTACATGTTCATCCCCCAACATCCTCTGCCCATCCCTAGCAACCACTGACCTTTTCTTACTGTCTCCACAGCTTTGTGTTTTCCAGAATGTCATATAATTGGAATCCCACAGTATATAGCTTTTTCAGATTGGCTTCTTTCACTTTTAAGAAAAGCAAATATGCATTTAAGTTTCCTCCATGTCTTTTTATGGCTGATAGCTCATTTCTTTTTAGCTCTGAATAATATTCCCTTGTCTGGATGTACTGCAGCTTCCTTACTCATTCTCTTACTGAGAGACATCTTGGTTGCTTCCAAATTTTGACAATTATGATTAAAGCTGTTGTCAACATCCATGTGCAGATTTTGGTGTGGATGTTACATTTTCAACACCTTTGGGTAAACATCAAGGAGCATGACTGCTGGTATGGTAAGAGTGTGTTTAGTTTTGTAAGGAACTGCCAAACTGTCTTCCAAAGTAGCTGGGCCATTTTGCATTCCTATCAACAACGGATGAGAGTTTCTGTTGTCAGCATTTGGTGTTGTCAGTATTCTGGGTTTTGGCCATTCTGATAGGTGTGTAATGGTGGATCTTTTGTTTTATGCCCTGGGGAGTTGAGTGTGGTTTTCAACTGTAAGTTGTACACTTAACCAGCTCTGCCCTTGCCTGACATTAGGGGCTCCAAATATCACTGGGTTTGGGGTGAGTATACACTTCCTGGTTGATCACAAGCAGCTAAGACCCAGACATCCTCCCTTCTGCTAATGCTTTGCATCTCCAACAGCGCCTGGCTTCTTCTGTATGTGAGTCTCAACCATATGACTTGACTTAGTCTTTCTGGCTCTGCTCTCAGATGTTTCTTACCAAGATTTGGCAACCTGACTCAGAACTTGCAAGTTCCTGACCTCAATTTCTATGTGCCACATTAATTTTCCTTTGGGACACGTCTTAGGATTGGTATTCAATTTCAGTTGTCCCTCCAGCTTGACATTTAGGTTTTGTGTTCTTATCATTGGACTGTACCCTAACTCTCCCATCTCAGTAATCACAGTTCATAAAGAAGGACTCAAATTGCCTGCGCTGACAATTACTTTGTCCCATTTTGTGAAGGAAATGTGAACCTAAAGAAATTGGTTCAGAATCACATAGCATGTGACTAGAAAATTAAAAAAACACAGGGAAGGAGAGGGAAGTTCCTAAGTGTTCTTAGTTGTTAGGACAAGTGGAGCTTAAAAGAAAAATTACACAGAGATCAAACATCGCGGAAAGGTATATTTGGGAAAAGAACTTAAAAGTATTTTCCCTGACAAATGGCAGAAACATTTTAATCCCGTTTTGGAAAGGAATGCTGTTAAAAGTCACAGTACTTCAACTTGGGCTTTAACCAGGCAAAACAAGTATTAAAATCAGACTTCACATGTCTGAAACACATTCATTTTTTTTTTTTTCCCCTGAAGCCAATCTCTCCTTTTGCCTCTCCTGGTTTTATTCCTGGGTCTGCATATTCCCAGACACCAGGCTAGAGAGGTCAATGTCATCTTTTATTCTGTCCACGCTGACATGCGATCCATTGCCAGTTGCTGCCAATTTTGCCTCGGTCCTTCTCATGTTTGCCCCCATCTTTCCATTTTCATGGTCAGTATTCCCTTCCTTAGGTCATTTTACAAACCTCTTAGTCCATGTGCCTCAAGTACTTGTGTGGGTGGACTCCTCTCTAATGTACAGTGGCCACAGGTCATCAGTATGCTCAAAAACTTCAATGACATTCCCATACCGGCCGGATTTACAATAGATTCCTTACTCGAGCATTTCAGTCCCTCCATATTCTTGCCCCACTTTTCCAAATGTATCTATTATTACTCTCTTGCTTTGTACATCATAATCCAGCCCTACTGGTTCCTGGTTTTCCCTGAACATGTACTGGCACAGAACATTTATTTACACAAGTTGTTTCCACTGCTTGGAACTCCTTCTTTATTCCCATTCCTTTTTTTTTTTTTTTTTTTAAGATTTTTTTATTTATTTGAGAGAGAGAGAGAGAGAAAGTGCAGTGGGGGGAAGGGGGAGAGGGAGGGGTGGAGGGAGAGAGAGAGAATCTCAAGGAGACTCCCCGCTGAGCATGGAACCCTACTTGGGGCTCAATCTTACAACCCTGAGACCACGACCTGAGCCAAAACCAAGAGTCAGACACTTAACCGACTGAGCCACCCAGGCACCACTATTCCCATTCTTAGTATCAGTTTGTTGGCATACACGACATTAGGACTTGGCAAACTACACCCTGAGGACCAAATCTGGCCCACCAGCCTATTTTTGTAGATAAATTTTTATTGGAACAGAGTCACACCCATTCATTTAAGTATATTTTCTATGGCTGCTTTTGCACTGAAACAGCCATGGGTAATTGCAGCAGAGACCCTACGGTCTGCAAAGCCTAAAATATTTACTTTCTATTCCTTTACAGAAAATGTTTGCTGAGCCCTGCAATACATCCTTAGCAATTATGAATTCCCCTGACTGAATATCCAATTCAATGTGTTTTAGGAAAAACTTGTTGAGGCCCTATCATGTGCTAAATATACAAAAACAGAAAAGATATGGACCGTCCCTCAAGGATCTTACTGCCTGAAAGTTACAACAAAACTATAAATGAATTATTTCTCAACAACATGATTTGTAAAATAATAACACATATAGGCAATACCTAGAAGCATTGAGTAGGAAGTCATTAATCTTTTTGGTAGGGGAGTGAAGTGGTGGGGAAAGGAGTTTAATAGCAGAAGTGGGTTTGTAATGATGTACAGGAATTTATCACGGAGACCAGGGGTCAAAGTCATTTCAGGTAAAGGAACAGCATATATGAAGCTGGAGGAACATAACAGTGTGGTCTCTTTGGGGAACCTCAGGTAGGCCCTTATGGAAGCAAAATGGAAAGAGAATGGACTTTGGAGTCAGATTAATCTGGGTTCAAATCCTGATTCTGCTACTCATTAGCTGTGTGACCTTGAGCAAGTTCTGAGCTTCTATTAGTCCATTCTTCCATCTAGCAGTATTCACATGGATTAACTAATGTGGCATAGGTAAATGTTTCTGGCACAATGTTTGACACAGAATGTATGTGCCCCCCCCCAAAATAAAATAAATAAATGTAGCTTTTATTACAAAAAAACAAAAAAGTTCATGTAGGTTAGCATGGGACAGGAAGAGTAAAGAAAGACTCTCAGCAGCTCAAAATACAGTATCTCAGTCTCTCTTCTTCTAGTAGCCTTTATTCTTCCCTGTATAATATATGGTGGGTGTTGGGTATGTTGATCTAATCCTTCTTTCCAAATTGTAACTTCCTTGAGGGCAGTCATCTTTCCTTATTCTTCTCGTGTCTCCCTAAGTGCTTAGAATTGTGTCATATCTACAACAGGCCTCTGACGAATACTTGTTGAATTTCTAAGTCTTAGATTGTGAAGGCGTTTTCACAATAATCAACCCCTTATTTTACATGAAACTGAGACCAATGGGTTGTAAGATGTTTGACTTGTTCACGTTTGCCCAGGTTGACGATCGCAAGTCTTACTTGTAGCTTCCAAGAAGGTAGAATTCATTTCTGTTCTTCCTTCTCCTCTTCCTTCATACTCTCATTCTGGTGAACTTTTTCCTCTTAGGAACATACTTCACCCCACCTTCCAGGTATCCCCTTGCAGATATGGCCTGTATTTGTTGTTACATTCACAATGAAATACTCAGGATTTGTATCATACCTCTTTCCAGTAGGCCCATGAAAAGGAAAAATAGAATAATCAGGAGTAGATTGCTGGAGGAGTTTTAGGCATCAGAAAAAAATCAGTATGTCTTCAAATCCTTTCACTAAAGCAAACACTAGCCCACCAGAGATAAGGGCAGTCCTATGGGTCCTAGAAATAACAGGACCCTTGATTATAGCAGTATTAATAGCTATCATATATTCAGAGCTCACCATGTGGTAGACACTTTGTGTTAGTAGTGTCTATCCCTCTCAACACCCATGCATGTTACTAGTCCACTTTCACAGATGGGAAAACCGAGGCTCAGAAGATTTAGGCAACTTCTACAAGACCACACAGCTAAGAGGAAAACCCAGACCTGCCTACTTCCTCAGAGTTCCTGACAAAGCCCTTTGATTGCTCTGTGCCTGGGAAGGAGGTTAGGTAATCTTTCAGGTTTCAGTTCCCTGCTGTGCATTCCTCCTTTCCAGAATTTCCCAAGAAGATGCTCCTTGGAATATTTGCCTGGGGGCAAGACTAGCTATTTAATATGCAGAGTTCGGTGCAAAACAAAAAATGCACAGCTTCCTGTTGAAAAAGCAGAAGTGGGGGTGGGGGAAGCGCCATTCAAGCTATTAGAAGGTAAACTTTTTCCTTTCTTCTGCGGTTTCTCTTTTGACTTGTCATAGTGTGTTTTGTTTATTATTAAATCATTCTAAATAGACAAAAATTAAAATTTTAAGTTGTTAGCATGAATTTTGCTGTTCATTTTTACACTGTACAATGTCAGTTTTTAATGGCAAAGGTAAGAGCATATGCAGGATTACCGAAATGGCTCAGGTCATAGTCCATAGCTCATACACGCATATGTGTTTTGTTCTTACCGCAAGAGTGGAAATGCTGTGAAACGTTATTTTCCTTCCGGATATATACACATTGCACCAACACTCTCTATCACCGGCTTCCTGATGAGTGGGAAGAACTGGAAAGAGAAGGAACTTTGGGTTACTCTATCTCTCTTTCCCTTTTCTACTATGGCATCATTTTCAGCAAACGTGTTTGGCCAATACAGGGGGAAAACATCAGTAAAAAATGGTAAGATTGCTAAATTGCTGATGTTCCTTAAAATCTCACTGCCTTCTTTCTCTGTCCAAAGCACATTCCGGTTCAGATTGCACGTGTAGACTCTTGGGGCCGTCGGTACTCACTCAGTCTTGCTGAACTTGCCCACATCATGGGTCCACCAAAATTCTGTGCTTATGGGGCCTCACCAACACTGTAAGCGAATGAGGAGGCAAGAAATGACAGACATGCATACAATGCATATCTTCTCAGCTCGAGTGCATGCTCCACTGCCTCATGGAATCTCACTGACCAAACACAAGTTCTAAAATAAAACGCTTAAGAATTTCAAGATGGCAAAAGCAGAGCATTAAACCGAGGGTGGATTCCCTCTGACTACACAAGTTGTACGCCTGTGAATCTGGCCCTGGCTGGGACATGTTAATAGGTGTGCCAAAGGAGGGAGGTTCTGCAAGCCGAACTGTTCATGAAAACTTCCTAAATCTCTCAGTTTCCTTAACCACTTACCCACCTTCTTTGGCTCAGTGTTCAAATTCCACTCAAAAATCTTCAACTCAACCAGTCCTTGAGAAGCTGAGGAAGAGAAACCTCAAGCCATTATCTTAGCTGCTCATAATTTAATCAGCTTCTTTCAGGTCTCAGTAACTGAACTTGTCTTACCCGTGGCCAAGCTCCCATCCCACACTGCACTTCCAGGCTCTGGTCTTGTCCATATTTACCTCTCATACCCTGTCTGAGTCTATACTTTCAGTGTAGGTCTATGCTTTAGTATAATACTCGAGAAAAACTTAAGGATAGAAAGAAACCCAATTACTTAAAACTCTATTCTTGCCTAGTGTGAGTTTTCCTTTTGTTTTGATTCAACATTCAACAAACATTGACCAAGTAGCTTCTGCCCTGAGTCAGAGCTCTTAGGAGTGGGAGGGTGAAAAGGTAAAGGGGCCATGGTTGCTGTCTTCAAAACAGTCATGCTCTAGTGCCTTCTGAGCCTAGAAATTATTACTGAATGTATCATTCAAATTAAGAAATGTCTTAGGCAGCTCCCTCTTTTTGCTCCTTTCTATGCAGAAGTGGTGGTTTATTGAGATAAATATAAGGGCAGGTACACTGGGGTCATTTTCTCAGATCAGCCCTCCATACTCTCTTTAAGGGGTGATGTTTCTAACACAAACTGCACTCTACGTTCAAATAAATAAGGTATTCCCCTTAATCCTGAATGGTCGGTCAAAATTTTCAAAACCCTCTAACTATAGTTTTCTAACTGATTTCCAGACTTAACCTCAAAGAATTATATAAAGTTTCTGGTGTCTGTGGCTTCTCCAATTTCCCTTAATTCTTAGTCAACCACTTCACTGCATTGAACTTCTCTCATCTTGCATTTTTAACTTCTTCTCTTAAGAGCATTCTTGATCTCAATGCCAAGGGTACAGAGTGCTTCCAGTTCTAAATTTGAACGAGCAAAAGATCTGGCTTGAATGGTTATAGAGTGGTAGACATACCTGAATATCATTACTGAGGTGCAGGTCTAAAGGAGAATTGCAGTTAAAAGGACATTTCTCTGCAGGGGTGGTGGCCTGAGGGGTAGCAGAGGGAAGGACTTACCCTTTATTTAAAATCACTTTAGTTTGTGATTTGGGAGATTGGATTATCATCAACAATTCTGTTTCATCATAGCCAAAGTTCTATGTTATACTAATTAGTCATTCATTTATTCAACAAATAGTTCCTTACAGGTTTACGACATCTAAATGACCATGCTAAATCCTGAGAATACAATGGACAACAAAACACAGCCCCTGCCCTCAGGGTAGGAATTACAAAGTAAGGGTAATTTGAAGAAAGAAGAATATGGGAAAAGTTAACAAATCTAGTTTTGAGGTGGATCAGACCACTTTCTGAAACAAGGAATAGTTAAGTATCTCAATTGGTGGTTTTCAAATTTTAAAGAACCCTCAGATTCTGTAGGTCTGAGGCTAGCCAAGAATTTGCATTGTATTATTTGGGGGGCGGGAGGGGCAGAGGGAGAGGGAGAGAGTCTCATGCAGACTCCCTACTGAGTGCAGAGCCCAAAGTGGGGCTCGATCCCAACACCCTGAGATCATGACCTGAGCCAAAATCAAGAGTCAGACATTTAACTGACTAAGCCACCCAGCCCCCCGACCAAGAATTTGCATTTTAAACAAGTACCACAGATGATTCTAATACAGAGGTCTTCAGAGTACTGTTCAAAAAATATTTATCTAAGCCACATTATATTTCCATTTCCATTTGTGTGACTCCTGAAAAAAAAGCAGTATTACTGTTTTTCACAAAAAGAGGCACAATTTGATAACACAGTGCAGAAAAGGCCATCACTCACTTTCATTTTCCTCCTATAAAAAAAGTTCTGAGGTTTTTTATGATGTCCAATAGTCATTTGTTAAAAGAGACTGATAGCTACCATAGGGCTTGCCTCAAGACCCACCATTTTGTGAAGATCTGAACCATGCTAATGGTCAACAAATATTTTTGTAGAACAGAATCTGGGTTTTTTGGTTTTTTTGATTTTTTTTTTTTGAGAATTTGAAAATGAGATGCAAATGAGAGTGTACATAAATATAATAAGACCACTTTCACTTTAACAGAATATTTCACTCAATTTCCTTAGCCTAGTAATTCTTTTTTTAAGATGTAGGTGTCTAGTAATATTTTAAAGACTTACTTTTAAAAACATCAATATTGACATTTTTGAATTAACATTTTATTAGAACACAATCTAATTCATAAATCCAGACCATGAGAGACTCTGCTGATAATCATTGTCATGAAGGGGCTTCCAATCCATCTTAATAGTATTATATCAACCAACCAACCAGAGGCCATACTTCAATTTTTAAACAGCCTATTAAATAATTAAATAGTATATCAAATTATGTTTTGGGTAATTGTCACAGCCTAATTTTTTAAGCACTCTTAAAAAAAAAAAACAACTGCAAATCGTTCATTAGAGGGAGTTTTGAGGCCAAAAATGCTAATGCAAGTCACGTGGAACTCCTAAAAGGAACTTGGCTTGAAACAAGGAATGAACTTGCTGCTGAAAATAGCAATCGATGGGACTATATCCGAAACATATGTACACAGATGCAGTAGATTTTAATGGTAAACATGCTGATGACCTAACTTTCTTTCTTTACATCAATTTTACATACTTTCATAAATGCCCTTGTTTAACTGATTCCATGAGTGATTCTACTATCTCTTGCTATGGCCACAAATGATGAGGATACTTCATGGCTTTTAAAAACACCAGACCAGGAGCTACAGAAGAAATATCAATTGTTACATCTGATTTCCCATTTTTTTCTTGACACAAATCCTTTTGTTCTACAACTGAAAGAAAGCCGTTAAGATATTTGATGATGGTTCCCAGTGCCTGTTAAATGCTGCATTTTTCCTGAGATGCACTGGAGAAATTTGAAGGTGGTGCTGGTTATTTCCTTCGTGGATTCCATTATTCTGTGTTCCAAATAACATTAAGTACTAGTCAAAACCCAACATTTATGTGATGTAGATGTTATCACATCTCTGCAGTGTTGTTCTTTCTTGGTGTTTTAAAAAATAGTGTTTTCCATTTACATGACTTCAATTCAATGCTGCATAATAAAATCATCTTTGGCTGAGAGGATATAATGGCAAAATTCCTATAATCACACAAGACTATACATTTTACAATGGCATACCTAATTGCATTTCTTAAGGAATAAAATGTTCCGGAGTTCTTTATTTTGAGGTTGAGCCAGATGAGAGCATGGCCCAAGGAATCCAGAAAGAAATGAATCTGAAATGCTTAATCAGCTTTAAGTCTGCTCATCAGCATTGTGGCTCAACTGAAAGATAAATCCTAGTTGCCGGAACTTGAATTTATTACACCAGTTCAATCAAATCAACTGCTTAATTCAGTGACCATCTCCCTTAACTCATTTATTTGACTGGGCATGGAAGGCAGAGTGTGAAGCAAAAGGGTGCTGGTAAACCCAGGTTCTAGTTCCAGTTGTCACCAATAGTTATGTGGTCTTGGGAAAAGCATGTCACCTCTCTGTGCCTTCATTTCCATAAAATGATGGAAATGGCATTTGATAATCCCTAATATTTCCCGGCTGGAAAATTCAGTAAGTTGTTTAAAGCGCTCGTTCCACCAGCATTATTAAAAGGCAACTCAGAAAAGAGGGGATTGATGAAGGATGTCAAAGACCTTGGCCTGCTGACACGCACCTACTCTTCCTTGTACAAAATGACCAACTCATCCCAGACTACCCAGTGTACTCATTTGGGGTTGACGTCGTCCCAATCTCTTTGGGTAGGGAATGAGATGAGACCCCCTCTAACCTTTCTGAACCAGTTATTACAATAACCCAAATGTAGCTGGTTCAGAACATCAGTGATGACAAATTCAGACCTGGGAAAGTGCCAGAACAGCAGCCTCTTCTTCCTCCCTGTGAGTTCTGCAAAGATAACCAAAATCTAAACAAGATAAATAGAAGATACTGGAGGTGGGAGCATTGTGGGGGGGGTGTGGAAAGAGGAGGGTCTAATTACCATCTGCAAATGTGCATTTATCTGCAGGTGTCAGGGTCTGTGAATTCAGAATCTCCATAACCAATCAACCAAAAGGAGAGCATTTTCACACATAACATGTGAAAACTATATTACATTTACATTTCTTAGCCTGTCTGAAGATATATACATATATATGGATTTAACAAAACAAGCCTCAATCTTCAGAATGTGACTGAGTACGGCTGCTTCAGTAAATGCTAAACAGCAATTCTAGGGCCAGGCTGGGTTTAAATTTCAGCCTTAATTCCATCCCGAAGCTTATTGATATTTTTTCTGTAGTGTGTTAGCATGGAGTCTAATTCTAAAGCATTTCCTTGTGTGAAATGAATATTTTAAAGATCCAACTCATTCAATGCATCCATTATTTCCATTATAACTGATGTTCCTCTACACTGTATATAGCTCTTGGATCCTTAGAAATATCACAAGGTTTTTCACCACGCAGAGATTACATATTCAACAGATAGTAGACGTAAATCAAAGTTGGATTAAAAAACGTAACATTTTGAAACCAGAAGCAAATAAAAGCACCATATTACTCACAGTAGGATTTCTCAGAAGGCAATGTGGTAAAGAGCAGAGGTCCTGGGATTTTTGTTTTACTTAACTTGGCCTGGATTTTACTTCTAGTTCTAGAATAAACTCTGTAGATTTGGGGAATTAACTAAAATGGCAAAGAGCTCAGTTTTGTCGTCTGTAAAATGGGTTTGATAGTACTTTCTTCACTCACAAAGACAGTGTTGAGATCAAAGGAAAAATCAGATGTGAAATATAACGCTAAATTTATTATATAGGATTCAACTTCATGAAAACAACACTTTGCTAAAATGTAGTGTCTACTGAGCTTGGACTATCCATCCTAAAACTATTATTAACATTGTCAATTGGGGGTTCAGTTATTCCAGGTGTCATTAACAACTAAAAGGTTTTTTTTTAATGAAAGAAATAATTGAGAATGAATGAATATAGTACAGAATAAGAACAAGAAACAATTCACTCTAAGTTAATTCTGTAACAAATAGTAATAGTGTGGGCCTGGTATTAACATCCAGTTCCTCCTCATTGGCGAGCTGGTAATTTCTCTGCCTTTTGTGATCTGAAACCCCTTATCTGTCCATCTCCTGATGTTGCATCTCTCAGTGTTCGCCCTCTGTGTTTCCTGTAATTATCCAGACTGGTTGGAATGGTTGGTTCCCTCTATCTTGTCATTTGCAGTTTAACTACATATAATTTCTGTATTTCACGGAATTTGCATTGGTGAGTTCCACATATCTGCTGTCCTTTGGGAGATTCTGAAATGCCCGCTATTTCCTACAGGAAATAGTGTTTCTGCTAAAAGTACTTCCTGTTCTGTGTGGTTCTATTTATTGGATGTCTGTTGTGTGTGAAAGTTTGTTTGGTACCCACAGGATGCAAATATGCATCAGCTGAAGTATTATTACCTGTGAGGAACACATAATCCACCTCTCTATCCTTTCCTGCCCAGGATTGTATTTTTCTGAGCTGTTTTTTTTTTTTTTAAATCCCAATGTATGTATTTAATATATTCATCATGAGGGCTCAACCAGAGACTTAATTTAAAAAACAGAAATAAAACAAAAGTGACACCAAGGCTTAAGATACAGAGTCCTAGACAGACCTGAAGGAAAGGACAGACGAAAACAATGAATCATAGATCACTACATCAAAAACTAATGATGTATTGTATGGTGACTAACATAACATAATAAAATAAAATAAAAATTAAAAAAAAAAAAGGAAAGAAAAAGACCACACAAGGACAGAGACTGGACAGTCAGCGTTCTTGGCTGGAGACCTGCTTTGAGCAGGTTTCTTGCAGATACTTCCTCAAGGCTGTGAGATTTTTCCAGAACTCAGCAGCATGTGTATTCAAAGGACTATCAATGTTTGGTTCTCCTAGCAGGCTCCGGATGGACAGCAGGATGGTCCTAACATCACACAGGGCAGACCACTTGTCCTTCGGGATGTCCGGACAATGTTACCCTGGGTGTCTGCATTGGGGAGGGTGTGAGGAACATCACCGCAGGAGCATTGGAAGGGTAGGCCCTCCCTCCTCCCCAGGGAGGTGTGTAGGCAGGGAGACAGGAACTCCAAGAGCATGACTGTAACTCTCTGAGCTAGTTTGTGAGGTTGGGGGGGGTTGGATATGCCCAAGTTTGGGGCAAAATGGGAGAATCGTTTATAGCAAATGACCTGAAAAGGACCCCTCTGCTATGCAGAACTCAAAGGTACTTCCTGGCTCTCTTTGGTCTCCTCCTCATCATTATCATTATAACTGTCACTTACTGAGTACCTACTACGTGCCAAGTACTTTATAAGTGTGCTCTCATAGAATCCTTATAAAGATTCCTTAAGGTATCTTATTTTACAGATGCAGAACCACATATGTAAAGAGACAACATAACCTCTTTCCCCCCGTCACGCAGCTAGTTGGGCTCAGCGTCATGTTTTAATCCTAGTCCTACCCATCTGATGCCAAAGCTGTTGATTTAATCACACCCTTCCATCATGCCCCTTGCCCACCCCAACTGTGGCCCACCCAGGATTCTAATGTTTAACTTTTTAATGTCCTTTTTTAAGGCAATTATTTTTCATAGTTAAAAGTTTTCATTAAAAATAAGGTCTCATTAAGTTTTATTTCCAAAATGTAACTTAGCAATACAGTGATGGAGTCTTTACTTCAGTCCCTTCAAAAGTGTTACCAACATGTGTTCTTAGCATTGTACATTCTCAGAGTGAGACTCGGCACTAAACTACTAAACTGTTGTTTAATTTCCTCTACAGCATCTTCGCTAACAAGCTTTACCTCTGAACAAAGTGTTCCCACTGTCTGCCTGGGCATCCCATTCCCTCCTAGACCATTGACGCTGTGAGACTGAATCTCTGGTCACTGAGCCAAAAGGCTGGTATTAAACTGGGGAGGAGTTGGCCAGGAAAGTCATATGTAACATTTGGACACTGGACGTACTTGAGTCACTAGGATTTGTGTTGAGATATCTCTTGTCTTGCCCTCGCTTGTTGAGATTACTAGCCACTAAAATATAAGAATATGAACTTGCATAAGAGTTTACTATTCCAGCCTTTATATTCTTCCCCCAAGGGGGAGTCTTCCTTGGACTGGTAGGATTCTGAGAGACTGATTTATAACTACAAACATTGATGATTCTTTATCAATGATTAGTGATGATAGTGAGCTAACATTTCCTTATGCATTGTCAGGCATTGTGTTAAGCATTTAAGGCATTAATTTTTTTTTTTTTTTTTTATTTATTTCAGAGAGAGAGAATGAGAGACAGCATGAGAGGGAGGAGGGTCAGAGGGAGAAGCAGACTCCCTGCCGAGCAGGGAGCCCGATGCGGGACTCGATCCCGGAACTCCAGGATCATGACCTGAGCCGAAGGCAGTGGTTTAACCAACTGAGCCACCCAGGCGCCCTTAAGGCATTCTTTTATTTAACCCCGTGAATGAGAAATACCACCTATGGATGCGATGAGGACTAAATGAGGTAAAACAGAAAAAGCGCTTAAAACCATGCCTAGGGCGCCTGGGTGGCTAAGTTGTTTGAGTGTCTGACTCTTTCCTTCAGTTTAGGTCGAGGTCTTGGGGTGGTGGGATTAAGCCCCGCCTCCGGCTCTATGCTCAGTGTGGATTCCGCTTGAAATTCCTACCCCGCCTCTCCCTCTCTCTCTGCTCCTTCCCCAACTCGTGCATGCATGCATGCTCTCTCTCTTTCTCTCTGTCTAAAATAAATAAATAAATAAACAAACAAATAAATAAATAAATAAAATATTTTAAAAAGTAAAGCAAAACAAAACAACAACAACAAAACCCATGCCTATCCAGAGCTCTGTAAGCCTCAGTGAATGTAGTTCTGATTATGATCAGTTACTTCCTTACTCTTATTTTTTTTATTTTTTATTTAAATTCAATTAATTAACATATAATGTATTATTTGTTTCAGGGGTACAGCTCTGTGATTCATCATGCTTATATAATACCCAGTGCTCGTTACAACATATACCCCCCGCCAATGTCCATCGCCCAGTTACCCCATCCCTTCACACCCCTCCCATCCAGCAACTCTCTCAGTTTGTTTCCTATGATTAAGAGTCTCTTTTGGTTTGTCTCCCTCTCTGGTTTGGTCTTGTTTCATTTTTTCCTCTCTTCCCCTATGATCCTCTGCCTTGTTTCTTAAATTCCACATATCAGTGAGATCATATGATAATTTTCTTTTTCTGATTGACTTATTTCGCTTAGCATAATACCCTCTAGTTGCATCCACGTCATTGAAAATGACAAGATTTCATTTTTTGTTGGCTATGTAATATTCATTGTGTATGTATATATATATACATATATATATATATACATATATGTGTATATACATATATATATATATATATATATATATATATATATATATATACACACACCACATCTTCTTTATCCATTCATCTATCGATGGACATCTGGGCTCTTTCCATAATTTGGCTATTGTGGACATTGCTTCTATAAACATTGGGGTCCAGGTGCCCCTTCAGATCACTACATTTGTATCTTTGGGGTAAATACCCAGTAGTGCAATTGCTGGGTGATAGGATAGCTCTATTTTCAACTTTTTGAGGAAACTCCATACTGTCTTCCAGAGTAGCTGCACCAGTTTGCATTCCCAACAACAGTGTAAGAGGGTTCCCCTTTCTCCACATCCTCGCCAACATCTGTCGTTTCCTGACTTGTTAATTTTAGCTATTCTGACTGGTGTGAGGTGGTATCTCATTGAGGTTTTGATTTGTATTTCCCTGACACCAAGTGATGTTGAGCACTTTTTCATGTGTCTGTTGGCCATGTGGATGTCTTCTTCGCAGAATGACATATCACATAAAGGGCTAGTATCCAAAATCTATAAAGAACTTATCAAATTCAATACCCAAAGAACAAATAATCCAATCAAGAAATGGGCAGAAGACATGAACACTCATTGTGCTTTTGATGTGCATTTCCCTGATGCCGAGTGATGTTGAGAACTTTTTCATGTGTCTGTTGACCATTTGTGTGTCTTCTTTGCAGGAGTGTCTGTTCATGTCTTCTGCCCATTTCTTAATTGGATTATTTATTCTTTGGGTGTTGAGTTTTATTAGTTCTTTATAGATTTTGGATACTAGCCCTTTATCTGATATGTGATTTGCAAATATCTTCTCCCATTCTGTCAGTTGTCTTTTGGTTTTGTTGACCGTTTCCTTTGCTGTGCAAAAGCTTTTTATCTTTATGAAATCCCAATAGTTCATTTTTGCCCTTGCTTCCCTTGCCTTTGGCGATGTGTCTAACAAGAAGTTGCTGCAGCCGAGGTCACAGAGCTTGCTGCCTCTGTTTCCCCTCTAGGATTTTGATGGATTCCTGTCTCACATTTAGGTCTTTCATCCATTCTGAGTCTATTTTTGTATATGGTGTAAGAAAATGGTCCAGTTTCATTCTTCTGCATGTGGCTGTCCAATTTTCCCAACACCATTTGTTGAAGAGACTGTCTTTTTTTCATTGGATATTCTTTCCTGTTTTGTCAAAGATGAGTTGACCATAAGGTTGAGGGTCCCTTTCTGGGTTCTCTATTCTGTTCCATTGATCTATGTGTCTGTTTTTGTGCCAGTACCATACTGTCTTGATGATTATGGCTTTGTAATAGAGCTTGAAGTCCGGAATTGTGATGTCACCAGTTTTGGTTTTCTTTTTCAACATCCCTTTGGCTATTCAGGGTCTTTTCTGCACCATACACATTTTAGGATTATTTGTACTTCCTTATTCTTAAAGGGGAGGCTGGAACAGGTTGAAAATGGATAATTGCCCTCAATATTAACTCACATTTTTTTTTTTACCCAATACTATTTTCAACCAGCTGTGAAACTCTATCCAGAGCCTAAAGTGACCCTGTACTGACTCCCTTGGCAATTTCAACGTGGAGTATTCTACCTCTCACTGCTGATCAAGTCTGTTTTGAGCAGACACTGATCTGCGGTCTCAGCACTGTGAAAAAGAATGCACTGCCAATAACACAGTGAGCCTGGCAGATCATGATCAGAGACTTGACCTCAAAGCGTTGACACAACAGCTAGATGATTTGAACACCGTGAATGAGCAAGTCACAACAGCACCTGTGGGCCTCGGGACTAATGTGCAGACAATCACGTGCATTTCAGTAACAGAGCCCAGGCAATGCATTGCAGGGAAACCCAAGGCCAGCCCACAACACTCAGCATTCTTGACTTGTTTATCCAGAAACTAAAGGAAGGAGAAGTTAGTGATGCATAAAAAAAATAGGCTTCATTAGTAAGCTTCATCTGGGGTGTAACTTCCTTTATTCAATCCCAGAATTTCCACCCACCATTGATCTTGATTTATAATAATGCACTTAGAGCTCTCATCTCCAGCATGGGAAACCAGATGAGGGTGGCCTCTGTTTTCCCATAACATGGTGAGGATATTTGGGAGAAGTAGGTAATCTTTCAAACTAATTATGGTGTGTGATATCGGGAATGCTATATAAGAATATAAAGAAGCTCATCACATTTCCAGATTCCAATCAACTATATTTGTAAAAATGCTTTGAGTTAGCAAAATTTTGCATGGTGGAGGGATTGAAACTGAACTAACAGAAAACCCTTCATAACAGTTTAGCAATTCCAAGATTATCTGGGTCAGTCTGCATGGCTTCAAGATTGTAGTGAATTAGTAATTTCTTATGCCAAAATTTTCAGAAAACAGGAGTAAATCAGATGTATAAACAGAGGCTTGGGAAAATTGGAAATGGCAGGGAAAGGAAAAACTGGATTTCTTGCTGTGTAGATCAGGCACTTCGTTTAAAAAATTAACCTATTGGGGCACCTGGGTGGCTCAGTCGTTAAGCGTCTGCCTTCGGCTCAGGTCATGATCTCGGGGTCCTGGGATTAAGCCCCACATCGGGCTCCTTGCTCAGCGGGAAACCTGCTTCTCCCTCTCCCACTCCCCCTGCTTGTGTTCCTGCTCTCACCGTGTCTCTCTCTGTCAAATAAATAAATAAATAAATCTTTAAAAAAATAAATTAATTAAATAAAAATAAAAAATTAACCTATTTACTTTTTAAAAACCAACACGTGCTCAAAATTTTAAAACTCAAATACGATTATATAAACTTTTAGTGCCAACTCGTCTCCCCTCATCCCAAGTCAGTTTTCACTTTCAACTGTTTCTTTTAATGTTTTCTTCCATATTTACACACAAGACATTTCTAGTGCTACTTCTTGATTATGTCAAAAAAAAAAAAACTTTCAGGCATTGCCTACTGAACTAATAACTTCCTCTAGGGAAAATGGGGATTAACTCTCTTATCTCAACCCTTTCCCCTTGGGCCTAATGTGACGATATCCAAATTTCTAGTTAAATCAGTAGAACTCGGACAGGCCACAAAGGCTGATCCACACTGAAAAATCAAAGAAGATGATGATTTTTTTTTTTTTTTAATTTGGCTAGTTATTTTTACTTGAAGTTACTATCAAGGCAGCAAACAAGCAATGCAATGCATACATCACAGCATCGAGCTGTAATTATATGGACAACTGGTTCTCCCACCTCTCTTTGTTCCCCTCTGAGATGTAGCCTGAGCTCAGGGTCTTAGCCACCCACCCTCTGTCCAGACGCCTCCAGGTCAGACAGAACAGGACTGTGAGGTCTCTGCTGTCGAGCTTGTCTTTGGTGACGGTGGTAGGCACTGGGGCTAGGCCCAGCACACCAAGCCCACGCTATTATTACATATTAGTTGGCTTATAAAATAATTCTATTCCAAAAATATTTTCAAAAATTTTATCTAAAAATTCAAAGTAATACATATTCATGTATTGTAAAGTAAAAAATTCCTTATTTATGACTATCTAAATAGTAAAAATAATATGAGAATAATTATTCTTGGTACTTATTTATATAATTTAATCATTTAAAGCTATACCTGAATCTAATATCATGACACTGGAAATTTTCTGAAGAATGTTTTTTTTTAAGATTTTATTTATTTGACAGAGAGAGACACAGCGAGAGCGGGACCACAAGCAGAGGGAGTGGGAGAGGGAGAAGCAGGCTCTCCGCCGAGCAGGGAGCCTGATGCGGGGCTCGATCCCAGGACTCTGGGATCATGACCTGAGCCCAAGGCAGACGCTTAACGAGTGAGCCACGCAGGCGCCCTGAAGAATGTATTTTTAATGGTCTTACTATTTTTAACTTTTCCCATAAAATTGCCAGCTTTCTTGAAAATTGCATTCTTTAGTGGTTAATAAATTTGACATCTTGACAACCTTAACTGACTTTTCTCTGTTGACCATAAATTTTTTACTGAAAAAATATTCTCTCTAAAGCTGCTGAGATATTTTGTAATTGCGGAGTAAATTCTGCTCAATGAAGGATATTCTTAAGGGAGCTTCCTGAATTGTATAAATATTTTATTCTAACTATTTTGAAGGTACTGTCTTATATTTTTCTCTCAGAGTGCTTCTTTTTTCAAATATTTTAGGAGACAAAACACATCAAATAGGCTTTCTCTATTTTTGCAAATTATTTTAATCTTTTGCCAAATTTTGGCGCTGCAACATCATGGGTCTTCTTAATTTTATTCTATTCTAACTCTATAACATAAGTGATTAATGATTGATATAACATATAACATAATGATTAATGATTAATTTTACCCCATTCTAACTCTATAACATAAATGATCCATTTTAGAGGGGGAATCTGTGAAAAGATTTTTCTTAGAAGCTCAGATATTTCAAAACACAGTAACAGAATTGCAAAATTAAATTTCCTGCCTGGGCTGTAAAATCTTGGTGTCCAGCATCCTGAAATCTTATCCGGGAATGAGGTTAGGGTTTTTACTCTTTAGTATGCCAACAATTACATAATGCTCTATTTTTAATACAAGTTCTATCAAGCCCACCCTCCTCTGTGCCTGATCGTTCAGACTCCAGACACCTCAAGATTCTTAACTTAATCATAATTGCAATGTCCTTTTTGCCATATAAGATAACATTTATGGCTTCTGAGCATTAGGATGTAGACATATCTAGGGGCCATTACTGAGCCTACCACACTCAGTTAAACTTGTATTTCAGGTAACAAATAGGCATAGGATATATTTATGCTAAAAAAATTATGTTCTGTTTTCCTGAAGTTCAAATTTACCTGGATGTGATGTATTTTATCTTTATCTTTTCTCTTATCTATCTTATGTCTCTAGGCTCAGAACAAATTTATAAAGTAGTTGATATTTGCAGTTAAAATAAAGTGACAAAATTGATGTTCGAATGATTAAATACCATGCCCAGGGTCACACATATTTAGTGGTATAACCAAGTTTCCAGCCTAAATCTGTTTGGCCTGAAAGTCCATGTTCATTCCATCTATTTATTCTTTGTTTCTTCCTATATTTCTCCCTCTTTACTTCCTTCTTCCCTCCCTCCCTTCCTTCTCTGCTTATTTTTTTTTATTTTACTGATATGTAAATATATTCTCCCTGTAAGATGCAAACAGTTGTCCCTACTCCTCTGATCACACAAGTGTGAACCTGAAACTTACACTTCAGATGCTATTTAGTTTCCATTAACTGATGAAACTTTAATGAAGTGAGAATTTCATATGTCTTAAAATATATATCATTTGGCATAGACAGAGAATGAAGTGCTCTGCCTAACAAAATACTATGGTTAATAGATAATCAAATATAAATCACCAAAGGAGAACCCATTCCTCAATATCTAGACAAAAATACAACACATTTAATAGATTTTTATATGGGGAATAATTTATCTTTTCTTGGTGATCCAGGAAATATTTTAGGATCATGGAGGATCTCTGTATTTTCATTCTGAATATTAATATATTATAGATGTATCATATCATAGTAAAAGTTAATAGAGCATTATATTGAATTCTAATGAACAGAATTTCCTATAGTAAAATTACTAGGGTCTCATGGATTCGGGTGATTTCTATCATTTATATCAGGGTCAGCAAATGTATTCTGTAAAGGGCTAGATAGTAAATAATTTCAACTTCATAACAGTTTGTTGAAACTATTGAACTCTGTATGTATACTGCAAAGCAGCTAGAGATAATACGGAAACAAATGAGAGCAGCTGTATTCCAATCAAACTGAACTTACAAAACAGGTGGAAGACCAGATTTGGCCTGAGGGCTGTAGTTTGCGGATCCCAGATCTATATGCAGATAATTCCCAAATTTCTACTGCATTTTTAAACACGTCTCTTTAATTCTGTAATTATATTTCTAACACTACCAGCTGACGCTCAAAAGGTCTAAAATACAACTCAGAATGTCTCTCTAAATCAGATGCGGGTACCACCAAATCTGTTTCTCCGATAATTTTTCGTCCGTTCTTTGTTCTCCAAAATGCATTCCTCTTCCTCACCTTCCAAACCTTCCAACTGGTGTAGTTTTCTTGTTTCTTCTTTCACAATGGATTTCACATCTGTCTTTTTGACAACACGTCCTTCGTCACTCAGTGTCTTCATGAACTCATCTGGACCCTCACTGTGGTCTCCCATGTGCATCTCTACTTCTCTGTTGGATCATTTCTAGTTCTACACACCTACGGACCTGCCGGTTCAGTCTTCCCACAGCAGTGGGCTGGCCTTACCACTTCTTAGCTCAGGAGCCAACATTAGCCCAAAGTGGAAATCTTTCACCATCTAGACCCAGTCAACTTTACTGAATATGATTTCTCACTTCACTCCCTCAGGAGCTTGATTCCACCCGAAATAGACGACTTGCTTTATCATTTATGCAAACCCTGTGCTTTCCATTCTTCCCATCCTCTACATTTGCCTATGCTATTTGCATAGCTATTTCTCTAGGACTGCACTGGCCAAAACGGTAGACATTAGCCATATAGTTGTTGAATTAGCCACATTTTAAGTGCTTAATAGTCATACATGGCCAGTATCTACCATGTTACACAGGGAAGATATAGAACATTTTCATCATTGCAGAAAGTTCTGTCTGTCAGCACTGGCCTAAAATGTCCTGTTCACATTGCCTCACATTTAGTCCTATATGATTGCCATTGCCTAGCTCAAATAACATCTTCCCTATCAGCTCACTCCTTTTTGCAATAGCATTTGTTCTGTGTTTGTGTTATGGCACTTACCACATTCCATCTTGGAATATATAGTGACTTAAAAATATCTTATGCTCTAGACTGTTATTTCCATTTGTTTCATTCTTTTATCTCCTTGTTAACAACTAATCCAATGCCATGTACATAGTAGGTGTTCAAAAGGGATTCGTCGACGAGTCCCACTAAAACATTCTCCATAGCTTTGTAAATATGGAAATATTTCCGTAACAAACAATGATAGCTCTGCTTTGAAAATTTACCAGATAGAATTAGCACAAAATTTGGGACATGGAAACTGTATTTGTAGAAATGATATATTTTAGAAAGCCTAATGATACATCAACATGGTTTCCATAAACTGTGATTGATTTTATCAGCTTGGGGAGGCAGCATAGTGTAATGGAAAGAAGATGGATGTGAGTACCAGATTGTCCTATATTAGAATCCTGTTTCCCTCAATTACTGACTAGGCTTGGCCAAGTCATTTAATTTCTCAGAGCCTCATAGAGATGGCAACAGCCACCCGCATTAGTTGAAACTCTTTGATAGCAAAGGACAGAAATAGAAATCAAACTAACTTCTTAAGAAAAGGGTATTAATGGACCCATGCAACTAAAAAAGTCCAGTGTCTTTAACACAACTGGATCTGTATTCTCAAATAATGTTATAGTTCTATTTTCAGGCAAGCTCTTGACACACAACAGAGAGATGGCCACTAGAAGCTTAAAGACTCACATGTTCCTTACAATCAGGATCCAAGAGGTAGAAAAGATCTTTCCCCTTTGCTCCAGGAAAGGTCCCATGGGTCCTCTCATTGGTTTGTCTTTGGTTAGGAACGTCCTTTCACTGTGGGTATGAGATGGAGAATCAAATGGACAGAGCTTGGGTCAAATGATCAAAGTGAGGCAAGGAAAATAGGCCAGCTGAACCATATGGATGTGGAAGATTGTTGTGGAATGGAGGCTGGTTCTGCTAAGAAAGTCACATTAGGTCAATAAAGCAAGTCGTGCCCTCTAATTTAGGGGTGCTGCATTACATAGCTGCCGCGGGCACTCTCTTTATTGTATTTGACATGAATGGTACCTACCGGAGTCAGGCAACATTTGGATCTCCCTTCCTTACGGGTTTGTAGTGATGATTGCATGGTATAATATACACACAATGACCAGCAATTCATAGATACCTTCTTCTCTATTCTTTTGTACCTGTGTTTTCCTGCTTAAACTGGAAAAGGCATATTATTCAATATTGGCTAAGGTCTGGATCAGAGCACTCCGGACTTACTAGCACTTGCTCTGAAATAACAGAAAAGAAATGACAGTTCCCTCTGATATTTTTGCCTCAAGGGTACTCTACAGTCAATGCAGAGGGCCTGCCTCTAATAAGATTCAATAATTTAGAGGTGGTCCTCCATTTCATTATTCATGCCTCCAGAAATGCTACGTTAACCCAAAGTTGTTTGGTAAATAGCTTATAATTCAAATATTATGGGAGGTGAAACTCCAGTCTCCATTTACCTTTACTTCAACCAGAGAAGTGTCCTATTTATCCGTTTAACATTCAACAGGTTAACATTTAACAGTTTAACATTAAATTGCCCCTTTTCTGCTAATGCAGAAACCTTTAAATAAGTAAAGAAATAAGTGACATAGAGAAGTTTTTGTGTCACATAAATAAGTCCACAAGTGGGCACTTCAGGGGTTGGTGTGGTAGTTCCATGATATCATTAGATACCCAAGTTCCTTATGGTTTTCTGTTCCTACTTCTTTGGGCTGTGGCCCCATCTTCGTGTTCTCAAGAAGGCTGCCAGAGCACCACAGCTCAGATAGGCTAGAGGGAAAGGGAAAGAGTAAAAAGGTGCATGCCAAATGATTTAGTCCTCTTTGATGGATTTTCTTGAACACCTCATATTGTATGTTCTTTTGGCTAGACCTATGTCATGTATCCACCTCAGATAAAAGGAAAGCTGGGAAATGTGGGTTTTATTGTTTTAAGCTGGGTATATTGTTGCCCCAAATAAAAATTGGGGCTTCTTTAATAAGAAAGAAGGAGAGAGTGTGTATTAGGTTGATAACTAGCAGGCTTTGTCTCACACAACTTAGAATTTTTCTCTAAGACTTTGCCTGAATAAAAGGTTTCAGTTCTTAAAGAAGAGAAAATCTAAAAACCATTGATGTAATTAAGCTCTAAGAAGAGAACAGCCATGTATATGTAATTTAATGGAATGATGCTCAAAGAAGCCAGGGCAGTTGGGACATTCACACCTTAAAAGCGTTAAACCCAACTCTATTCACTGTGGACACTGAATAATAAGTAAACTGACGGACACTTTTCACCACTTCCTTAAGAGGCCTTGAAAACTATGCAGCCTGATGCATGCATTCCCATTCAGCATTTCCTTCTCATTGGTGTCCCTGTACCCAAATGGACCAAGAGGATGGTTGAAAAGGCAGCCAAATAGGAAATGGGTGATGTGTGCAGTTCCACTTCTTGGAACTGTCATCAAAGCCCAAAGTGCCCTCTGGGGATACCTTGACTGGGAACGTGCTCTGGTCCCTCCACAGCCACAGGATGGTGGCAAATAGCTCATTAATGTGGTGGGGAACCAAAGCGAACATTTGGAAAACACCCATGTATTTAAATAGACCAAAATGGATTTTCTGCTCAAGCTGCCAAGCTGGTTTGCCTGTAATGTCGGCTTGCTTAGAAGAAGAGAGGAAATCATTTCTACAAGGACTTATTCACATTGAAAAAATTATGCTTTGCTTTGATTTTAGCAGTGTCTCAAGTGAAGGGTTGATTGCATGGTCTTCTTTCTTCACCGCCTATTTGAATTCTACATGTTCTTCAAGAGTTGACACTAGCCTCATCTGGAGGCAGTCTACCAGATGGCTGAAATCCTCAGCAGCCTCTCCTAAAACGTGGTTCCATTCCTGACGGCACAGGTCGTGTATTTGACATTCATCATGCACTGCTTTGTTGTGTTAGTTGTCTTTTTCTGTTTGTGTCTCCCGTCTCCCTAACGGAATTTAAGGCCTCTAAGGTCTAGGGGACCATATCATCTATTATCTAAATTGGGACACTTTTGAGAGTGAAAAGAGATATTATTGATAATTACATCAGGACACCTGGCACAAACCTGAACTGTCCAAGCGAATTATGATGTGTGCTCCTCTATTAAGGTCAAAAGCCATTATTTGCTTCTCTTTCTTATCACCCACAGTGCCTACTGTAATTCACATACAAACAGACATGAAAGTCTTAAAAATAAATAGCTTAGCGAGGCAGCAAACAGTTTCTCCTACAACAGCTGTGAAATAGGCGGAAGATGGAGACAGGTCCTTACCGGTGGGAGATTTAATAGTTCAATATAGGAAGTAACCACAAAGTAGAAGGCTTTAAACAATCAGATAAAGAGCATTCACCATAGAGACCAGTCTAGAATTTATATTCTTACCACCAAAAGCTGTGAGGTTCAAATAGGCACTTTCCTTTCAAGAACAGAGAGGGGGAAAAGTGTTTTTAATGGGCATTTTTGTAGAGTGCATTCTCGTTTCAGAAGCACCACACTTCCTGACAATCACACTGACATCTGCATCAGTCTGAGCAGGAGGAAATAGGAACAGAATTAGACAGAAGTGTAGATTCACAGCCAAGACATTATGAATTCTTTGCAGTTAGTGCCCTCACTGATAGAAAGTTTCAGATTGTCTGAAGTGGCTCGGCCGAAGGACCTAGAACAAAATAGATCTTCCTCAATGGAGAATGACAACTGAACCACAGTTCTCAACACTAGCACATATTTTGCTTCTATTCCAACATTTTTGACAACTCATCATTGCTGTGGAAAATGACATAAAGTGATATTTTCCTCCCTCATTAACCCCAACTAAATACATACTTCTAAACTCCCACAGCATTTGCTTGACTTTGCTTTAAAACAACATTGGGAATATTCTACTTGACTTTATATGTACAGGTATACTTTTCTTACACCTCCATCATATTATAATCTTGAGGACAGTTTCTGAGTTTTTCTTGATTTTGTATCTATTCTAACTAGGTTGACCCTGTAATTGTTGAGAGTGAAGGAGTCTGTGGCTCTAAGCAGATAGGACATGACTGACCTAAATCGGGACTGTTCTGGGAAAAACAGGATGAATGCCCCCCGCACTTCAATATCTACACTATGTCCTGCACATTCTAGCGACTATGAATATTGGTTGATGTAACCCTAAGTCGCATCCTACTGAAAGTATTTTGAGCTTAACTTACAGCCACAATTCCATTGCTTTGTCACACTTAAAAAGAAACCCAAGGCTCCTAATAAATGCCATACTATTTCTCTGGTTCCCAGTAGTTTCCTATTGACATTGGAAACACATGAGGTTCCTTTTAGAGAACTCCAGGCTTAGAAACTGACTTATGCACGTGATACATTAAGAGAAAACTAAGCAACGTTGGCATTTTGGTATCAACAATCAGATTGGAAACATGATTCTGGCAAAGATTTATCCTAGCACATGCTGGATTTTAGAAATGTGATGTGGGAAAATACCAGGATTTAGAAGCAGAACACTTCTGCTTAAGTCCCACCTCTGCCACTTCTGAAATAATATTTCATCTGAAAATCAGGGACAATACTCCTACCTCTACCAGTGGAGACTTTGGGAATACTTAAACGAGATAGTGTATGTAGAAGCTTTATAAAATTCCAAGTCTGTGAGGATGCACATTCTTCTTTTCATTGCCTGCTTGAATCAACTCTCAATTCTGTCTCTCTCAAGTAGCCTCAGGCTGGGTCACCAGAACACAAGTGTACAGTTATAAGGTTTAAAAAAAATCAGCAAAACAACTGGTTGTTACATGATCCCTGACAACAGTTGGATGGACCTTTCCCCCAATTAAATGAAGTGTTTTGGCAGCCTATGACTTTAGCCCGAAGTATAGCTAGAAAAGGGAATGATTTCCCTTAGGGAGAGTGTAATTTTAACAGTAGTTCAACTTACACATTTTAAGATCTGTAGTTTGAATGTCTCTGTTAAGTGCAAAATGAATATGATTAGTTATGAGATATCTTGCTACAGTATGCATTAAGCTACAGTGTAATATCACTCACAACCTATTCATGTTCTGTGGTGTATTTTGGGACTTCCTGTGCTATAGTCTCTTAAAGCGAATACTGTATATAAAGTTTCAGAACCTAACAGTTGTTCCTTCAGAAGGGTTAGGAGTGGGAGCCACACATCTTTGGCCTTCAAATAATCTAGCCAGACATATAAATTCCTTATGGACAGGATCTATAGCTCTTCACGCACGGGTCCCTAACATGTAAACGAAACGGCAGAGTGAGGGAAACGTGTGTAGAATTAATAGCAGAAGAGACAGATCTCGGATGAAATATTCCAGTGATGTAGGACACAGAAAATGACCATTTTGAGGGGCGCTGGGTGGCTCGGTCGGTGAAGTATCTGCCTTCAGCTAAGGTCACAATCCCAGGACCCTGGAATCGAGCCCCGTGTCCGACTCCCTGCTCAGCGGGGAGTCTGCTTCTCCCTCTCCCTTTGCCTCCCCACCCAACTGTACTCTCTCTCTCAAATAAATAAAATCTTAAAAATAAAGAAAAGGACCAAAATGACCATTTTGAAGTTTCTGAGAGCCCCAAGTCCCCTAGAACCTCCATTTCCCCCCATTTACCCTCCAGGAGCACATCCAGCTGTGATTACTGAACAGCCGTGGTACAGTCGTAAATGGACACGTGCTTCCTGCTACCTCCTAACTTTGTAACCATTGTCCCAAAGCGTAAGGCATAAAGGTCTTAAGGGTCACTAGAGAAAGGGTGAACATGTGGCCCAGAACCTGCGTCAACAGGGAGCTGTTTTTTAATAATTCATGTTATCAAGTATGTTTATACATTGGAAACCAAAAAAAAAAAGAGAGAGAGAGAGAGAGAGAGTTGAGCTTCCTCTTATGTGGTTTTCCTGAGTTCTGCAACCTAAAGAGCTAACATAAAAAAGAAGCGAAGGGCACCATATATGTGATGCTTTCTGTTTGTAAAGCTTAACACAGGAAGTGATGCTATGTTGGCTAGACTTTCAGAGCCCAGAGGCAGGATCTATAGCTTGATAATTATTTAGATACTGGCCTATAATGCAAGTAGTCTGGGAGCCACCTGAAGGTAGAGATGGGCTTACCTGCCCTCTGTCTAGCACTTCTTCACATTGCCCCAAAGCACATCTTGGACACAATGAGTGCTCAGTAAATGTTGAACTGGTTTTAAAAGATTTAGAAAAAAAAATGACATTTTTTAAACTCTTAACTTCCTACCCAGTTAAAGAATAGGTTAAAAAAAATGAGAGTTTGAGTTAAATATACTTCTTCACTGAGTACAAACCATATACCAAGTACTATACCCCTGGAGGGGGTGTGGAAGGTATGAGCAAGGTACAGTTCCTGTCCCCAAGAAACCAAAGCTATGTGGCCAATGGGAACAAAGCAAAAAAATAAACAGAGAAACATGCCAGTTGACAACATTTATGTTGTCCATTTATGTTGTTGTCCAGCTGCTGGGCTGGACATTATACAACCTCGTCTTGTTATAATTGTGAAGACCCTATTTGATAATATAGGTCAAAAATGACCCTGTTTGGTATCATATACATGTGACAGCAATTGACTTCTAATCATTGACTTCTCAAATTATCTATGCCTAAAAGTCCCAGAGAAACCACCCAAGTGCAGTTGTTTCAATTCAGGAGGTTGGTAGGTGACTGAACTGTTTGTCTTCAGTTTATGGTGGTGGCTTGTGAATATAGCCCATAGAAGCCCAACTGTATATTGTTTAATAGTCCAAAATGATTAGAGAAGTGTGTATGTGTGTGTACATATATACATACATGAATATATACATGTATATAATTTATATGCATACATGTACACATATATCTAAAACTGGCACCATCTTTGTTCTCTCATTGTCAAACTGAGCACAGATCTATTGGTGAAGCTTTTCAGCCAGACTACAATAGGCAGCTGTCTTTAGAAGAGTGTTACTGAGTCTTTGCCATGCAGACAAGAAAAGGAATATTTGAAAGTGTAATCACCCTGCAAGTGCTCAGATATTCATTGCACATCATGATGATTACATCTGAGAATCTTTTCCTGCTTTATTCGACTTTTTCTTAAGAAATAGTCTTATCTTTAGGAATGTGTGGAAGCAAAATGGCTAGTTTATAACAGATGGTATTAAAAACTGTGAGTACAATGCAGAAATGCAACAGTCAAATTGCAAAATGAGAAGAGGAAGCAAACAAGGGCAGAAAAGCATTAAGATTTGAGAATAAATTATGCATTGGACAAAGTGGTAATCATTTTGTGAAGGAGAGGAGAGGTAGATTTAAATGCTCAAATAATAATAAAAATAATAATAACTGCTTGGTGGAGGCCGCCTAGCGTAGCATTGAATAGCACAGACCCCACTCCACCCCCAGAACTGAGTTTGAATCCCAAATCTCCCACTTAACAGATTGTGTGACTTAGGACGGGAAGGTAAACTCTCAAAATCTTTTGTCCCCCTGCACTTTGCAAAGAGGAGAGGTGTACGTACTTAGTGGAAATATGGTTCATGGCAGCATGTAACATTTCTCGAGCACTTCCTATGTGCCAGGCACTAAAGTAAGCATATTACCTAGATACGTTCATTAATTCTCATATTAATCCAATGAGGCAAGTGCTATTACTATTATTCCGCTGTAACATATGAGACTAGACTAGATTAGGTGACTTGTTCAAGGGGATAAAGCTGGCAGAATGATTCCAAAGCCTGTGGTTTAAGAACTGTGCTATCACATTGCCATATAAAGTGCTTATCGTGGCTTGGCACAGAGGAAGGCTTCAATACATAATAGAGTCAACCAAACAAGATCCATTAAAAATTCACTAAGAAGGAAAACCAAATCACCTGCCAGCAGGAAACAGACTTGGCCCTTTCTTCGAAATATATCACGTGATGTGATATATGGAAATGGGAGATGATGCCAAAATGGTTAATAGAGTCCAATTGGGAATCACGTGATGCGCTTACTCCCATTCAAATGAGCCTACATTGCCAAATCCAATCTCAGGCTCGGTTAGCTGAGACATCCTGTCCACAGCGTACGCATGCCCACATCCTTTCATCGCATATGTTCCCTTTCCTTCCGTAGATCAGATTGCATATTTCAAAGGTAGAGATTTGAGCCTAATGAAGTTAGTACAGGCTTGGGTGTTAACAGCCTCCAGCAGATTCATAGTTGTTCTGATCTTGTCAGCACGCTGTGAATGTGAACCCCTAGTTAGAGTTGAACTTGAATCCAATTCAAAGAGCAGATTCTGTTAGAGTATCTGACACCCTGAAAATGTTCAAGGGGAGCCAGAAGAGAGGAGGGGTGGGGAGGGGGTGCTGGAGGCTTTATTCAACCACCACGGTCCCCTCTGCCAAGATGAAAGATGATTGTGGCTTAAAGTGTTTACCCATCTTGGTCTCTCAGAAATATTCATATTACACCAATCAAAGAGTGGACCACTCCTGCCTCCTTGCCATCCTCCTCGAACTTCCTGTGATGCAAGCATGTGTGTGCACATTTCACTCGGTAGCCCTGATGGCCAGGAAACCTGTCACCCCAGATAACTGTCACATTCTCATGTGCTCAGCCAGAGGAATTTCAGCTTCTCTATTCTCCGCCATTGGAGAGGAGGTTGAGGTCACGGGACCGAAAGGATCCCGTCTTGCCTCCCAACAAGAGGGGTCTGTGCAGCTGCCGTGCCCATAGCAGACAGAAGGCACGCGGCAGCTGGGGCTCTTTAGAAAGCTCTTTCCACCCACTTCCTGGATCTGGCTTTGATTTCTCAGGGGGCAGATGCTCTTATTCCAGAGTCCCTCCCTGATTCAGCTAGAAAACAAAAACAAAAAACAAAACCCAAACAACAACCCGAAGTCTAAAGCGATCCTTGCCTTTTCTGAAGTTCCTTCACTTTGTCTCAGATCCTCTTCTCTGACTTATCTGCCACCAACTCTCTGTCCTGTTCAGAGCCGCACGGGGCTGAGTTTTGTCGAGTGTGAAATAATCACTGATCTTAATCATAAACAGCCTCAGCTGAGAGGAATGGTTTTATTAGGAAAGCCAAGCCCAGGATGCGAGATGGGTTGGTAGTAAAATGGAATTCAAACTCATTTCCCACCAAAGACCACCAACAAAAATAGAACCACGATTCTATTCATATTCTCCGAGTCACCCGCTCTCTGTGGCCTGCCTCCTGGCCTGTCGACTGCTCCAGTTCATTCGTCCTTTACTTTTCCTTTCCAACTCTCTGCTTCAACAACACTGCGGCCTTTGCCCCTCATGTACAGAGCTGTTCATGCTTCTGAGCCTTTGTGGAACCTTCTCTCTGCTTGAAATGCCTTCTCACTAAATGTCTTCCCGGAAATCTCTTATTTGACTTTTAAAATCTGACACAGACATCACTTCATCTACCCCCGGTGACTCTGATTTAATTGGTCTGGGTTGAGGCCTGAGCTTTGGGAGTTTTAAGCACTCCCCAGGTGAAACTGATGTGCACCGGAGTTTGAGAATGACTGCTTTAGTGGTTTTCAAACTTGAGCAGGCATCGGAATCAGCTGGAGGGCGTGTGACAGCACAGATTGCAGGGTTCACCAGCCCCCCCACGCCTGCCACGAGTTTAGAACTCGGTAGTTCTGGGGCCTGAGAATTTGCATTTCTAGTAAGTTCCCAGGTGATGCTGATTCTACTGGTTCTGAGACTAGGTTTTGAGAATGACTGCTCTATTCAAACTTGCTAACTGGCACAGATTGCCTATGTCACCCGTATACCTGCATGACACAAATTGCACTTACACTGCAGTTATCACACTGCACGGTTATCAAAGTATTCATGTGTCTATTCTGTCATTAGAGGGTAAGGACAATAGCTTTTTTTTTTTAATCTCACCACCCAGCACCGCACCTGGTGTATTGTAGATGCTCAATAAATGGTTGGCAAATGAGTAGATACATCCAGCCTCTAGTTATCACAGAGAAACAAAGTCAGGGGCCAAATTTATGCCAATCTTTTTGGAGTATTGGATCTAACAAACATTCCAAGCATCTGAATTTCAATCTAGAAGGCAGTTTTCTTGGTTTCTATGAATGACATCTTGGATTTTGGTGATAGGATTAGCTTGGCAAAGTACTCCTAATACACTGGGATAAAAAGGCTTATGCAAAGGCAGATTATATTACATTACATCAACAACACCTCTTTTTAAACTGACACTTAATGAGTATCTCTATCAAGAAAGGCCTTTTAAGAGCTCGCCATAAAATGTTGCGGAAAATGAGAACATTTAAAATAGAGGCAAACAATAAGCCCCATTCATACAGCTTCTTCACCTTATTTCTCTAGTATCATGAATCTCAAATAGGCTCACTGACCCTCCTCCGGTGAAGTTGGTGCATGCTAGCTGTATTGATTGTCTGATTACAATATACACTGTGGCAGTGAGGAACCCATTTGTCCCTGTGGCTTATATGTAGATCTCAGACTTAACACACACTCAGCCACAAAGCAATAGAACCAGAGAGCAAAATGTTACTCCCAAGGAGATTAGACTCTGATGCAGAACAATGAGTTCATTGTTTCATATAACCTTCTAAAGTAAATCCAAAGAGACGTTTGAAAAAGGGTTTCCTAACCCTTGCTAATTTCTTAAATACCTACTCTCAGAAGAATAAATTTGCTGTCCATTCATTGATCTGTAGAACACACACAAAAAAAAACACAAAGTGTGTTGACATAACCCTTCCTAAACTCAAAACCCAGAGCTGATGATGTGGTCTTTTTGTTTGTGTGTGTGTGTATGTTCGTGTGTGTGTGTGTGTGTGTGTGTGTGTGTTTCTTGCTTATTGCACATAAGGTAATGCCATTTGAATACTATCCAGGTAACATTTTTCCATTGGTCAGTGAGGCATTAAAGATGGGAAATATGTTCTTCTGAGTCTCTGGTCAGTCTCTCTTAATTGCAGTTCTCTGTCCCTGGTCACCTCTAATCATTATCTATGATTCTAAGAATGTCAAAATTCCTGGATATTGACCTTCTGAAGTAAGTATATCATGAATTCCACTTCATTAGGTGGCCAGTGGATTGAACATGATCAAATCAGAAATGAAAGATTCTGTAGGCTGTTCCTGCCTTTCTTTTCAAAAACATAAAATTTGGGGGCACCTGAGTGGCTCAGTTGGTTAAGTGTCTGACTCTTGATCTCAGCTTGGGTCTTGATCTCAGGGTCATGAGTTCAAAAAAAAAAAAAACCCATAAAATTTTTAAAAAGACAAGTTTGTCTAAAATTATAGGCAGTGCATTCAGAGTACAGAGCGACTATGTTTTGGATGTAAGGTCCACGGTGTAAGCAGGCAGAAACTGATCAGGTGGCTACTTTCTGTTGGTATCTGTTCTGTATCTTTGGTTAGTTGATTGGCTGGTTGGTTGATTACTTGGTTTTCAAACTGGCATCACTGCCTTCATTTTTCCTGTTTCTGTCTCATCGATCTCTAATGAGAGAACTATATACGCGGGCAGGTACATATATACCCAACCTCACTCCCGTGTCAGGAGTACAAATGGAAGCCTACCTACCTTATGTCTAAACATTTAAACGTTATAACTCAAGTGGATAGACTGCTTAATGAAATACATTATATCCCCGACCTTAACAAGTATATGTCTCTAATGATAAAATATTTTTTAAATATGTAAAGCTATTATCATTATAGAATTGAAAGTCTATAAAATAACAAGGATGACTGAACTTAATTAATATTGCACATGTCTGGATATTCATCTGATGGGTTTCCAAAGTTTGCGTTAGTAAGTAAGTAAAAGCATACTTAATTCAAAAATTATTACATATTTATTTCATAAAATTCATTTTTACCTTCCTTTTGAGCAAAATTACTAATTAAATTATTCCTATCAAGATTTTTACTGAGTTTGAGTCTATTGATAATAATGATCTAAGGTATTAAAAATGGAAATGTAATCATGTTCAAAATGCACAAAATTTGAATATATTTGAATCAAAAATATAAAATAAAGCAAACCTAAAATATAAGAAATTATTTTTCATGTGCTTTCAAAAAAGAAAAATGCAACTTATGATTAAGAACTATCAAGAACATCAATCACAATTATTAAATAAATCTTATTTATTTTCTAAAAAAGGAATTAAGTATCATTAAATGCTTTTATAAAACTTAAACTATTCACAATTCTACCTTTAGTTGCCAGTGTGAAGAACCAATAATATCTCGCTTCACACATACTTCATACAGGGAGAATTTGAAGGTAGATAATGTGCTTTTCTTTTCTTTATCTAAATGTTGCTTTCACTCAAATGCTTCCTTCCTTCCAAGCCATTTCTGACCTCCACGTCAGCAGCAGCAGAACCCACAAGGCTTCATAGCTTGTGGATGAACTTATCTTTTCTTCTGAAGACTTAGGTCAACTGGTTTGGGGAAATCTTTCCCTGGGGCCTGATGGCTGTTAGCCTTGGGGTTGGATGTTCTAAGGTTTCAGTCCTGTTGTGCTGGCCCTGAGGCCAGGATTCCGAGTCACAGAGGCCCCCCATGTGTTCTCTAATAAATGTAGTTGTTCTGTATTTTTGACATGGAGGCCACTCTCCAGCCCAGAACTGATGCTTTTTTTTTTTTTTTCTCATATACCTCTGCTTCATTCAGGCCCTTAGAGATTCTTACTGAGATTACTGTAGTAGATTGCCAGCAGATCGCTCTTCTTCTAGACTCAAATATTTCTCTGTGGTCATAAACGTTCCTCACCGACACAGATGAGCAAGAATCCTGACGGACCACTTTTTCCTTATTTTAGACCAGAAGTCTGAGGCCACTTGTGAATAGTGAGATAAACCAAAGAAATAAAAGCACACTCAAATGTATGTGTGACTAATATTCCTTTACCTCAAATTCATCATGAAGAAACGGGAGCTGTCTAACTTAGCAGAAACAGTAGTGGACTGATTCCAACTACCGACAGGTGAGCAGTAATCAAGACAGAGGAATCGCTTCATGATTAGTGCTTACCATTATTGCATAACTGGGCTAGGCAACAAAGCATAAACTAATAGCCAATATTAATTGAGCATTCATTATGTGCCAGGTACTTTGCTAAGAGCTTTATATGTATCATCTCTTGTGATTCTCCCCCTGACTCCTCTATTATCTTGGAGCTAGGTAATCCTATGAAGTTCTTTTTCAAGATAGAGGATCTGAGGCTTCAGAGGAGTTAAGTAGCTTTCCTAAGGTCACACAGTGTGGAAGCAATGGCAAAGGGACTTAAACTCAGGCTGTGTAACTCCAAAGCCTGTATACTGAAAGACTATTACACTCTGCTTGCCCGTGTCTTACTGGCACTGGGCAAAGGGATGGGAGGGTCTGGGTCTAGGTGAGGCCAAGACAGGGAAAACTGAACCAACTGCCTAAGCATACCCCAAGGGAAGCAACCACCAATCCAGCATACCAAGACCAAAGGGACGCAATCACCTTGTGTTTGTTTGGGCTGCTGTCCCTTCCGAGGAGTAATGGAAGTGGACTCAGGTGGAAGTCAAGGAGACATGGAAGGGAGCTGCTAGGTGGACTTTGCAGCAGAATGTAGAATCTGGGGTGATACTCCCCACGGATTCATTGCGCTGGTAGGACACGACTCCAGTCTAAAGGAATTCAGAAATAAAAATAATATTGTTGGGCACTTACTACATGCTAGGGCCTTCACATACCTCTGTTATGCATTATCCATCCTACTTCCCAAATGAGAAATGAAGTTATACAATTTGTCCAAAACTAAATTAGCTAGTAAGAGACAGAAGTGGGAAGAAGAATCTAAATTAGCTTGACTCCAGATTTTAAGGTCTTTCTATTAAATATATCACGTTGCCTCTTTCACACTCCCCGGGACCCAACTAAAGGACTAAGTGGGAAAATAGAAGCACAAAGTCTCGTCCTCCTCCTTAACCCCTTATTTGTGTAGACCGATGCCTGTAAAATGCCCTGCAGGTTATGGGGAAAGGCCTTGACTCAGGGCACACGAGTATGTATGGCAGGACTGGCAGCCAGGATTAATTCAATCTGGAGTCCACCCATGGGTGGGGCTTCTAGCTCCCTACTTGCAGTCTGGGTCAAGATTGATTCACAAAGTGGGCTGGGTTTGAGTTCCAGAACAAGGAGCTCAGTGATGGCGCAGTTAGGGACAACACATACTGAATTCTGTCCTATTGACAGGGACCATACTGGGACACTTAACCGTATTTGTGCTTCCAAGTAAGATCATGATGGTTCTTTCTTCGCCCCTAGACAACCCCTGAAGCCCTTGAAGCCACGCCCTGTGATCCTGGTGCATGATCCAACCCATACCTAACAGAAGTACTCAGGACTCTGAAGGTCCTTGAAGGAGATGATGCCACTACATTACCCAAACTGCAAACGTGTAAAAAAATAATAATAATCATTTACTGCAGGTAAGAACTCCTTTCTAGGGGGAAAAAAAAAAGTTGGGGATTATGATGGATTTTTAATTAAAGAATGACCAGGAAGCACAGTGATGAAAAGGATGCTTAGGGAGTATTATAAGGATAACGCTTTGGATGCATGAATAGAAAAAGTGCAGGAACTGGAATCTGTAAGCAATACTCCATGAAATGTTTGATTCAGCTCCCGAATTGCCTACAGTTGTCAGAGATATTCTCTTTTTGAACTGAGGTAATCTATTGCTCTGTGTTCTTTTTAATTTCAACATCAATTATCACCATCATAGCCAAAGTCATGAATACTCCCTGACTTATGCCTATGCACAGTTGTGAGCTCCATAAAGGGAATAAATTGTGTGTGTGCGTGTGTGTGTGTGTGTGTGTGTGTGTGTGTGTGAAGGGGGAGTCTCTTTTTTCCACTGGAGATTGACTAATTTGGTGGTTAATAGAAAGAATATGAGACCATGTACATTTTGTTCTAGAGAACATAGAATTCAAATCTCAGTCATCTGCCATTCAATTTCAACCAACATGCATAGAGCACCTACGATGTGCAAGGCACTTCGGAAAGTATGAAAACAAGTAAGACAGTCCCTGTGATCAGGAAGCTCAAACTATAGTATCAAAGATAGAGGTAAACAAGTAGCAGTCAAGTGGAACAGAATAAAATAAGCTTTAGGATATAGGTTCAAAGGATGCACTGTAAAAGCAGAGAAAAGAACCATGGCTAAGAGGAGGGAGTGCTGCTAACCTTGGAAGGAGGGGAGAAGGCCATTCCAGAATGCAAGTAGAATGGATCAGCAAAGGAGTTAGAAAATTTTTTAGGCAGAGAAGGAAGAGGGGAACCAAGAAAGGGTGGTGTCAGGGCAGCCAATAAGTCTGCTGAAAAATGTCAATACCTACTTATTGTCCTTTGACCTTACTTCCTTTCACAATGTATACTTACAACAAATCATCATGTTGTGCACTTTAAATATACACAGTTTTGTCAATTATACCTTAACAAAGCTAGGGAAAATACAATAAAATAAGATAAAATAAAATAATCAACAACAAACATTCAAGACTTTTATGGTAGATTATCTTCAAGAGAATAAGTGCTCCCCAAAGTGTAGAACTGTGCTGGAAAATGAGGGGACCCTGCCTGAAGAGAAGGAAGGCTTGGCTCCTTGTCCCAGCCTGTGGGGTCTCTGGAGAGCCCCTCACAGTGACTCTTCTCCCCTCTAAAATGTGGCAGTTGGGCAGAAACACAAGACAGGCAGGCAGGGAAAGCTACTGCAAGCTCCATTTTATTTCTTTTCCAGGGAATTTCAGAGGATGAAGAGAGGCTCCCTAAGGATTTCACTTCAAGCTAACACTGGGGGAAAAAAAAAAAAAAAAAGAATTTAGGAGGAGAACATAAATCCAGCAAAGACTACACACAAAAACAACAATACTCACAGATCTAACCCTCCGCAGTTTTCAAAGCCCTTTCCCGTACGCAAGCCTACATTCGAAGCTGAGCCAAAGGAGCAAAGATGGTGATGTCAGTGGACTTGGGTTTGGACCCTCGCTTTTCCACTCACTGTATTGCTGAACCCTTCAAGTTTCAGTTTCCGATGTCTCTTGCCACAGGGTTTTGTTGTGGGTAGAATGAGGTAATGCAGGTAAAGTACCTACTACATGGTATGCACTTGATGAACGGTAGCTCTCCCCATCGTTCATAAACTTCACCGATGGAAGACATTGTTCAGGTGTTTGTTGAAGGACTAGCTCCATTTTGCAGATGAGAACACTGAGACTCAGAGGTCAAGTGGCTTGCCCAAGGTCACAGCTAGAAAGAGGACACTCTTCTAGCTCCAAATCCTGAGCTCCATGCAGTCCTTTTCTATGCAACATTTGGGGTTGGAGTTGTATTTCTATGCAAGTCAAACACCGAATGAGGAAAGATATTCAGAGGGGTCCTTCCTTTGAAATCAGCCTTTGATCTTAATAAGAAAATGCCATACTATTTTCAAACAGAATACCTTTGCAAAACGCTTTTTCCTCGGAAGCCGTTGTTCAAACCTCATACTTCTATAAAATAATTGCTTTATGCCTTAAGACTGTTGATTTGTGTGAATTCAGACATTTGGTAAGTAGGTGATGTTTCTGAAGTTATTATCAGTTGCTGTGTCTTCCACAGCTGGATGAAAGAGTCATATCACAATCCTGTGGCTTTTCTAAAATGCACCATGTCTTATCTTTGACAGCAGCAGAGCAAGCCAGACAGGAGGGCACTGGCAGGACACTTCTGAATTCCTTCACCTATGCTAAAAACAGATGAAGATATGGTTGAAGAAATCTGGCCCGAGTACCTAAGAATCATTACTATATCAACTACTATAACATGGAGAAGTTGAATTTGGTGATCTTTAGGGTCTCTTTTAGCTTAGAAATATTTTGTTTTATTCTACCCCTCCTCTGCCCCATGCCAGTTTTATTATTGACCTCTTGAACGTTTGACTGGACCTGAGCATCCTACATCAGTGCTTCCCACTGAAAAAATAAAATTGAGGTGAACCAAGACCTAGTCTGTCTAAAATACATAGCCCCAAGCGCCCCACTCTTGGTGTAAGATGATAATATTGCTACCCCAGGGACAGGGTCTTTGTTTGTGTGTAAAGCTTAAAATCCAAGATTCATTGGCACCATATTTTAAAGACATAAGCCAAAAAAGTCATTCATCTTGCCATCCATCTGTCCCTCCATTTGACCATCTATTTATTTATTTACTCTTCAGAAATTTATTGGCTACCTCCTACATTCCAGGCACAACGCTAGATGCAAGTGCTACTGATGAGATTTAGACCTCACTCTTATGGAAGTTATGGTATAGAAGATGGACAAAAAACAAATAATTTCACAAATAATTATGAAGATAAGTGTTTCAAGGAGAAGGATGCCAGGAGTGAGCAGGTAGGGTTTCCTAAGAGAGACAGTTCAGCTGAGTGGTTGAGAGAATGATGGACTCTGGAATCCAACAGGGAGGCTCAAGTCTTGTTCTTCCCCATACCAGCCCTGCGACAGTGGGCCAATTGTTTAAGTGCTCATACCTCAGTTTCCCCAGCTATGTATGCCATGGAACTAGAACAGTAATTTCTTCCAAAGATTGTTGTCAGGATTAATGAGGTAGCACATGTAAAGCATTTCCAATGGGTCTGGAACTAGCAATGTTCCAGTGGGGAGACACATGTCACCTGTGCTATCTGGGGGACCTAGCTAAGAAAGTATAAGCAGAGACATGAAAAATAAATAAGAAAGGGTGAAAAGGGTTTAGAGGGGAGAGAGGGAATGGGAGAAGGAGATGAGTGAAGGAACTGCAGTGAAGATCCTGAAACAGGTGGATCCAGGGCAGAGTACCCTGGAAACAACATAGACCAGTGGTGGAGGAACATGGACAGCCAGACGGGAGTGCTGGCAATGAGGCTGGGAGGCCAGAGAACCAGACCCTGGAGATCGCATTTGAGGCCAGTTAGCTAAGGATTTTGGAACACACCCTAAGAGCATCCAATCACTTGACCAATCATCTGTTTGACTGGAAATCCCTAAACAGAAACCCAAACATTCCATTTCTTATATTTAGAGGAACATATGCTAATTGATAAGGGAGTCAGCTGGGAAAACAGCAGTAAGATATCTTGGATTTCTCTGTAAATGATGTCCTTTCACACGTGTCTCTATCTGTATTTTTATTCTCTGTCCCTGGAGGCCATCATTGCTGCCCTTGAATATCAAAGTAGATTTGAAGAATAGCATTTCATTGTCAAATGATTGCATCCAGATAATTATATTATGGCTTTTAGGGACACATGATCAATTTTTATAATATATCAAGAAGGGTCTTGAAGAAACTAACGTTTAATCCTTGTTCAGTTCTATTTTTCTCTGCTCTATCTTTTGCTTGGGGCTATAAAAAGATGCTATATTCCTGATTTATCTTGTATTTTTCAAGTTTTTTTCTTTCTTTTCATTAGCTTTAAAATTAACTTTTAATAACCCCCAAAAGATATTACTGTTTTTCAACAATGATTTTTTTTTTTTTTTAAATATCAGAAGCAAACTACTAAAATGAACTGACTATGGATCTTCGACTCTTTCAATCCTGGGTTTGAATTCTGGCTCTACAGTTACCCTGGGCAAATTATTTCATATCTCTGAGACTCAGTTTCCCCAATTATAAAATAACTACATGAATAGTTATTTTTCATTGTTGTGAGGACTATATAAAATGGTTATGAATATATATCTAAGTCTAGTGACTAGTAAGAAGGAAGGAAAAAAAGGAAGGAAGGGAGGGAGGGAAATAGAAAAGGGAGGAAGGGAGGGACAAGGGGAGAAAGAGGAGAAAGGAAAGAAAGAGAAAAAGAACGAAAGGAAGGAAGGAAGGAAGGAAAGAAGGAAGGAAGGAGGGAAGAAAAAAAGAAAGAAGGAACGAAGGAAAGAACGGGAAAGCAAGAAAGAGAGAGAGAGGGAGGGAGGGAGAAAAGAAAAGACCTCATAGAGAGGAATGAACTACATGGGTGACAAAAAACACAGATGGCACCATGAGTCAAGTGATGTGTTTGAGAATCATTTAGATTCTGAAATTATGGAGAAAGATATATTTAAAAGTGATTTGGGGTTAAAATTTCTTTAAACGTACTTTGATATTTTTCTGGGACAGGCATTATAAACCTATCTACCCCTACTCTTCTGAAAGGTTGAAAAACTTCTTCAACTCTTCTCTTGATTGAAAAGTAGTGCCTTCAAAAATCATCTTTTGGGAGTCATCTAAAACTTCCCTGATGTGTTTTTGTGACACAGGCAGTTTCTTCCTTACACTTGTTGTCTTCTAGAACTAAAATTAGATTGTGATGCTGGCTGCGTAGCACGTGACGTTAAAGGAAGTGATTATGCTGAGTACTAAGTGGAAGAGGGAAAATTGAGCCCATTTAGATGCCAGTCATTAGTTCGTTTGTTCATTCATTCATTCATTCATTCACCAAGTTTATGGGGCATTATCCCAGAAAAATCACTTTGAAAGAACTGCTTTTCTCCTGACTGGAGACTGTAATGCTGATTAAATTAGAAGGTTATGTTAGTAGCTCCGGTAATCCAATAAATTATTCTGAAGTATAGGTTTAAATGCTGTATTTTCAGGAATTTGACGTTCAAAGGTAATGACGTTAGTTGGCTAAGGTTTTTCCTTGGAAATGATGGCATTGCTTCTAGGTTTCTGAGTTTGCTGCTTAAAATTCATGAACAGTATTGGTTGAACTCGAGAAAGTTCATGTAAGTTAAATGAAAGTCACCGGCTCCTCCGCAGCTACGGAGGTAGGAATGCTAAGAGAAGGCATTACCCACAAACACAACAAGAGACAGTCACTTCCATGCTGGTGACCTTGCAGAATTTCAACAGCCAGGAGCAGATTTTCCCAAATTCAGCATATAGGAGTCTCAGGACCCTCTACATTTCTCCTTTTTATTCCACTGCTGGGACAACATGATGTGGATAAAAGTGTTATGGGTTGTGTGTGATTCCATAAAAACTTCTACACTCCTTTTGATGATCTGGAACAGTGAAGAATAGATGTGTTTGAATGTCTCTTTTTGCTTTGTGCATTCCTACTTTACCAGACCCTGAGGGAGCAGGATTTTACAGGGTTTAATACAGTGGAGAACTTTTCCTGATCCTTCCATTTGGGTGGGATGCCAAAATAACAACTATACCATGTATTTGGGAATAAAAATACAAATAAATCTTAGTCTCTTTTCTTAAGGAGACTAGTGAGGGGAAACAGACAACATGGTATATACGATTTTTTAAATTTATTTATTTGAGAGAAAGAGAACAAGCAAGCATGGGTGGGGGTCAGAGACAGAGGGAGAGGGAGAAGCAAACTCCCCACTGAGCAGGGAGCCTGACATGGGGCCCAATCCCAGGATCCCGGAATCATGACCTGAGCCAAAGGCAGATGCTTAACTGACTGAGCCACCCTCCTTTTTAAAAATTTATTTGTATATATGATTAAGTGCAAAAAAAATTGTGTGGGGGAGGGTAGAGGAGTCATTATGGGTGCCAAGTGATTCAAAGAAAGGAGCCATCAATTCTACCTGAGGAAGGGGTGGGAGGTCAGAAAGAAATAAAATATCTCTTATGGACTGCCCATAAAATAAATGGGCTCTATAAAACTTTCAATCTTCTCACTCCTTGTTAGGGGAGAGGGGGGCAGTTGCAAAATATAGTAAGAATGCCCAGGGCATTTTTAGAAATCTTTCCACAAGTAAAGGCAAGTGGCCTTTTATGTATCCCACCAAGGAAATTGTTCCTACACTGTGCTTGTCTATGAACCCAATGCACCTCTGGAGAGGATCGTAGTTTCAGAGCTGGCCATAGAGTAAAGAGAACAAGAAGCCAGACACCTGATTTGAGGGACCTTCCCAAAGACCTTTTGGTCTCTAGGTCAGTGTTTATTGACACCACTTACCAATGCTTTAGAATTATACTTCCTTCCCGATTCAAAGCCTTTATTACGTCCTCTCAGCCCAGCAACAACTGGGTCATCATTTAGTAAACGGACATTTTTCTTTTGAAGCTCTCAATATTTCAGATAACATTTGGCTAAAAGAGCAGTGAGAGAGCTATAGTTAGAGACAGAGAAGAAACGGAACCTACGCGCATCTCTGTGCTGATTGAGTAGAATTGAGATGCGTATGATGTGGCTCCTTCCAGGAGCAAAGCCTACCTACCCATCAATCACATACGGGAGAAGGCAGTCCCGCAGCCAGAGGAGAAAGAGCAACACAAAAGTTGTCAACGGCGTTTTTAGACCCCAAATGGCATTAGCATAAAAGCAAGTAAACTTTATTTTTAAGTTCACTTAGAGGGAATTTTGAAGGCACCACTCGAAAGTATATGAGGAGCCAGCAGGATTTTTTTTTTTTAATGGTCCATAAATTGAATCTTGGAAGAAAGATTGGGGATGAATATGGATGCTTGAAACCCCTTTCCAATAATGTCAGAATTTCTAAAAGGTCCTGAATTCAACCATGGGTGCCAATCAAAGTATGGATGTCTGCAATCACTTATATAGTATTTAATATGGATGACCCTCACCTGTTCTTATTTAATCTCACAGTCTGAAGTGTGGGAATATTTGTGCTTCCCATTTAAAATCTTTGCAAGGATTACATTGCCTCTCTCAGGGGTTTTTTTGGTAGTCTTACTGAAAAGGAACATGTCTATGCATGAATGCGGCATCAATGCTAATACCAAGTGCTACCAACTACTCACAAAATGCCCTCTGTAACATCCGAATCAATGTACCAAGACAAAATCACTTGGTTCTATCATTTTCAGACAATATGCTTCATGGTCTTTTCTTTATTCTTAAGCTCTCTCTTTAAAGTTAGCCACGGAAATGATGAAAAATTATTTCCTGAATCACAAGATAACTTTAAAAATGTCTTTTCTATATACGGTCCCATCCCTTTTTCACCATGTGATATTCAATCGGGCCTCTGCTGGCCCAGGATGTCCTTAGACATTTATTGGAAAGCCGCCTGCAGGGAGAGACATAAAGGAAGATTGTAACCTTGATCGGCTGACTGTAAAGTCATTATCAGCTTTACTGAAAGGAAATCTTTGTGTTCATTTGTCCCTTTTATTTATTCTCTGAGTCTCCTTTAATTTATCTATTTTCTATACTCTTCTGTTCTTTCCCTGATCATCAGCTTAGAAGACCTAACTTTGATGGGAGAAAATCAAACAATTCTGAACGTGTTTATTGAGTGTTTACTATGTGCTAGGCCTTGTGTTAAGGGCTGGGGATGCAGGCCTTAACACAACGTCCCTCCTTCCACCACCATCTAATCGCTTAGCGAGTCCTGTTCCATGAACTCCAAAGTATTTCAGCTCTATTTGCTTTGCCATATATATATATATTTTTTTTTCTGCTGCCACATGAATACAGACCAATGTCAGCTTTTGCCTGGAGCATGGCAATGGTTCCATAAGTGTTTCTGTTCTTGTTTTTGTCCCGATACAACTCATTTTCCTCACAGAACTCTGAGTGATTCTCTTGACATATAAATCAAATTATGTCACACTTCTGCCTTAACTTCTTCCAATGGCTTGCTATCAACTTTGGAATAAAATCCAGAAATGTGGTCCCCACAGGGTCTTGTAAGACGTTACTCTTGGGGGCACCTGGGTGGCTCAATTGTTTAAACATCTGCGTTGGGCTCAAGTCATGATCCCAGGGTCCCGGGATCGAGCACCGAATCGGGCTCCCCACTCAGCGGGGAGTCTGTTTCCCCCTCTACCCCTCGCCCCACTGGTGCTCTCTCTCTCTCTCTCCAATAAATAAATAAAATCTTAACAACAACAACAACAAAAAGATGTTACCCTTGGCCCCTCTTTAACCTTCCTATTCACCTCTTTCCCCCACTCACTTCACGACAGCTGCACATCTTTGCATTCAGCTGCTCACACCATAGGCAAATCTCTCTTTCTAGAACATTCTTCCTCCTAAGCCTTTGGCACACAGGTCTCTTTCTCATCCTTCTTAAGCTAAGAAGCTTAAATAGCTCTCTTCAGAGAGGTCTTCCCAAACAGGAGTATCTGAAGTTGCTCTTCTCTTGTTTGCTTTTGTTCCTTGTATACTTGATAATATGAAACCAAATTGGAAATATTATATTAGTTTTTTTTTCATTGTTGGTCTCCACTATTAGAATAGAAGTTTCATGATACCAGGGATCCTGACTTTCTTGTCTATCTCTGTGCTATACCCCATGCTTAGAAGATGACTAGTTATATAATAGGTGCTCAAAAAATATTTGTTGAAGGAATAAATATAGATATCCTCAGTGTTGTGAAGATACTGAATCTGTCATACAACTGAAGTGATAGAGATAAGTCCAGAAGATTGAAAAGCATGCCGTAGGAGAGCACAGCCAGATTCCATTGAAAAATAGTTCTTATTAAATGAAGAATGCACTCAATTTTTGATATACTTTTATAGAGCTTTAGATATTTTAAATAGTTATTCAAATAGAATATCTTATTTTATCCACATAATAATCAAAATATTTTGTTGTTTTTGTTGTTCTACATCATATTGCTGAGTGATGATCCACTTTATGAATGATGGCTAAGGCACGGGAATTTGAATCACCAGGAAATGCAGAGACTGTGGTCCAAGTTCCAGCAACACGAGAATCTTCTGGAACTAAAACTTAACAATTGTCCTAATTGTCTAAATGGTTAGAGACAAAGGTGGGCAGAGAACTCTAGAGATAATGAGACTAAATTCAGATCACAGTTATAGAGTATGTTGTGAGTCAGTCCATATTTGGTAAAAAGCAAGGTGAGCTGGTACCAGTTTAAATATAGTTAAGGCCACATAAAAAAATCAGAGAAAGAGGAACTTCCTACAGAAAGGAAAATGGTTCCATAAACAATGAAAATGATGAAGATGCTCAAAGTGAAGTTCTTTCTTCACCATCTGTGCATTCAGACAATGAATCAGAATCATTTATTGGCTAGCTGATCTATTATATGACTTATAAGTGTGTTATAAAGTCTTCTCTGCAAATTCAGAAGTAATTTACTTATGTATGACAAACTGAGGCTCAGAGACTTTTAAGAATTGCTCTCGAAGTTCCTAGTAACTGGCAGAATTTGAACTCGGAAAGTTCTTCCAACTCCAAACCTGGCACTATTGTTGCTGGATAGAAGATGGGACTTAAACTTCCTCAGATGCACATCACCTGAAGCACCTGGTGATGTAATTTCCATCCATCCTCAGCCGATTAGCAGTGTGTTTAGAGCATCTCAATAGGATATGTTAATTTCTGTAGATAAAAGGTGCTTTCTGAGTGCATTGTATTGCCTTAAACTGTGAATGCACTGGGCTGGAAATGGGAAAGAGAATAATTTTAGGCATCTTCCTCATTTTGTTTAAACAGACTGAAGACTGAAGAGTCTTTTTGGCAGGAGGCCTATGTTTAACCAGTGTTACTGAATATAGAATAATCATGGGTGGGGAGTATGTTTTCCTTAATTGAGTATGTTTTCTTGAGATAAATGTGGATCTCAGGCTCCTCACTAGTCAAAGCAAAAGTTTCCAAGTTGTCTAAGGTTGTGAAAGCCTAGGAGACAAGCCTCAACATTCATGCAGAGATGAGAAACACCGAGGCAAAGTGCCTGCAAGAAGGTTAAAATAGCACTGACGGATTGGACCACTCCATCCTGTTCATTAACCACAGCCTCCTTCGCCTCCTGAGCATCTCTCATCACCTTCTATTAGATCATGTCCAAGGGCATTATCCCCAGGAGGCTTCATTCCGTGTTTCCTCCACCACCGATCACATTTGCTATCTGCCTCACCATAGAGCTGGCCACACGGAGGGGTTTGTGTTTGGGCAATTTGGCCAGATGTGAAAGCTGAGCAACTGGTTGAATCCTCTTTTGGGAGCATTCAATTGTCTTTACCCCAATGGGATTAATCCTTGAACCAAGGAGGAATAGGTTGCCTTTGTCTTCTCCCCCGCCACTATTGATCTAAGAGAGCGGATGAGGCCAGGATGCCCACCTTAGTAGGATCCCCACGTACACACCTAACTTCTCCATTGCCAGCTCAGCTGCCAGAGATAAAAAGGGCAGAAAGCCCTTGAACATTGAGCTCTAGGAGCTCTTTTGGCAACTGGGCTGACCTCGTCCCCTTATAGATGGTGTATTTGTTTCCTAGGGCCAATGTAACAAATGACCACAAAATAGAATAGTTTAAACAACAGAAATTTATTCTCTCACAGTTCAAGAGGTTAGAAGTCCAAAATCCAGGTGTCTGCAGATGTGCTTCTTTTTGGGGCCTCAGAGGGAAAACCAATTCCAGGCCTTCTCTTAGCTTCTGGTGGTAGCTGGCAGTTCTTGGGTGTTCTTCAGCTTGTGGCAGCGTAACTTCAGTTTCCGCCTCCATTGTCACATGGCATTCTCCCTTGTGTCTTATCGTCCTATAGTCCTCTCTGCGTCTGTCCCCCTGTATCTGTGTGTGTCACTTCTTACAAAGACACCAGTGATTGGGTTAGGGCCCACTCTAATTCCATACGACCTCACTTTAACTAATTACATCAGAAAAGACCCTATTTCCAAATAAGATTCTGGGTGCACATGAATTTTGGAGGATATTACTTAACCCGGTATTTCCATACTGATGGAAAAAAAAAAATTGCCTCTATTCACCACTCATTTTAGCCAACCAGCCATTGAATGGCTTGACATTGTAAATGCCTGCCTAGTCATTTCCAGGCTGCCAACAAAGTATCTTCCCTCCTACCTATTATCAACCTAAAATATTTAGCCTCACATCTTATCCTTGTACCAAGCTTCTTTAGATGCAGAATGTCTCCCTGACCGGGTCATATGTGGGTCATTCATCACAAAAACCTTAGTCTGAATTAATGTAATTAATTTTAAGTTTTGCATACGAAGAAATGCAGCCATGTGAGGAATCCATCTGGCAACTGGATTCCATAACTAAATGAGGACCTGATTGCTTGTGGGTTTTAGACAATTAGTATCCTACTGAAGAACTCAATGTTTAAGTGCCCCCACCAAATGTTGGTCAATTTGAATAGCCAGTTACCTAGTGCTTATTACTCAAAGTATGGCTTATAGACCCACAGCATCAGAGCCTGTTAGAAATGCAGAATCTCCTAGGGTTACACTCAAATCTACTGATCTCCAGGGACCCCCATATGCACATTAGAGTTGGAAAGTGGTGCTCTAGCAAAGCCCTTATATAACTGAATATAATTGAACTTATATATAATTATATAATTGAAGCTATGAAGAGGCTTTCATTGGGACATGCTTAGAGCACGGGCTATTGGATATTATCTTGAGGCCAGATGAGATTGCAAAGAGGAAAGAAGGATACTGGAGGTCTCGGGATAGAACAGAGAAAGAGAGGAGAATTTGCAACAGTAACTCTCATGGGCAGGACACAAATCAAAGCATTTTGTTTTGCATGGGTTATCTCTTTCCATGTTTACAATAACCCAATGCACTGAGTACTATTATTTTCATGACCGCTATTTTTTCAATGAGGCTACCGAGGAAGGGAGGCTCAGAAATGTACTGTGTGACACCAGAATTTCTTAACATCTATGCTCTCCTACCAGAGAGTAGGTGTAGAGAACCAAACCCATTGGCAAACTGATTAACACTTGATTAGTAGTTCACAGCCTTGTTAGAACTTGTGTTTCAGCCCACATTATTTTGAAGACATGAATAGTCTTAGCATGAATCCATTTTCTTCATTTAATCAAGTAGGTCAGTTATGCATAGAACTTGCCTCAAGTCCCAGACCATACGTGGGGCTCTCAGACCTGGTACATCTGCCACATCCAGCCAACACATGAACAGCAGGAACCAACCCTAAACCTAGTGTCGGCCTTCATGACACGTGCCTGGGGATATGTGACTAATACTGTGTTTTTCCAATTTTGTCCTCTCCTGGATCACTGGAATGATTTATTCTTGCTCAGCGACCCAGGAATTGTGTTACATATAAGTGGTAAGATTTTAGGCAGTTGCCTGATGTGATCCTCGAATGGCCCCAATATTTTGCACAATTGTTTTCAATTTAGTATGATTCAAATTGTATTTGGGGTAAGAAATGTGTTTTTTAGTTTCTTCTGTGTTTTGGGGGGGAAAATCACCACAGATTTTTTTGTTTGTTTCATTTACACTTAGCTCCTAAAAATATTGCCCTCAAGATGGCTGTTTGTTTGCCATGTCAAGAGTGTTTTATTTGGTTTCCTTTTAGAGAAAATCCACATACAGCCAATTTCCAGCTGGCTAGAGTGCCCCAAAGATGTTCGCAAATTTTAAAACTCTCTTTTTCCCTGAACGCCTTCAAAACAAAAGTGGAGCTCTATAGAGGGGTACAAAAGGAGATGAAATGGGGAATCTCAGGAGAAAGTACAGAAATCAGGAAACTAGAGTGAAATAGAGAAATGCATGGTTTCTACTAAAATATTCAGATTTTCAGAGGACTGACTTTCAAGTTGCATCTGACTTACATTTAACTTCAGTGATTATTTTTCTTACTCTCACCATATTATGTACATATACACTTATAAACTTGTGGACATTAATAACCGTGCATTGATACGATAGCTTACCACTTTATTTGATCCTGACTTTGGGGCTGAAATAGGTCAGCTATTACTATCCTCTTTCACAGCTGTGAAAACTGAGTCCCAGAAAGGATATGTGCCTTCCCCTTGATTATACAACAAATGTATGGCAAAATCAAAACCAGAAGGTGGATGGCTTTCATTCTCAGGAATTTCTTTTCCCATGACACCCACACATTGGCAGGCAGGTTGGGCAAAGGGACTGGAGAAAAACTTGAACAAGTAAGATGCGTCGAGATAAAGTCATCGCTACAAGTATCCAGCATTAATTTACTTGATTCATTACCACAATAAACTGTAAAACTTTCATAGAAATCTTGATGGCTTGTAATGAATAAGCCCACCAGATTCCATAATCTCTAAAATATCGGCTAAAGTGTATTTCATGGGGCGATGAGATCTGCAGATAAATAATTGCTTATGGCAAGATGGCAACTGTCAAGTTCAAAGAGGGCACAGCTCACAGGAAAGTGATTTTCCCTCCTCCCGAAATCCTAAAACCGTGTGGCTATTTCTCTCCACCCTCTGTTTCATTTCTAAGCAGAGACCCTAGAACATTCTGCTATGTGAGCAGAAACTACCTCTGGTCAAGTGGCTATCTTCGTTATAGATGTCCCCCAGTTTAGATAAATAAGCATTTGGTGAAGATTTGTTTATCTGTCTAGGAGTTAGGCTGCTTTTACTCTTTGCTGTTGCTGTGGTTTCAGAGGCTAAAATCTCCTTTCATGTCCTCGTTTTTGTCCCCTTGGATGTGTTTGGGTTTTCCTTGAGACGCCTCCATTAGACTCTGAGGCTTGCAGTTCTTGTCACCACAATCTTCTGTTATCAGGAGCATTAGAGCTGCGTTGGTGAGGGGTGAGGTTGGGAACAGCATTCTAAAGTCTTATGATTAGGTCTTGGTCTCTTATTTAATCTGAGCTGGGTATTTCCCTTCTCTAGGTTGGCTAGGCCCTTGGTAAAACCCCAGTGGGGCAGGCTCTGGTAAAAATAGTTTCCCTTTGAGGGCAGGTCTTGTTAAAGAGAATGAAGGGCTCTGGGAGCACCTCAAAATGTCTACTTTTCCACTCCCCCTGCAACATTCAGGGAAGGATCTTTCCACCTCCATCCTGGGAAATTGATGGGGCTCCTGGACATAAAACTCACAAAAATGTGGGGAACCCCCCTCAGACGGGGCCTCCTAGGAGTTTTGCATGTTTAATCTTTTCCACACAGAGCCTCTAGCAATTTGTCAATTACAGTCTGGGTTCTCTGACTCTGGAACAGGACTCTTCAAAGGCTTCTGCTCCTAGTAAGCTGAAAGTCTCTGTATCCATCTGTCTGTCTGTCCAGTTTGGAGGACAGTAGTTTGCCCTGTGACCTCAGTTCTCTGAAGGATCTAAGAAGAGTTGCTGACATTCGGTTTGTTCAATTTTGTTTTTGTTGTATAAGAAGGGAGTGACGACTTCCGAGCCCTTTACGTGTCGGGCTGGAAACCAAATGTGTCCCCAGTTTATGTGTACGATGTTTCTTTTCCCCCCAGATCCTCCCCCCAAACCTAGCATCTTCCCACAGGGAAGCTGTGGTGCCAAGCCTGAGGATCAATAAAATCAACGGGACTGAAGAGTCAGAATTAAACACGTTGGACAAACCACAAGGCAGGCCCTGGACTTTGAAGCCGCCTCTCTCTTCTTGAGGTGCTCTGTTTCCAAACGGTCTCACTGAGGGTAGCACAGCCCTTTCAAGCCCCACTGCTCAAAATGGGCGATGCTAACACAGAACATCCTATTATGCACAGGTCAGTTGCTTTTACAAATGGGCTGGTTGTTTGGGGCTGCCTCCTGGGAAGGCAATTGAGTTGTTCCATTTTGTAGATATGTGTGTACAAAATGCATTTGCTCCACATTCTCGAGTGTGACATTCACAGATCAGTGCATGCCAGTGCAAAGGAAGAAGAGAGTGATGCACAGAAGTTACAGAAAGAGGATGTTGGGTTATAGGCAAAGCAGTAAAAAGGAAGCGTCCCTCAAGTCCCTGAGGTCACCAACAGCCACCTGGGCCTCTACAGAAAGAGAAAGGAGGGGACAGAGAGCAGAAAACAGTTATAGTCTTCTTCAGTCTTCTTTGGGGATCTAAAAGAAGGAAAATGGGAGGACTGGATCTACGTCTCTAAGGCAGGTCTTGTCGGACTCAAACATGCCTCCGAATCACACGGCGAATCTTGTTAAAATGCAGATTCTGATTTCAAGGGTCTGGTGCAGGACCCAAGATTCTGCATTTTTAACACACTCCCAGATGGTGATGACGGCACTGGTGTCTAGACCCCACTCTGAGGAGCAAGGGCCTCGTGTGCCTTCCAAAGGGACACTTCTCAGTTCCTTCCATGTGCACTTCTAGAAATAGCGGCCTCTACCACTGCCACCCGCCTCATTCCCTGAATACAGCATCTGTGTTCTTAGCTCAGGAGGATCCCTTTTCCTGGACAGCTGCTGGCCTCTTCTCCATGTTTCTAAGTCATCAGCTTCCTTCTAAGGCTCACTCAAATCCCCGTCATCAATGGCTCCTTGAACTCCTGCAGCTTCGTTGGAACGTGCTTGTTGCAAGCATATGATGCTCCTGACTTTCTAAATCTGTTTGTCTCCTAACTAAATTGTAAGCCTCCTGAGTACGGGGCTATGTTTTCTCACTCTTTAACTCCCCAGGACCAAAATAGAGCGCTGCTTTTTGGGAGATTGTGCACTGTAGTGAGAACAGCCCAGGGAGACGTGGGCTGTTCGAATCTTGGCTGCACCACTCAGCAGCTGTTGGAGCCGAGACAAAGCATTGCTTCTTGAGTTTTGGTGGTGGGGGTGGTGGGGGGAGGTGCTGTGTGTAGAATGTTTCTACCTTGCAGGATTGTCAAGACGGTTGAAGAAAATAAAGTTAGCCGGTGTCACACTGCGTGGCTGGCACGGTCAGCATTCAGTAAATTTCCTTCCTCTGTCTCCAACCCCTTTTCCCTCTCCTTAATATGGATCGTGATGGTATATCCTCTCCCTGACACCCTCCTCTTAAAAAATACCACGTCACATTCAATAATTTGGGGAGATTTTCTTTCATCTCAGTTGAAGGATTCACGAATACCCAGGAAGAGAGTCTCCTACTTCATAAAAAAGGCACCTCAAACTCACCATTCAAAATACCAACATGCATGAGAGCATTTTCTGATCTGATCAGAAACAAAAAGCAGGGATATTTTAAACCAATATCGTCAAATCAGATGAAAGCTGTCTTTATCAGTTTCCCATATTTTTCCCCAGGTAGCCCCTGCTTTTTGAAAGTTTGCATTACGCCGCTTCGCTTGTACAAAAGACCTCCGTTACTGCCTGCTTTCTCTAACTGAAAGAAATTTGAATAGGATTTTTGCTTTTACAAAAAAAGGTGAAAAGCAAAAATAGGATTCAGAATTTGTTTTGCAGTGAGCCTTACAGAGGCAGCGCGCATCACAAGCAGCGAAAGCGGCCCAGCCAAGCTCTTTGCCCCGGAACCCCGCTCAGCTCTGAGCTGTGTCTGTGAGCATCTGTGCGTTATCCCGATTTATTTTGTGCATCCATTAGCAAGATGTGTTCTAAGGTATTTTCCAGAAAAGCCTAAGAGAGGTTACTTTTTGGGTCTGGGAATGCTCAAAATTTTTTCCATATGGATTAATGGTAAAAAATAATTAATTAATGGATTATTTATAATCGTTTCTTTGCTTTACATCATTTTTCCTTACGAAAGGTTTCATAGGAACGCTCTGCTTTCAGATAGCTGGGTGGGGGGGGGGGAATACATTATCTGCTTTTTGCAGTGAAGAGTTCTTTGATCTGTGCAGCGACCGTATATCCGGTGAGCTGTGAGGTTAGCTTTTACACCTCAGGGCTGATTGGCCTTACGTTAGGTGGTGAGAAACGTAAGTGCATAGCCATGTTGCTTTGGGAAAAGTGACCTTCGAAAGCAAAATGTGCATGCTTGGGACCTGTCTCACCACATAGGTACGGGGAACTCCAACTGGGGCAAGGTGTACCAATAGCCTGAGCAGTTTGGAAGATCAATCTGGATCAATCTCCTGGCAGAACAGAAATAAAGTTCACAAGAGATGATGGGACAAGGCTAGGTGTGGCAATCCAGATACGCGGATTTGAATACCAGCTCCTCGCTTGTTAGCCATGTGACCTTGGGCAAGTTTCTCAACTTCTTAATCTTAATCAATACAAAGGAGAATAATACTGCCTACATCATAAGTTTGTTTGAGAATTAAATGAAACTATGCATCTAAGACAGTAAAGTGCCAGAGCCCAGGAAATGTGGGTTCACTTCTAATACTTCAGGGAGGGATGACTCTTGGGAATATTGCTGGGGCAGGCAGTTAAAAGGGTCTTACTGTTTTGTGTTCTTCTGACTTGGTGAGTATCAAAGTGGGACAACACCTGAGATTGGGTGGCTGGAAGGCAGTGGGGAGGGGAGGACAAACAGGTCCACCTTTTGATTCCTTAGCGGGTGGTGACATCATCATCATCATCGTTGCCTTCTCCTTTTCCTTCCTCCTGTTCCTTCCTGCTCTCCTCCTCCTCTCCCTTCCCCTCCCCCTCCTCCTCCTTCTTTCCAACCTTCCTCCTCCTCCTCCTCTCCTTCTTCTTCTCCTTCTCTTCCTCTCTCCTCCACCTTCAAAATTGCTTTAAAAGCAGGATAAGTCACTCTTAAATGAAACAATGGCTTGTCCGTAGTAAACAATTAATGATTGCTCACAAAATGAATTGAATTGTATCAGGCCCTTGGTTCCTCTGCAATATAGTAGTTCTACCTGAGCAAACTCTCTTTCTGAGCAAACTCTCATATAATGGACTTTGTTCAGAATTTGAAGATCTCTTTTGGTATAATTTAAATTCAACTCTGAACCCCTTGGCTCCTACAAAACAAAGAGGAACGTATCCTTGGTTGTTCTTATCTTGAGGCAAGAGCATATGGGAATTGTAGAGAATAAATATGACTCCCTTTCAACCCCTTTCAACAACACAGTGCAGGAAGGCTGCATGTGACCATTTAAAATGGGCTTAGCAGAGGTTAAGGAAAGAATGAGGACTTTTCATGTGGTTTTCTTATATTACAGATAATGTAGGAACCACTCATTTAGGTGACCTAGTCATATGTAATATAAAAATCAGTACTGGTTTTTCATCATAAAAAATACAAGAAATCCCAATATACTCCATTAGTGTTTCTTCGTTGATTTCTTCTGGAGATGTAAATTGTTCTTGGGCAAGCCCAGAGAGTTTTCTTTAAATAAGCATTCACTCAAACTTACATTGTATCTACTCTCAAGCGAAGTGTTCTCAGGCTCTGGGTCCCACAGCTGTCGTGATGGAAGGGTTGCTATCACAGGGGACACTGTGCCCTTATTCAGGAGTAATCCACTTTATGGCAGCTGCATCTCTAACTGAGGCCAAAGGATGAAGACACCAGGAGCTGTGATCGGATGATATCCAAGCTTTTCAGGCAGGCTAAAGATCCTCTAGAAAGTCAAAAAGCCATTCTTGTGCGTATCTCTCTCAAGGTCTTGGGGATTAGCCTCCAATGTGTTTCTACAAAAGGAAAATGTTAAGGAACAAAATAAAGTGGAGAAGGGTTGGGATTAAAGGGGATTTCATTCCATTTTAAGCCCTGGGAAAACATCACATGTGCAAGTGAATTTGAGAAAGTCCAGTGGACTCTTGGATAAGAGGAGATCGGCAGAGGTGGAAGTGGCTGGAAACATGGGAGCGTTCAGGCTGCTGAGATAGATGGTGCCCGATTGAACGCGATCGGCCACCCATCCACTCGCTTCTCTACAAACCGGCAGCTGGTGGCTGACAGACGCCCTCCTCACACAGGCTCTTGCTCAAGTGATAAGAAGTGAAAAGAGCTCGAGGCAGGACTATTTTGGGTTCCAGGGGATCTGGGTTGCTATGAGATCTGAGATTAGTGGTTGGGCTGGTGCCGGATGTCGTCCAGCAGCTCATCGTGAAACCTCGATGAGTTCAAGTCAGTTCTCAGAAGTCAGCTGTGCATGTGGGCTACGGAAGGAGGTGATTGGACTGTTGTGTTTCTTGGGGTTTCCCCGCCCTCAGCCCAGTTCAGCTAAAAGGATGAGTGGCCTTGGCTCTGTAAGGAATTTTTTTTAGAGTCATCATGTTAAAATGCTCCAGGATGTCTCCTTGTGTTCCCTAAGTGCCACTAATTCCGGTGGGGCCCAGCACTTCCTGCCCATCATTTTGAAATGACACCCAAATACCATTTCAGCTTATTACCAAACACTAGGTTAATAAACACTAAGCTGAAGCACGATATGTCAGAGTCAGGTAAATTAGTGGTAAGTGTCCACAAAAGGGTATGGGTGACACATGTGGCCTGAGACTTGACTCTGGGAGCTTAACAGCTAAGCCCATAGCCTCTCAGGGTGGCAAATGGCAAAGCCTTTGCTCCCCGGTGAAAGGGACTTTGCCTTCTACAGTCACAGTGTATATTTAACTAGTTCTGCCACTACATGACCCTGGGCAAATTACTTAAATTTTCTCTGTCTCTGTTTCTTCTTCCATACCATGCAGTTGATAGTACCACTTAATATGTTCCTTACCTAGAATATGTTCTCCATCAGTATTAGTTATTAGTATTGCTGTTATGGTTGCTGTTATTGTTACAGAAAAAAACCCAGTGCATCAAATCATCATCAAAGATTGACTTGAGTAGAGAAGATCAGAGACGTTGGTGGATTAGGCTCCGGAGCCAGGATCTCATAGTAAAGAGGAGTAGTGACCACAGATGAACTATTAAGTAGGAAGAATGTCATTTTTGATTTGAAGAGAGAGCACTTAGAACAAGTATTTAAAAATTTAGAATGTTCCCATTTCCCAGGTTGGTACGCTGAGACTTCTGGAGCTGGAATCCACTTACTTATGACACAGAGTCTTCGAATCACAGGTTTGCAAGGAGCCTTCAGGGTCATCCAGTTTAGCCACTACTGGGTCCAACTTCTGCCTCAAGTGGTGTCTGCGGTGTCCACCTGCTTATTCCACCACATCTTTTGTCTTCTTTCTTGTCCTCCCCCAAACCCACATGATGTGGCAACACACACACAGAAACTTCTGCTACAAAGAAGAAAAGGCCAAAGAAATTTGGGTTGAGACAGTGAGTGGTGTGAGTCTCTATGCCAAGGGAGGATGTGCTGGTGTTTTGTCTTTTTTTTTTTCTAACTTTTCAAAAATAGAAAAAAAAAAAATCCTAAATAGCAGCTTAGTAAATATCAGTAGTATTAGTAGATTTTTCTTGTGTATTCTGGGGCAAAAGAAATTTACACTAATGGATGAGTCTTAATCACTCTCCTTGTGTGTGAAGTAAACTATATTAACCACTCTTAAGTAGCAGAAGAGCCCTAAAGGTATAGTAACCCTTTCTTTTAGATTGAAAATACAGGATCAAAAAGAACATATTAAAAATCTGTAGATATAAGAGTCTTCTTTTGAAACCAAAAAATCCTACCCCAGTGAAAGAGACATGGCTTAGCAATTACATTTATATAAAAACATTTTTTATATAAAAAATTAAAATTTTAGTAGAAAATAGGGTCAGTATGTATCAACTGGGTAAAGTGGTAGCTGAAAAAGCTAATGTGATCTTTGGCTGCATAAGTACATGTATACAGCAACTCAAAATGAGGAAGTTATAGTTTTGCTGCTCTCTGCCTTGGTCAGAACATACTAGAATCTTATATTCTGTAAGAGTGCCACACTCTTCAAAGGGCTATGGACACACTGAACCACAATCTGAGGAGAGTGAACAGGGTAGAGAGGTAATGTTAAATGAGATCATGTGAGAAATAACTGAAAATTCTGGAAAAGACCCAGAATAGGGGCAGAGATACCTTCAAATGTCCATGAATAAGGATGTATCTCTGTGAGAACAGGGGTAGAACACAGACCAGTAACTGCATAGTAACAATGACTGAGAAGTGATTACGTGTCAGGCACAAGCCAGGTGATACATGGATTGATTTATGAGGAAACAGACTCAAGGTTCATAGTTGGGATACAAACTCAAGCAGTCTGACTCCAAAGCCCAAATTCTTAATTACTGTGCTATCTTGTCAATGCAGCAAGATATATTTCAATTCAATGAAAGAAGAACTCTCTAAACTGTCCAGGATGTTTAAAGATGATACATTATCTTACTAAAAAGATAGTGAGCCCCCCATCACTGGAAGAATCGTAGGGAGGCCATATAACCACTTGGAGGTTAAGGCAGAGAGCATATGGTCATATACTTCAATGTATGCTGGTCTCCTTTGCAGCTAGGTGTAGGCCGGTGGCTGAACTCTGGCTGATGAAAGTGAGTGAAAGTGGGTGAAAGTGGTACATGCCACATCTAGGCTGTACTTGAACCCCCACCCCACTCTCCAATGTGTGAAACTCACTCACACTCTTGCCCCATCTGCTGGCTGAAAGGGGAAAACTTTAGTTGTCAAAAGAACAGAGCCACAAGACAGAAGGAGCCTGGGCCCCTGAATGACATAGCCCCCTCCCGCTAATCTGAATTTGACTAAGACATGAGTGAGAAATGAATCTCATTGTGATGAAACAATGAAATTTTGAGGATGTTTGTTAAAGCAGTTACTTTGTTCTAATACAAAGAGTATACTGTGAGGAGAATCTAAAGATTTGATGAATGGTTGAAATACTTATTATCTTTAAGGTCTACTCAAACTTGACATTCTCTGATTTTTAAATAAAAAAAGCAAAGTGCATTTTGAGACTATCCCAGTAAAGAAACACATACCCCGGGGCGCCTGAGTGGCTCAATCCTTTAAGAGTCTACCTTTGGCTCAGGTCATTATCTCAGGGTCCTGGGATCGAGTCCCAAGTTGGGCTCCCTGCTCAGCAGGGAGTCTGCTTCTCTCTCTGCCTCTCTCCCTGCTTGTGTGCATGCTCTCTCTCTCTGTTAAATAAATAAATAAATAAATCTTAAAAAAAAAACAAAAAGAAACACATAACCCAATGTTCAACATATTCCTGGACAAACAAAACAAAACAAAAGCCAGAACTTGAAAATAAACAGATGCTTGACTTACAGGTGTCTGACCAGCTAGGCTCAAGACCAACAAGTTAAAAAGTAAAAAGTATGAACAAGAATAAACTATAGGTGGGGTGCCTGGGCGGCTCAGTCAGTTACTCAGCTGCCTTCGGCTCAGGTCCTGATCTCCAGGTCCTGGGATCAAGTCCAGCATCAGGCTCCCTGCTCAGCGAGGAATCTGCTTCTCCCTCTCCCTCTGCACCCCCCCCCCCCACCGCTCATGCTCTCTCTCTGTCTCAAATAAATAAATAAAATCATTAAAAAAAAAAAGAATATACTATAAGTTTGATCATCTAAGTCACTACAAGCAGTGAGTTTGGAAATGCATTTCTTCATTGAATCATAGCCAACCACGTATCAACACCACCATGCCAAGCAATTAATTAGGGATTAGAAATAAACTTTCATGAAACCCTATGCTCTGTATATGAAGAGTTCATAATATAAGTCAGTGGTTTTCAAAGTTTTGAGCATATAAAGTTAATCTGGGAACTTGTTAAAAGTAAGGATTTCTGGGTCCACTTCCAGAGACACTAATTCAGAAGGGGTGACAAGGGACTGCTAATCAATATCTAATACAATGCTTGTCACAGAGTACCTACCCAATAAACAGCTTTGATAAATGAATGACTGAATTTAATAAACATGCCCAGTCATTCTAATGCAGAAAGTCTATGAACCACCTTCTCAAGAGAAGTTGACCATCCGGGAAAAAAAACTGAGCCAGAGATCAATTAAATAAGATGCTCTGGCTCTGTAGTTCAAAATACTCTGGAAAAAGAATCAACACCACTTCTTTATGAAGTTGACACTTGTTTCCTTTTAAAGAAGCTGAATTTAGTCTAAAAGTAAATAAAAATTCTGGAACCAGAAGGGAAGTAGAGACATATCCAGGAATTTTAAGCAGAATGAGGTCATAGGAAGCTGTTCTTTTCCTGCATTTTTTTTCTTTTTTTAAGCAGGAAAATTCCACCCAAGAAGCAGACCAGTTGATCTTGCACCTGTGGTCCCATGTCTGGCACTTATCTGGGTCAAGTCCAGGAGAGCAGCCCCCAGGCCCTGGAAATAGACAACCCACCCTGTCGCTGGGACACACTGCACGTACAGCAGTTCTTATCACCAGATGTTCTTGTCCAGCATCTGTCTGGGAGCAGATTCCATGCCTTTTAGGCAGTATACCAGACTGACAAAATTACCCAGGGCTGGCTATCTGACCAAAGTGTCCTTCCCTTCGTACATCCATCTCTTCATCCCAGATCCATGAGGCACCTCCGCTGGTGCCCATGCAAATGTATCTACTGTGTTTTGCTTTCAAGAGCATCTAAGAAAGCAGCCTGTGGATTCAGACTGCCCAGGCTCACCTCTTACGGATCGTTTCCTAGACTTGTGCTTTGGGACCAACAACATAACCTCTCTGTGCTTCAGTTTATTCATCTGTAATTTGAAGATACTAGCAACACCTACCTCATGGGGTTCTTGGGGGGATTAAATGAGATAAAGCACATTGTCTGGCACACAGGAAGTTTGGAGAAAAGGATGAACCATGGCTAGATGTCATCTGGTGGGAATTCTAGCCTCTTCTCCGGCCAGCCCACCGCTCCAGGAGAGTCATGACTTCAGAGCTGCATGTGCCATGCTGAGGCTGTCTCGGGGAAGATTCTGTACCCCTGCTGCCCAGTGTGGGTCCTGTGTTTTCTACTAAGCATTCCCACATGTGGCACATGTGGGCTATTGGTGGCCCCCAGCCTGCCTCATTGTGGGCCTGTGTTCTAGGGCTATTATTTGTGGCCATTTTTCATAGGGGAAGGTGCCACTGTTAGATGCCTTGATGACAGAAACACATAAAAAGCACAATTTTTCAGATTAATTCCTAGATTAATTCTTAACCTTTAAGTTACATCTCTTGATCTTGGAGCCTCATATTGTAAATTTTAATTATCTTTGTTCTATAATGTCCGTGCCAGTCTCTTCCTGTGTAATATGGGGCAACTGAAGCATGAATGACATCTTTCAAAAAGCACTGCAATTCTCTTTTGCCAAGCATTTATAGATTCTTCTCATTACTTTCAAAAACCCATTGAAATATTGTTCCGTGTATTTTGCAAATGAGGAAATTAATATTCAAATGCATTAAGTGTCTTGTCTAAGGTCTCACAGCCAGAAAATAGAGAAATGGGATTTGAACTAAAGTTTTCTTACTGCACAGCTTATGCTCTTTTCAAGGCACTGGGGAATGAATGCATGAAAAAAAACCCTTTCATATGTTTCAAATGTTTATTGAATGCCTGTTGTCTACTAGGATCTTGAACTCACTCCGTAAGATCGCCTGAAGCCTGCTGATCACTTGTCCGTTGACCTTCACCACTGTCTGTGGGACTTACTCTCCTTTGGCAAAATACTCTTTTATTAAAAATAATTATTTGACTATAAATGGATAAATCCTACAGATCATGTTCACCAACATGGCTAATGTCAGTATGCAATGTCTGACATTATGCAAAAAGTCTTCATGTCAAACAGAACCGATGGGCAAATTAACTAGGTAAAGCATCTTTATAAATTGACTAGCCACGTTTCAAATGGCTACATCCTAGAGTTGGAATTTATATTGACTATGAGGTAGCTTCTCGAGCTAGTATTTGGGATCTATGTGCTGGCAGATGGATATTACCACCTAACTTGTCAACATTAGTTGAAACACAATCATCTTCACTTTTCTTATATGAACTATATGAGTACATTTTCAGAGTAAATTCAGTTAGTTATTTTTGTATTCTTTGATAGAGTTAATAATATTCTTTAACACTTTGCCTCCCACAAATGAATAACTTGATTGTGATTGCTAGTTCTTTTTTCTCCCTTATCTTATCAGAGGAGTTATAGGTGAAAATCAGCATGACTGGCCAAGAATAACAAAAGAGATAGATTTGACTGGGAAAGTGGAGGAAAAAATTCAATGTGACTCGAAATACTGTTGGAACACTCTGTTGAACACTCGGTTGGAAATTAAAAAAGTAATCTATGTTCTCTTTCTGGGTCTCCAACATTTAGGATCTAGTCGAGGGAATGGGACTTAGACATAAAATAAAATCAAACAACACTCTGTGTTAGAATCTCCATGAGCCAAAGCCTTTGGCACAGACACTGGGTAATATGAGAAGTCAGGAAAAAGAGAAATTTCTGTGGGTTAGTGTGGGTTGGGAACATGAGATGGGGAACTGACATGTGACTGGAGAAAGGGTGAGATTCAGAGAAATGAACCAGAAAGAGAAAGAGAAAGAGGGAGAGGAAAAGAGAGAAAGACATGAGGAAAAACATTGCCCGGAGGAAGAAGAGAAGCAGGTCATCAGTGGGCTTTGCTCTAGGGAAGGTAAGGGCAATCCTTAAGAGGCCGTGTTAAACACAATGCCCTCTGTCCTCACTGGTATGCTCAGAAACTCAAGTGTGGAAATTCAGGTTTATATGACAGCAAATACGTTTACAGAAAAAAAAGAAAAAGCCAGTAAGCATTTACTTCAGTGTTTTTTTTTTTTAAGAGCAATCTATTCCACACTATGAAATATTTGTGAAAATCCTGGTTTCAAAAATACTTGCTCTACTTCTCCAAGCCACATGAAGGAATACTTTTTTCTGCCAAAATGCTCGAACCTTATGGTAACCAGCTTCTCCACTGTGTCTACTCTTAAGATCTCTCTAGTGCCATGTGTCTCTGGTCTTTAACTAAACCTCCTGGATGATATTCTTACAAAGATACTCCTGCAATCTGGTGTCTACTTCTTCATGAACTTTACCAGGAATGGCATTTCTGGGCATTTCCATGAATCAAAATGGTGTCTATCTCTCATACACCTTCTCTCTCCCCAACTCCAGGTCCTGCTAAGGCCATTCCAACTGTGTAAAATATGCGAAGACTATAGACAAAACACTTTGTTTCCTTAGTAGTCACAAAAATTGTCAAGGTACTTGTATTAGTACAGGGAGATTTAACTTGCTTCCCAGATATATTCAAATTTTATATGAGTTCTATTAAGATAAATTTCTTCTCATGTTCAGAAACGTGAGAAATTAGGGTTCTGCCTAATTCTGGAAGGTCACTAAGAAAGTAATAATACCATTAATGGTAATAACAGACTGTTAATTATTAGATGTGTATTTCCTTTTGATGGCATGAAAATTGTCTGGGAACTTGTTAAAAATGAGGATTCCTGGGCCCAACTTCAGAGACACCACTTCAGAAGGTATGGGCCACGCAGTATGTACCACCTAGCCTTTATGATGTAAATATGAGGGGACTACAGCTGCACCTACCTTGTAGGATCGTTGGGTGATTTAAATGCAATTTTACATGGAAAGAAACCAGTAAGCCTTACATGCTTCACACAGAAACCAACAAACTTCAGTTATTAAGATTCTTACTATTCAAATATTTGAGTACTTGGCTCAGCTGAGAAACACCAGCAACAGTAGACTATTTTGACAAATCAAAAGCTTCTGGCTGTTTATGGCCCATGTTTAATGTCCCTAAATTAAACCCTTATATTGATTTTCCACTTTTGGATGACCTCCATTCAATAGTAATTGTGTCTCCAAACACTGGACGCATTTTTAACTGAGTTTCATACCACTTTTTGTCAACTTTTGTTTTAACTGTGATTCAGCTTAAAACAAAAGAAAACAATGCATTTTCTCTCCACTATTCATCAAGTTAGTGGAAAGCTGACTTTATGAGCAAGATCCTAATTTATGAATGTTCTCATCTTACTTGCTAAGGATATTAAAACTTGACTATTTTGTAGCAAAGAATTAGAATGGTATGAAACTTTATTACAAATATCTTTAAGTAATAGAATGTATTTTATTTCACCTAGCTGTCTTTTTTTAGTGTATCATTTAACTTCATTTTAATTTTAAAAAAAAAAAACATTCTCCAGTTTTGGAGTCTATAAATAATTTTATGGTATTGCCACAGATTCTCACCAACATATAGGATTAGAAACTTGGCTTAATAACTTTCATAAACTATAAATTAAACAAAGACCTGTCCATAAGTGCTGCACATCTTAGAATATTCGAGGCCTCCCAAGAGAAAATCAGTAACTGCTTATTTCTTAGGACCAAGGACCTGACGTTCCTGAAGTCACCACCACACTTCACACTTATCTCCACGTGGAAATAGGTGGAAATTCCCTGTTGAATTCTAGTGCGAATGACACCCCTGTCACAGCTTCACAGCCCCTATCAGAGCCCTCAGAGAATCTTCTCACATGGCACCAAACAATAACTTTAGGAGGTGATGTTCCTAGAATGAACTGGTTTCTAAAATCAAAAAGCAAAACAATTACGGCGAGTACAGAAGGGTGAGGTAACGTTCTACAGGAAGGAATGTCTAATGCTACCAAAACCCAAAAAACAATATAAGCTACTAAGATGGTCCAGAAACTCCGGAAAACGCAGGAAGAGATAAATGACTTGCATTTGCACCACGCTCTTTGACCTATCCTATACTGTGATGATTGACTTTCATGCAGATTTCCTAGCAAAATTATTTGTGAATCAGATGGTGGTGTTCTCAGTATTGGGGGTGTGAGACAGGAGGAGCAACCATCCTTGTGTGCCCGGGGCTGAGGCGATTCCGGGGATGTGGGACATTCAGTGTTAAAACTGGAAATGTCTCAGGCACACACGCATGCATTGGTCTCCTGCCATGAGCCTCCCCATCTGGATGGCTGATAGAAGCTTTCCCAAGCTTTCCAACAAGTTACTCCCCTGCTCACGAAAACTTCCCTACTCAGGTTGGGCAAAAGCTAAATTGCAACAAAAGTGAATGCTTCGTTGATGTTTCTTCAGTTCCCTTCTTTGGCATCTGTTCCTTCTTTACAGTACCCCTGTTTGTTGAGGGACCCAACGTTGTTTTCCTTCCCTAGATCTGTGCAAGGTGACCTTTCTTTTTTAGCTCCTTCCCAAACCACTTCTATTATGTCAAAGTAAAACAGTCCAGAGTCACAATTGCTCGCGGCCTTGTTTCCTGCCATGTGAAGATAGGAATCAGCTGCTCTTCCTAATGTTTGGCTAGATAAGAAGCACCCTCTCTTGGGTAATAAAAACTACATGGGAAAACGTGACCTTTAAGGTAATCCTCAGGAAGAAAACATTTTGGTAGTATGACAGAGGTAGAGGGAGACGGGGAGCATATTCAGTAAAGTAGGACTTTCGCCAGCTGGGAAAAACTGTCTACCTCTTACCTACATGCCTTCCATAGCATGGCACCACCAGATGTACACAGTGGATGGATAAGAGATAAATGCCTAACTTCACAATGGTTAGATTCAAAAAAAAGGCATTGCATCAAACCTTTGTGAGAGTCTCCAGCTTTCTTCCATTCCAAGTATGTGTCTGTTATAAATGGATCTCAAGAGCATAATTGCCAAGGAAATCTACGTCCATGAATATTTCAATGTCTCTCATGAAATATGTTCTCATCATTACCCACACTATAGTATGGACAGTATTCTGCACACACGAGGCACTCAATAATTATTGATTGGCCAATGAAGGGTCATTACCTAATGCACTATGGTCATTTATGCAAGGGGCCCACAGGAATCAGCATGATCCCATGGGTGTGTCTCTCTCTCTCTCTTTCTTTCTTTCTTTTTTTTTTTTTCTTTTAACTTTGAGAAAGGAACAGATAGTGGCTTGTCTTGGGCTCCTTGTAGGGAGGGGCTATAAAAGAAATATGATAATAGCATAATAGATAATAGCATAAATAAAGGGGTCACAGAACAAGAAAGAATGAGAAAAAAGAAAGAAAACATAAGATCAGAGGCAAGCAAATCAAGCCTATTAAAAACTGTTTTGTTTTTTTTTTTACATAAAAATGCACATTCATTTAAAGAAAAAGATTCCAAACAGCAAGACTTCTCTGTTCTTGGCAGCAAAAAATTCCCTGCCATAGCTGAACTGCCTTAGGAGATGAAGAGAAGAGTCAAAGCTGAAGCACCTGAAATGTAAAACAAAAGCCAATTTACATTTCATTTAAGAGAAGCAAACAGATGGGCCAAATAATTTCAAAATCTAGTTTGCAATGAGGAAAAGAAATCTGGAACCAAAGTCAAATGAGTTTGAAATAAAAAGCAAAGCAGTGAAAAGAAATAAACATGTACAGAAGCTATGACCACCTCCCTCGGCCGATGTAATTCTGGAACTTCTCGTTCTCCCCAGCTTCTTCTCATGCCAGGGGCAGGGGCAGGCTGAACACTTTGGGGACTGTCGCTTCCCCAGATGGCACCAAATTCATAGATCACAAACTCCAGGAGAATGCAGTAATCTTAGTAATGGCCAAAGTTTCCCTTCATCTCCAATATGGACTTGAAAACAAACCCCAAAAGTGTGCTTTAGAATATCTTTGCATCTATTAATTCGAATTATGTGAAATGGCTGTTTTCACAGGTTAAAAAATGAATGCATGTTGGCAATTTCAAGTGCTTGAACCTAATACATTATGGTTTTGATTACAGAAATAGTAAGATCCCAAACATATGCAGTTAAATGTAAAATTAGGTACATTCCTACTTCTGTGCTTCCAGCAAAGATAGTTCCCTTTGGTCACGATTTCCTTCTGACATAGGGTGTGGACTTAAGTTCAAGAGCCCGAAAGGTCCAGGTCTGAGCTGTTTCTCCACCTCTCTCACTCCACCTCTCACTTGTTCAGCTGTCTTCACCCGTCATCATGTGCTAAGTTTTTACATGAAACATCTGTGTGGTTCCACTTTCTCTTGTTGGGATGGTTTCCATTCTTCGGGCTTCATTGGCTTTATTTGTATACTTTACACACCGGTTCTAGTTTCCAAATGAGTATTGTTGTTGTCAGGAGTATTGGCGCTTGCCCAGAGTTCACATCTCTCTCCCGCTCTCTCTCCCCTGGACACATCTTCCATTTCCTCCCATGCTGCCATCCCACTGAGGGCGCTACCTGAGCGCATCACTCTTTCTTCTCAGCACGTTTCCGTTGCCTGCTGTCCTGTACACAGAGGTGGCCCTTTGTTTTTTCCCCGGAAATCTCACAGTTTGGGAGGCAACTTTTTAGCAAGACTACCGAGGAGAGAATTCCCCCATAAGAGAAAAAAAGTCACTGTCATTCTCACTTCCTAGTTTTGAGGAACAAGACCCAAAGAACCCATTTCCTCAGCTCTTGTGGCTGAAGTTCAAGTGCAGGCTGAGCTGGGATGATCAAACTGAACTTCTGAGTGCTGATGAAAACCTTTGGATAGCTATAAAATTAAGCAGACAGACCACCTACCAGCCTTCACTATCAATTACATCAAGAATTAATCAGTCTATGTTATATATTCCTATCAACTCTAGTTCAAAACTCAGCATTTGCTTATGTGGAGTTGTGGGATGGGCATGTGAAGGGGAGTAATGTCTTACTTGTGGGGGATGGGGCATCATTTGGGACAAACCCAGGCCATTGGCCCGTGGGTATCAAGAGTTCAACAAGAGTATTTTATCACAAAGCACTCTCAAGATCCCTCAGAAGTCGTGAAAGAAATTTCCAATATCCATTTCTTTATTACAGATAACATTTGATGAATAAAATTGGGGTAATTTTAAATTATTTAAATACTTTTGAACACTGAACCCTCATTTCTTCCAGGCAGTGGGGCTCCAAGTTCAGAGCCATGGGAAGCTCTGGTCTGGGCAATAGGGGACCACATTGTCTATAGAGAATCTGAAACCAATAATAATCCAGTCTGTTATCATTATTGCTTTGCATCATGATTCTAAGCAATACTGGTGGTAAATTTACTCCTCCCTGAAAAAAATATGTTTCTTTGGTCTACCTTTTAAATAATTTTTGTGGTTCCTACTGAGTTGTATAATATATGGATAAGCTTCAAATTAGCACATTTTCATCACTTAACCTTTAATAGACATTGAAAATTATTTTGGAAAAATTTCAGGTATACAGTTAGTCTCTAACTCACATGGACTCAGGAACATGCTTGGGGCAAGTTCATGACCCTAGTCTGTGTGATAATACTGTGGCACCATGCATTCCTGCTTTCAAATCACAGATTCAAAATCATTCGAGAACAATACGGTAATTATAAAGACAAAGAAACTGAACTAGAGTTGCTTCAATTCTGTCATTCTGTGAGAAGGCTTGGAATTTTTTGTGTCAAAAATATCGAACAGTGAAACAGAGTATGAACTGCAAGTTGTAATATTTTCGTTTTTTAAACACAAAATTTTAATATATGAACTATTTTTCCAAGCTTCAATAGTATCATTAAAAGTATTGATTTTTCTTCTTTTTAAACTTGGTGTTTGCTTTAAAACTAAAGCACAAATCAGGACAAGGATCATTATTGTGGCTGTGCCAAGATTATTACTGAAAGTGAATTCGTGGAGGAGAGGGGGAGGGTGCTGGGACTGCTCCAGCCTCGGGGGTGATACACACCGCACGCTGCCGCTTCTGCGGAATGCTTACGATGGAGCTGGGACCTCGCTTTCATTTTCGCCCTTCTCGGAGGCTCTGTGACGGGTGTCTGAGCCTGGGCCACAGGAGAGTCGGAAGAGGACCCCACTCTAAGCAGAGACCTGAGCAAAACCCAGGACATTGACTGTCGCAGCGGAAGTCCCTTCAGTGGTTATTAGCACATCCTTCAGAAGCCGCAGTGGAAAGACCTGGAGGTCGACCTCGGATTTAAAAAACATATACACTGCATTCATTTATATTATTAAAATATATAGAAAAATAATTTTTATTTTTTTAAACTTTTTTTTTAAAAGATTTTATTTATGTATTTGAGACAGAGAGAGAGAACTCGGGAGAGAGAGAGCATGAGCAGGGGGAGTGGGAGAGGGAGAAGCAGACTCCTCGCTGAGCAGGGAGCCCGATGCAGGGCTCCATCCCAAGACTGAGATCATGACCTAAGCCGAAGGCAGATGCTTACCCAACTGAGCCGCCCAGGTGCCCCTAGAAAAATAATTTTTAAATGTACTATGAAAAATATATTATCTTTGGAAATTATCAGCCCACAGACTTTACATGAGGCAGGGAAAAATGAGGCTGGCTGTGCCCGCGTAGACATTTGAAAGACCAAAAGACAGCAGAGCACTGTGCAAAGAGCAAAGGCCCTGGCTTCTGCTCAGTTTCATGGGCAGGGCAGTCAGGGAGGGGCCTGAGTCTGCTCCTCATCCCCAAATCATTTTTGCCTCACAGTAAGACAAAGTGAATAAAGAGCAATGCCTGGCTCACGGGAGCACCAGGATGCAACCAGTTGTATAGATACACAGCAAAAAAAAAAAGAGAAGCCATCTAGAATGCTCTCGTTTTCTAAAGATGATTGAAGGCAGAAGGTAGGTGTGAAAAATCCTGTGAGGAAAGAACCAGGAGCACTGACTGAGGAAGGGGTGTCCATAGGTCCTGATCTGCCTGGAACAGCCCTAATCACCCATGGGGATTATGACCACCCACCCCACCCCCTTTATTCTCAGAAGTGTCCCCATCTGGAAAACACTACAATTGCTGTGAGGATTAAGTAGTAGAACTTTCCTCCATTTCATCAAGGAGAAAAATAAGCTCAGAAAGCATAAAATGCCTTATTGATGATTACATGTATTAAGTAGCAGAAACTCTATCTTGTCCTAAAATCTTTTTATGGATCTGATAGCTGACAGGGATGGCAAGAATCTCCTAAGAATCCTAATTTTTCTTATTTTGCTCTGGCCAAGACTAGAATAAAGGTACCTCTGTAGATTTTCTCTCCAGCTACACTTGGGTTCTAGAAGGACATCTGTAATCTCAGAGCCATCGATTTTCTGCCTTAGGCAGAAAATAAGAATCCAGAGGGCAAGCAGCCCCTACGCTAGGCTCAGAATCAGGTGGGTGATTTTGTTCCTGGTATGATCATCTGAAGATACACAGCTGTGTGATTGCCAAGCCATTGGTCACCTCGGTCTTTCTGTTCCATTCTGCTTTGACTGATTTCTTGACTACTACCCTGGGGTTTTCCCTTACTGTCTAACTGGGAGTCTTTCAGCTGCAAGTGACATAAACCCAGATCAAATTGCAAGGAATGATGAGTTCAGAGAACTGAGAGGTCCCTGAGTAAAACTAGGGTTGGATCCAAGAACCAGGCAACGTTGCAGGACTTGTCTCCTCCTTCCCTACCTCTTTAACATGCTTCCCGTTCTACTGGATTCCTTTTCAGACAGGTTCTCCCCCAGGGAGGCGGCAAAATGGCTGCTGGCGGCCCCAGGCTCATGATACTATCTTGGTATTTCCTCTACCCACAGTGCAGCCCAAAGCCCGGCATTATGTTTCACTGGGCTGCCCTGGGTCACATGCCCATCCACGCCAATGTCATGAGGGCTACAGAAACCGGGCCTGGGTGGAAGATAAAATTTGGGACCCTTCACCCAATTTTACAAATGACAAGTGTTTAAGGGGAGTGTTTATACATATGGGCTAGAGAATATTTTTATCATTAATTCTGAGTTAGACTAATTTTGTTTGTATCGAACAACAAGACATTTGTCAACGCATCCTCTTCCTGAAAACTGTGAAACATCCCGTCTCCTCTCAGAGAGCGGATCACGAGCAAACACTTGGAAAAGTAAAAATATCAAATGTTGCATCAAAGTACCTTGGACTTTTAACAGTATTTGTAAAATGAAAAAGAATTCACAAATATTTGGCTATATTGTGTTTCTTTTTCCAGATGTGGACAATAAAATAACTATACATTAAAAAAAAAAAAAAGAGCCAACCTTTCACAAAGCAACCATTAACTTGCACTCTGAATGGAGTTTTAAAAAGAACAACATGGGGGAGGCTAACGATTAAAAATGAGATGCCCACATTCAAACCTTAAAAATGTACAGAACAGGTTCTCCTTTGCCTCATACTAAGTGTCCCACAACTCTTTTATATTGATTCTGTGACCTCCCCGGAGAAGACCCTCGAATGTCACTGACTTCACTGATTACCGGATCTCTGTCCCTTTATACAGCTTTACTTTTTTCTATGTTGAATTTACTACTTCCTAATGTTATATTGCATATTTATTTTTTAATTTTTTCACTTGTCCTTTTCCCTCAGTGGCATAGAATCTCTGAGAGCGGTTTTCTGGTCGTTTACCACCATATTCTTGGGGTCTCAGTAGAGCATGGCACAGAGCAGGGGCCAACAACTTCTGTTGAAAGGGTTAATTGTAGAATGGACATCTGGAAACAGTATTGATAACCAAATTTAATAATTAAAAAGGATAAGATTTGTAATCACTTTTTATTACTTTAAGTTTAAATTTTAAAGATTGAGGCTGGTGGAAATTTCTACCAGTTTCTTAACCTACAAAACTCTGCCTTCAGGCTGCTGAATATGACCCTGAACACAAGTGTTTTTTGTAAAGAAAACAGCTGTTGGTGTCTATTTTCCCCAATGGTTATCTCATTGTTGGCCCATTCTTTAGATATTTTCAAAGAAAAGCAAAAACAAACAAAAAAATCCCAACCTTCCAACTTTTAGGCACCATGAGAAAACCTAATTTCATTTTGAATAGATGGAAAATTTTATCTTGGGAGAAACCTTTTCAACAGTTCAACAACTAGGTCAGTCATTCTCTGTTACTTTATAATCTCACGTAAAATAGTAGCTAAATAGAACTTTGATCATTTTTTCCATTCACTTTAGTATTTTTTAAGAGTTACCATGTAATACAATGCAATAAAATAGAAAGATTAAGAAATCTGACCTCCTGGGTTATAATTCTGGAACCACTGTTTGATAGCTGTGTGAGTTTGGACAAGTTACCTATCCTTTGAAATTCTGTTTCCGCATCTGGAAAATAGGGAAATTAACAAAAATTAGAGCCCCAAAGTCATGGGAGAAAATAAAAGAATGTAAAGCTAATAAATGGCAACAAGCCATTTAAAAAGCATCTTTTAAAATAAGGCCTGGCCTTGAGTAAGTACTTGCTAAATATTTTTTTTATAATTATTACTTCTTTATTTATTCTAGGGTGTTTTTTTCCCAAGAGTTTAAAATTTCAATTTTTTTTATTATTTTTTTTTTGGGGGGGGTGTTGGTAACTTGAAACAAATTCAACACCGTTCTCAGGCTTAAAAATCCAAGCCCCTATACTTAAAACATAAACCTTGAACCAATTAGGTTAAATGAAAACCAAATTTACATGAGATATTGTAGACTAAAATAAAACAAAACAACATTCGCCACAAGAAAATGAAATGCATTTCAACAACTCTGTGTGTGCGTGTGTGTGTGTGTGAGATACCATTTGGTGGTCTATAGAAACTGGCTGCTATGATTAAAACTAAGTTTTCTAAAGAAAATGAGATAATAACAAAAGGCCTCTGTATGCTTAACTTTTATCAGGGGCAAAAAAAAAGAAAGAGACAAAACAGCATGAAACGATGAGAGCAAGTGATGAAAATTCATTCACAATGATTACTTTCAAGAGTAATTTCTCCAGGGTAATTCAGCGGCCTGTTACTATGGCTCTCCAGAGTGATAGCTAATGTAAATGAGGCTACTAAAAGTGGATTATCATGGTAAGAATATTCTCAACCAATAATGCAACAGAAACCCATCCAAAGCATTCGGGGAAAATTCAAAAGAAATGTCCTCCTTTTTTTTTTATTTAAGTTAATAGCTTAAAACACACTTCTTCCCTGACTAATAACCAGCAGGCACTTAAAAGTGTCCAGCCAAGAGAAAGAAAAACAAACTCGTTTGGATGAAATAGGAACCCACCTGGGTAGTCAGTATCTGTGTTTGAACCCAAGGCTCAAATTCTGAGCCAGATTTTTTGTGAGATTGTGGCAAATATCTCACATTATTTTTACCTACTTTTCTTTATCTTAGAAAAAGTAATGTTTCATGGAGGGATGTCAAGAAATCCAAAATTTATTCATTTCAAAAACCTTTCTTGCAGGTGTGTATGGCTCTCCCAAGATTTGGTTGAAAAAACAATTAAGAACCATGTAGTGCGAAAAATTTTTAAAGGACACCCTCTTTCACAAGCTCAGGCAAATAGTCTTTGGAATGCTTGTGTCGAGTAGCTATTGTTCTTGCTTAGCAGATACTTCCACATTGGCTATTACAACTGGATTGGTTTTAAAACAGCTATGACCACCATTCTGCAGGAAAATATTCACTTACTAGTTTAAGTAATGGCTCTATGGGCAGGACTGAGGGGGGAGCACCAGATAGGGGAGCAGTTCCAAGTTGTGCTTAGAATACCCAGGGAGTGTCATGCAAAAGAAGGCAAAGTTTAAGGGAGGCTTTGCATGAACAGAAGAGGTAGGTAATTCTATGTAGGGCAGAGCCTCTTGTTTGGAACGACAGAAACAAAACAGGGGAAGCAAGGGGAATGATACTTTCCACAGACCAAATGTGCTGGTAGGAAGACTGGTTAAGAGAAAGGAAGTCATCTTGGCTGAGGCTCGTTGGCAGAGAACTCTGAAACCAGTAAACTAGTAAACTAGTAAAGAAAATTGACTAATCTCGTTAATGACAGAATGAGGAGTCATGAGCGATAATCCAGAAATCACTGGAGCTTGATATTAAAGTTATTTTGAGATTATTTCATTTGAAAGGAGAAGGCACATGACATACTTTAAATTCCTTTGAAGTGTAGGATTAAACCAACTTCTGAGTTGACTCAGAAAAACTTTAAAAGTATTAGGACCCTATTCAAACTTTTATCTAACTCCTCTTACTTCTCATTCCACGATGGAACAGCAGGGTTGTTTTATTTCTACACTTCATGGCAAGGGACTGGATAATTGCTTGGGCTCCTGTGGAGGGCAGCCTTCAAATGGCCCCACTTGACTGAGGTTTTCCATGTTCCCAATGTCCTCATCATCTTTCTTCTCCCCTTTGCCATTGTCAGTGTTGACAATGTCTCTCTGCTCGCCCTATGAGGTCCTCGCCCATTTCTTAAAACCTACTTTTAGGGAAAATTTTTGAAAGCTTCTCCAATAAAGCCTGATTGGCTTCCTCTCCTAGAGAATAGGCTTGCACTAGAAGAAGGAAGCTAAACTGTGGACTTTCAGGCATCAGTGAGCCAGAAAGTTATGAATTAGTAGCAAGATTTGTCACTTACTGATTGTCTAGTATGTGCTGGATCCACCTTTTTATATGGGCAGTGGGAGTGGTAGGACCAGTGGGACCCATACCTTTTAAGGAGGTGCTGTCTCATCCTATATAACCATGAAATTCAAGAGTCAGACATCGTCTTTGGTTGTATACAGTGGGTTAGAGTACACGGTAGAAGATCCCCAGAGTCAGACAGAAATGTGCTAAACATTTTAGGGTAAGGGATACCAATATCAGGGGGAAAAAAAATGGAACAATGACAAAAATTTAAGCTAGCCAAATATTGGCAGCAGAGCCAGTAGTTAAGAACCTAGGCTCAAAACCCAACTGCTGGGTTTAATTCCCGTCCCTGTTGCTTACCAGCTATGTGGTCTTGGGCATTCCTTAAACTCTTTGTGCCTTAATTTGCTCATCTGAAGAGGAGGGATGATGATGATGATGATGATATCTACCTTATAGGCTTATTAAGAGCATCATATGAGTTAATATTCATAAAGTGCTTAAAACTCTGCTCCAGGAGAATTTGTGAATAAGTAAACATCTCAGAAACCAACTCACTCCCATCTAAACTAACAGCTCTTGGTCATGGGATATGTCCAAGCACAGGTCCTAGAATATAAGCAAATTCCATGAAAGCAAAGATGTTTGTCTACTTTGTTCAGCCCTCTGCCTAGATGAATACCTGGTACAGGTCATGCTAAAAGAATATTGTTGGGTAAATAAATGAACTTACCTTAGTAGTTACACAGCAGAGTTCTGCATGAGTCCAAATTGGACAAAGTATCTCTAACAAATTTCCATCTTTAGGTTCTGTGATTTCTTTAATGAACTAATGCACCGAAATGATACAAAACTAAAAATGTGTCCAAAGGACTGGAGACAAAATTATTTTATTTTCTTTTATTATTTTCTTCTTTCTTTCTTTCTTTCTCTTTCCTTCTTCCCCTCCCTCCTTCCTTCCTGCTTTCTCTCTTTTCTTTTTTTCTAGCAGACGTTTCTATTCAATGAGTGCATTTCTCTAGTTAAAAGGTTAAACAAGAACGTAAAGTATGCTATCAAGGACCTCCAGTCAGCTCCACATGTGTATATTCATTATCTTCTTTTACAGTTTCGTATCTCCAAGCCTTTCACTTGGGTCAGGTTGGCATTTCACTGCCGTTTTTGTATGTGACAAGTGAAAACAGGGAAAGAGAAGAGACTCGAGTGAAGAAAACCAGAATCTGCGCAGCAGTTTGAGGTGGTGTTCAGCTGACTCCCACTCAACCTGCCTCATCAAGCGCCGGCCTCATCTCTTCGCCCACCTCCAAGCCATACCTGTGACAGGTCCACAATTCCTTTCTCGGGAAAGAGCCCCGCCCACACTTCCATTAGTCATAGGCAGATACGCAATCAATATCTGCAAAGCTGACCTGTGTCACCTGGGAGCTGCGGTGACCTGTGACTCCGCAGCTCTCGCCCAGAGGACAGGTCTCCCAGCAATAATACCAAAAGGAAGTAGATGTGCCCCCAAAAATATGTTCTCATGCTTCCCCAAGACGTGGGACTGCTCACCTCTCCGAGGAACTGAAACAGACAGTTCAGCTACTTAGATCAACTTTTAAAATCCCGACCCCCACAATATTAAATCATTGTGGCTGGAATGACGAAATAACTTGCTGACAGTTGCTTGGACTATCTGTAGACATGAGGAAATAGCACCTTTAATCAGGTCAATTCGCTCTGCCTTTAGGATTCTAAATTTACTCATAGTCTCAAAGAAAACATCCAGTTATAGTGTGGAAAAATATGATTATTCTTTTAGCTCAAGAGGCAACCAAGAGTTCTTTCTTCAAATTTTGGCATCTGATCGATCAGTAATTGGTTTTGGAAAACTGTTTCCTGTGAAGCCATCTCTGTCGGTAGGATTTTTCTTTAAAAATCTGGCCTACAGAAGGAAATTCACAACCTGAACTTTCACTGACCATGGATTCCCACTTGTGTCTCACACCTAACAACAGCTCTTACTGTTTCCTTTTCATGTGCCCTGTTATGAACCTTTGCTAAAATACTTGGCATCTTTTGTTTTCTCTGCCTCTAATTATATGATCCCCTCAGTTTGGCTCTAATTTTAAAATGTTGGTAAAACTTTTAACATATTAATAATCTTTTGTTTATGTGTCAGTATCTTAGCATGTATCAATTAAGACAGAGGTCTTAACTACTCTCTCAAGTTTTTGTCACACTTAAGATTCAGAGAAGTTAAGAGAGCCTCCCAAGATCACACCTAAGTAATAGAGATGGGTTTCGTTCATACCTGTCATAATTCCTATTTCTGATATACTATGAGTTCAGTAAGAAAAGGATCTTCAGTGATCTAAGTCAGGAGTCAGCAGACATTTTCTATAAAGGACGAGATAGCAGTATTTTATGCTTTGTGAGCTGTATGGTCTCTGTCACAACTACTCAGAGCTCTGCTGTGTAGAACAAGAGCAACCATGGCAAAACAGAAATGAATGAGTGTGTCTGTGTTTTTAAAAGAAGACCAAAAAGCCAAAAAAAATCCACAAAAAAACAAAAACAAACAAAAAGTTTATTTACAATAGCAGGTGGCTGGGGCCTTGGTGCATTTGCATTTGGAACTGTCTATTTGGCCTGGGCTTTCTCATACCAAGGTAAGGGTTGCAAGGATGAGTGTTCCAAGATGGAGCCAGGATGAAGTTGTATTATCTTTTAAGACCTGGGCTTAAAATTAATGTAGCATCAGCTCCATTCTGTTTTTTTAGAAATGAGTTAGTAAGACCAGTCCTTATTTAAGGGAACAGGAATTAGATTCTATCTTTTGATGGGAGGAGTGTCAAAAAAATTGCAAACATGGTTTAAAATTCCAAGTGTACTTACTGGCCACAGATTATTTACATTTCTCCCACATGCAAAACACATCCATAAATTTACTCCTTCCCGGACTCCCCAATGTCTCATTAGGCTTAGGTTCAAGGTTTAGAATCTTATCATCTAAATGAGATCTAGGTACCAATGAAGCCCCTTGCGTGAGTTTTCACCACTTTCTCAATTTGGTATCTCTACAAGGGCCTTCCAAGTGGTGGACATAGGGTAGATGAACCTCTTACAGGAGGCAAAACTCTCCGAGGGACTGTCTTAGGAGACACTGGCAGAGGCTGCATGGACTTTTTCTAGCTAGCATCAGAGGTCACCAAGGATTTTCTTTCCAACATTCCATTGTCAAGGGAGTCACAAAAACCTACCAGGTTTAAAGGGGGATAGGACATGGACTCTCCCTCATGATTTCTCCCTCTGATACAGAATTTACAGACATGTCACAACCACTTGAGAAATGTTTTAAGGACAGTTGATTTTAGCAGGAAAGGCAATCCAAAATTCTAATGATGAAACTGGCTTTGTGCCAATGATGTTAGAACCATCCCATGTGTGAGGCAGTTGATCTGTGTGGACAGTCGGGAGAAAGAGATGGCACCCTGTTTTTAAAGAAGGTGATGACGTCAACCACTCGAGGGTGTGATTAGGAAAGAAAGGTGGAGGGGATCTAGAGAAAGTGAAGATACCAAATTCTTAACACGTACATAGATCCATCTTTTTAGGGAAGTTAGACTAAGTTATTTAGAACAAGGAAGGTTGAAAGCAATATGCTTTTTTCAGATTTAGGGAAACTCCAAGGTGTAATGCTCTGTTCCCAGAATATCAGCCTTGCAGAATGTGCTTTATTGGAGGCAGGCAGGAAATTCCCTGCTGCACATCAATCAAATATCTTCATGCCCTGCCTACAAATGCAAATAGGGAGCTTGCTCTAAATTCTTGTTGCCGTTCAGAAAGGTACAGGGCATATTCTTTTTTTTTTTTAATGTTATGTTAATCATCATACATTACATCATTAGTTTTTGATGTAGTGTTCCATGATTCATTGTTTGCATATAATGCCCAGTGCTCCATGCAGTACGTGCCCTCCTTAATACCCATCACCAGGCTAACCCATCCCCCCACCCCCCTCCCCTCTAGAACCCTCAGTTTGTTTCTCAGAGTGGTACAGGGCATATTCTTTATGTCTTCTTTATTTCTGTTCTTGATAACAGCCAACCAAGGATTTGGTTATTATCATAATTTAACACTTAATTTATCTTTCCTCTGAAAATCCCTTAACTTTTGCACAGAAGCAGCCAAGTTGAGAGTCATCACAAAGAATTAGGGAGGCCATACAGAGTCAAACACCTGAATTTTGCTATTCTACTCCTGGGCCACCTTAATTGGTGTCTATGAGCTGCATTTTCTTCTTACGTGTATAAGGGCTAGTGGATATTGCCTTCTACTAGATTGATTCCTATAAACAGTGCTGTATGGGTCTTGGATTAAAAACTGAGTAGAAAACAGAAAATATATTTGAACTAATTCTTCTAAACCCTCTCGTGTTGCTACCTTTGTGTGATTAGGTGGGTGAAGTTTTCTTTCTTTCTTTCTTTCTTTCTTTCTTTCTTTCTTTCTTTCTTTCTTTCTTTCTTTCTTCTTTCTATTTTTTCTTTCTTCTTTCTTTCTTTCTTTCTTTCAAGAGGTCTAGTTTTGTTTTGTTATGTTTTTATGACTAAACCATCATTAGATTTAGATTAATCTAGAAAACCACACTATCTGGCACATTCCACTTTTAAGGAAGTTTTCATTTCTCTGAGTGTAAGTGTCTGGTCTACAACTCTGAGAGCAATCCTGTGGTGTCAGCCATTGCTTCATACATGTTCACTCTTGGCCTCTTCCTCTTTTTGTACTTAGTGTGGACCATTTTGCATTGCTATTTATTTTTCAGTGGCTTTGTCCTGCTTCTCCATCTATATACCACATGCCATGCAATGCCTGGTGTATTTGTAAGTACTCGCTAAATATTTGAAAAATGAATGTATTTGTTTTCCCATCACCTTCCCAAGTGCCTATCTATACACATTAGGTCTGGGTTAGAAGTTGAAGACAGTGACACTTCTAAACTGGGTACAAACACAAAAGCTCTGTTTCTGCCATTTCAAGAAAGTCATGTGAGTGCTGGCGATCCAATGGCAGATACTTCAAGGCCAGTCTATTCTACAGGACCCCAGGGAGCGCACTGGCTGCCCTTCATCCCACACAGGTGCAACGGGAGTGGCCAGCGTTGTTTACCAAGCCTGATTCATTTCCTATCTCTGACCCTGTCTCCTCTAATCCGCTGATATCAGGTCACAGTATATTTTATTCTCACTTAGTTTCCAGGAAAAGACCTGCTGTCATAATCAACTCTCAGCTAATGGGGCACCTGGGTGGCTCACTCGGTTAAGCATCTGCCTTTGGCTCAGGTCATGATCTCAAGCCCTGCATCAGGCTCCCTGCTCAGCGGGAAGCCTGCTTCTCCCTCTCCCACTTCCCCTGCTTGTGCTCTCTCTCTCTCTCTCAAATAAATAAATAAAATCTTTAAAAAAAAAAAATCAACTCTTAGCTAAGGAGTGAAAGCCATGATATGAAAGTCTAGCATCCTGTGACAAACAAACTTGGATTAGGCCAATATTGCTTAAATGTCATTGTGAAATCCAAGGGCAGTATTCACATACGTTTCCTTAATGATGACCAGCTAAATTTGGCTTCTTTAAGCTACAATCAACTGGAAACATTCCATTGTTGGGAATCTTTTATCTGCCAATCAATCTAGCTTGGCTGATCTTGTTATCCCTTATTATTTTTGAAACTATTCAAGTAAACAATAAGTGATCTTTTTCAGGGAAATGTTGTAAGGGAGGCAGCTTTTGGAGAGGGCCTCTTTATCGTTCAATTTCTGATATCTAATCCATTCTGTTCCCTCTAAATAATTAGCAAGATTGTTCTATTGTTCAAATGACCTCATTTGGGACAGAGATTTTCCCCTTTGGCTGCTTCCTCTTTAATTTCTATTTTCAATGAATGTAAGTACACTGAGAACTTACAGTGCTGATCTTCCCTCTAATTGTTACTGTCGGTCGTGGACATTCTGTATTCACAACAGTGATTCTCACAAGTTCTTCGAGTTACCATATGGAAGTGCAGGCCCAGCGGAGGGAGAGAGAACAGGACTCCTTGGTCTCATTCTTCCCTGCAGTGCAGAGGCACTACTGAGTAGTCAATAGCAGCAATTTACTTTAGATACAGGTAGATCTGGATTCCAATCCTCCCAAGTCATGCCACCTGGGTAAGTGACACCTCTTTATAATTCTCAGTGCACACATCTATGTAGGAGAGTAATCACCATCTCCTGTGGCATTGTCTAGGTAAATAAGCAAGTGAGGTATTTGAAACAGACCCAGAGCATAATGAGTTCCATCAATAGTATCCATGAGTATTACATCCAAATTTATGTCCGTCTTCTGTGATTCTACTGGGGAAAAGGACTCAAAACCCACTTGACATAGGAAAGTCAAATCTTTCCACAGTCATTTCCAGGTTCACGGGGTCCCTTTCTGAAGCTTTGAACTACAGAATACACCATTTTGGCGGGCTGGCTTCAGCGGTCCTGGTCATTTTAGGGTTTCTCCACATCCCAGAACAGTTTTCTCTTTACCTGCTATAGACACATTTAGGAGTTCCCGGCAGAGATCATGCTAATAAATTAACACAGGTTTTGTTATCCAGAGACCTGAGTGACTGTGGGAAATTTATTAATATCTCTGAGCCTCCATGCTCTCAGTTGTAAAAGAAGTATAAGACTTGCTCTGAAGGGCGGTCATGAGTGTAGAAGAGAAGAAATGAGAGCACTATGTGGAATCTTCTAGTTAACACTGAGCAATATATGAGAAGCGTAATAAAGAGAATCTACTATGTCTTATTTATTCCTACTCATAAATGTTACTTCATTTCTCCCCCCATCCTCATGACACATGTCTCTAGTGTTTGAAGCACCTAAATGGTAGTTGGTAATTCTCCCTTAGGGGAAGACAATAATGATGCTGAGTTGGTCTCAGCCACAGTAAACCTTTGCCCAGAGAGAAAAATAAAGTCTGCTAGCAAAAAACTGGCACCCTCCCTTACCAGCCTTTAGCAAAGACCCAATTCCCATGGGTAAAGTGAGTAATTGCTACAGGAAAATAGGCCATGTGCATTTATATAGTGAGAGGTTTTTTTATGGGATTAGGTGGGTGATGAAAAAGTAATCACTATAATAATCTTATAACCTAGACATAAAAGAGAGAGAGTTGAGAAAGACCAGTTCTCTTGTTAAATATTTGCCATTTAATGTCTTTTTATCTTTGGGCAAGTCAATGTGTTTTCTTATAAATCAGCAAGAAGTAGACTCAGCTATCTGAGAGGAGGAATGGGCTTGAGATGCCATGGGGCACAATCTGCCCTTCACAGAGAAGAACCAACCCAAGACCAGAGAAGGTGAGTGAACATGCCCAAGGTCAGTCACTGCCCTTTGCTTTGACTGCCTCTCGAGAGATCTCACACTGACACACACTGCCTCTCTCTGCCAAGCGAGGTAAGAGTTGCCCAACTGAATCCGGAAATAAGGTCAGTTATAAATGCCAGTGACAGTCACCTTCTCTTTTATTATTGAGAAAATGGTCATCTGAACTTGTTATCGGAACCCACAGCTGGAGCAAGAAGGAATATATTTTTTTCACATGTCAGAAAGCCAGGGGTAATAGAACATCCACATTCTAATTGCCACATAATAAATTGCCATGAAATACAGACTGCTCATGAGTTGTTTGTGAAATCCTGGCTTCTTGAAAACAAACCAAGGGCAGCAGAGAGTAAAATCCATAACCGTGTGTTTCTTGTGTGGGTGTGTTGGACTGAACATACATATGATTGCATCACAGAAATGATCCACTGGAAAGAAGAGTGCACTGTTTCTCAACAAAGGGAGACAAGGGAAGAAACCAACATTTGTTGAGCTCTCCTTGGCCCTGGAAGTGTTTGCAAATGGCAGAGTGAGGATTTGAATCGAGATGCAACTAAGTTTTAAACCCAGGTTATTTCCCAATAAGTCAAGGAAATGTCCCAACTCCAACTCACTCCTGGCATATAGCCTAGCAAGCATCTCTTCCAGCAGGGTGATTACAGTTTCCACAGACAAGAATTGTGTACAGGGTTGGGGGAAAGGCCAGTAGCTCCAACGTGCTTGGCATGAAGGCTGTGACTACAGGAACTAATTCAGACGGGCTAGTCATCACAGTTGATTGGTCAGGGAAGTTGATTTTAGTGAACACAAATCTGCAGACGTCACCATCACACCATAACACAGACAGACTAACCTGATTGGTGAGACTAATAGTTAAAGTCAGACCTTGTTTTGGAAACAAAATGTTTATTAAGATAAGACAGAAGCTTGCCAGAACACAGACTGTCTACAGTTAAGAGGGAGGTTCAGAGGGAGGGAATTCCCCTGAAAATGGCAAACCAAATATTTCAAGACTAAAATTTTGATGACAGGGCGCCTGGGTGGCTCAGTTGGTTAAGCGACTGCCTTCGGCTCAGGTCATGATCCTGGAGTCCCTGGATCGAGTCCCGCATCGGGCTCCCTGCTCGGCAGGGAGTCTGCTTCTCCCTCTGACCCTCCCTCCTCTCATGTGCTTGCTCTCTCATTCTCTCTCTCTCAAATAAATTAAAAAAAAAAAAAAAAAAAAAAAAAATCTTTAAAATTTTGATGACACATTATAAGGAGTATAACCAATTCCCATATTATGAAAGCAATACATTGATAACTCATTTAAAAGAAACACACGCAGTCCAAACTTTTTTTTTTTTTTTTAGAGGGGGTAGGGGCGGAGGGAGAGGGAGAGAGAGAATCTTAAGCAGGCTCCATGCCCAGGTCTTGAGCGTAACACAGGGCTGGATCTCACAACCCTGCAATCATGATCTGAACTGAAATCAAGAGTCAGACGTTTAACTGACAGAGCCCCCCCAGTCACTCCCACTGTCCAAACTTTATACCCAAGCATTCTTCCATCTTACAGAATTGCTGAATTCTAAGTGTTCTTGTCCATCTTCCCGCCTCTGAGAAAGAGCACATGCCTCCAGCAAATACATTCACTAGGAATCCAGAAGTGGAGAGCTTTGTGGTCTCACTATTCAAGGCTACTTAGTGGTCCTGGGCCTAAACAAATTGGAGCTTTTAAAAATCAAGACACTTGAGACAACAGTCAACCAAAGGTTCCTTCATCTGCTCTCTTCTAGTCCACTGGCAGGATGTGAGGGGGAAAGCCCTCTTCTTGGATTGAGAACCTGGAATTCCAACCCATCCTTCCATTTTCTCCAGTATCTCTCCTCCATGGGCGTGGGGGGGGGGGTCATCAGGTCAGTGATGCTCACAGGCCATTTAGAAGGTGACATTTACCATTTATAGTACAGGTAGTTTGGGACTCTTACCAAACTCCCCTAAACCTCAGTGTCTTCATTTGTAAAACTGGTGATAATGAAGCCTACTTCATAAGCCTAAGCCTGCACATTAGATAAGTTAACATGTAAAGCACTTAGCACATACTATGACCCACAAAATATAGATTTGTAGAACAACAGTTATAGTATAGCAGAATCTAGTGATACTCAAGCTTGACTCCCACTCTAGGGATTCCCTCTCTGGCTGCTAGGATACCTTGACTAAGGCCTTGGACCCTGAGCCTTAGGGGAAAGCCAAGTCTCTTCTGGACAGACTCCACGTACCTTGTTATTTCTATCCTGTGTGGTAGAAGTAATCTCTTCCCAATCTCCTGATCTCCAGCCCCTAAATCTCTTGTATTAGTTTCTCTCAAAGTTCCTGCCCGGGTCAGATTTCATGGTTCTGTTTTTTTCACAGCGGCTCTTAACTAATTCAAAATTTCCCAGGTTTTCTGTTAGGCCTTATTTTGTTTTCTCAGACACTTCTCTTAAACTACATCTTTTGTCCCCAGACACCTGGGATCCACATTGATTCTTCTGTTTTCCACACATCTTATGCTAAACAGTTACATGAGCATTAGTGAGCTTCTAAACATAGGTGGGTAGAAAGTGGGGATGTGTATGTGTTATTCATTCATTCCTCATACACTACTTAGTGAACACTGCCAGTACTTGATGTTTTTTTAAATTTCAGAGGATATGCATACCACTATAAAATAATTCCAGCCCTCAAGAAACTTAATCTGGAAGAAGTTAAACAAAATTTTTAATACAATATGTCATAACATTTACAATAGATCAGTGGTTCACAACATTGGCTGCACATTAGAATTACCTGATTACATTAAATAGAGAAGCCTGACCCCAAGCCAGACCAGTGTAATCAAGCTCCTTGAGCAGGGCCTGGGTATTGGTGTATTTGACAACTTTTCTGGTGATTCCATTGTGCAGCCAGGTTTGAGAATCCCTTGGATAGGGAGGGACATATGGGATGCTTTGAGAGCACAAGGAAGAGGCTCTTATCCTAACTGATGGGCTACCACAGGCTTCCATGGGGAAATGACGCCCGAGCTAAATCTTAGCAGGTGGGTTGTCCAGGTGAACATGTGGGAAAGCCATTCCAAGCACAAAGGAATAAGGTGAGTTCATAGAACTGCAAATAATTCTGAGTTTTGAGAGTGCTGAGTGTTTGGACTTTATCCGGCAAGGAAAGGGGAGCCATGGAAGGATGGTAGCAGGGAAACTTTATGATTAGTCTTCTGCACATGTGCAGTACCGAGCCATCAACTGGGGAAGGAATTTTACTTACGTCGTAACTTTACCCCTGCAAGAACTATCTCCCCTTTAATAAAACCTTCCAAACGGTTGGCACCTCCCTTGGTTTCAGACATTACAAACAGGAAACTAACCTTTGCCCCATCCTTTCCTGAAACAAAGAACAGCTGTTCTCCCACTGGATTATGCCTGGAGTAAAGAAGGGCCCCTTCGTATTCTCAGCTGACTGCAAAGAAATGACTTGGCTTTACACAGATTAGTCACTGGTACATGCAGATGATTGCAGAATCAAATGCAGTGAGACATTTTAGTATTTAAAAGTGTTTTGTCTCTGATAGGGTGCTGTCATCAAGGGTAGAGGGGACCCAGGGATCATAGCCACTAGAGAGAAAATACAATGCATTCCCTGGAAGAGGGCCTGAGCCTTAAAGAAATGAAGCAGTAATGATACTTTGCGTGTTCTTTCGCTATTTTCAGTGCAAAGTCCATTCACACGTCAACCAAGTCTTTGGAATGGCTTTAGCTATTGTTTGTGGTGGTGGATGTTATGTTCTTTTGGTTTGGATTTTGCTTTTTGCCTTAAATCTAAAATACACTATCAGTTCAATGACAATATTTCAGGGAAGAAGAAGAAGAAGGAGAGGAAGGAAAAGAAGAAGGGGAGAGAGAAGAGAAAGAGGAAAAAGGAAAAGAGGGGAGGAAGAAAAAAAGGAAGGGAGGGGAATAGAAAAGATTAAATGTAATGTGTGTTTTAATTGTAAAATACTCTGATTCTAAAAAGGTCGAAATAGATGTGTGGGGGTAGAGAGGGGGAAAGGTATGCCCTGTAATAAAAATTCCCAGGAAGAAAACCAAAGATTGTTAAAGGTACAAGGAATTTTATGATCAATAGCTCCCAAATCTCTGCTTTTAGACAGAAATCAGAAACCCAGGAAGGCTGGGAGATTTGCTTCTAGAGCGAGTGCTTGAGAATGAAGTCAGAGCCAGAAACCTTATCTCTCAACCTTAAGGTTGGTTTGCTTTCCATGACACCAGAATGCTCCAAGTCATTTCAGAGAAGAGAAAAATAATCTCATCATTTCTCCTCATGTTTAAAGCTGAGGAAGCTATTCAGAGATAAAGAATGTAAATAAGTAAAAGATACCAGAACTAAGTATGTTTTAGTAAAGACACAAGCAAAAGATCATGGCGCTCTAGTTCCCAACAAGCGCTTTTGTTAATTTATTCAATGGCTGTTATCCTGAGTACATGACACTCGCATATCAAATTGCATTTGGTGTGTCAAAATGACTGGTTTTACTTGTTCTTTAGTTCCTAAGGCTAATTATTATTTTTAACACCTTTTGATATGCTAAATAAGGCTAATAAGAGCTGGATTTCTCATGTGTGTATTAGTCATCACCATCATCTCACATATGTATTTTTTTCTAGCTTCAAAGTGTCAATAAGTGATTATATTTGAGCCTCATAAGAACATCATAAAGCAGCTTTTACCTTAGTGTTGCTCCTAGGAAATATATACTTCATTGGCAGAATGCTGGTGAAAGACGTGGTATCAGACCATATATTTTCAAATCTTTCCTCTGTCACTCACCAGCTGTGTGGTCTTGAGTAAGTTACTCAACCCTTCTGTGCCTCAGTGCATCATCTATAGTATGGAGCAATAGGAGTAGCTGTTTCATGTGCCTGTTTTTAGAATTGCGTGGGGTTATCCACACAGAGTGCTTAACTCGCCTGGTGTATTCTAACCATCCTATATTGTTAGCTAGACCACCCATTCATAAATGATGTACAGCTGGCCTCTAATAACTAACACTTCATGAATGCTTCTTATGGACCAAGTATCATTCTAACAACTTCACAAGCGGTAACTCATTTAATTTTCATAACGACGGTTCGAGGTAAGAGCTATTATTACTACCTCTGTTCTACAAATAAGAAAATTGAGACACAGAGAGGAAAGTCACTTGTCCAAAGTCTCGCAGCTGAGAGACTGTAGAGCCAAGACTCAAAGTCAGAAAGTCTGGTTCTAGGCTCTGCTTTGCTGCCTCCTGAGATGGGCTGTGTGCTAAGGCACCCGTCCTGCCCTCAGGGGGCTCACTGAAAACCAAGGCAGTGTGATGACCCTAAGACAGGGGAGCTCTCAGCACAATGGTGGCACAGTTGAGAGAGTTCTGCACTCTCCCTGGGAGCTTGAGAAAGTATCAGCTACTCCCAGCCCTCCTATTGTTCAGATCTGCTTTCTGTGCTCTCCGTGGGACACACACATACACCAAGCTAAGAATCACAGTATTACCAGACCTCAGGTTCCTCCCCATGACACTTGCTACTCTATGCTGAAAAGTCACAGCCAGACTCCAGGTCCCTGACCATCTTTATAGACCCATTCAGTCATTCCCATGATAACCTTTCTAACGTCCTAAATTTCCTTTCTGTTGGTTGTCAAGCAAATACATTCTTGGCACGCAGCGAGAACTCCCTGTTCAAAATGCCACACGTTACAAAGTCGATGATTCAACACACATTTCTTGAGTGCATCTGACCTACATGCTGCAGAGCTAGAAATGAATGCACACTCCTTTTATACAACCATGCCTTCTTTCCCGAGAGCGAGGCCTGTGTTGCTTCTGTGTCTAGTTTCTCATATGTATATTATGATTTCTGCTTTTGCAAAATAGGGCGTTGTTTAACCAAGTTCTTATGGGAGGAAGCACGGCCCAGCAAGCAGAACAATGATTTGAAAGTCCTGGGTTCTATTTTCAGCTCCAGTGTTGACTAGCTGTGCATTCAGCCCTAGGAAGGTCAAAAGCAGAATGGCCTTGTGTCGGTGACTTTTTCTGTATGTACAGCTCTGGATGGAAAACAAATCAGGCATCTGGCTCTCAGCCTCAATGAGCTATGGTCTTTGGAGAATAGATGTGTAGTCACACTTTGTTTTCCTTTTTAAAGCAAGAGAACAGAACAGACTCTCTGGGGGGAGAATGGGCTAGCAGAGAATGGAAGAGAGAAATCAAATAACCTTTTAAACAATCCGGGGGTTAAGGGATTGTTTGAGGCATTCAGATCAAAGAAGGCTCTTTGGGGTAAGTTGGAGTTGCCTGCCTTTGAAAACAGAAGGGGCTAAGGTTTGAAAGATTTCTCCAAACTTGGACAATAGTAGGAGTCCAGAACTCTGTCTGTAGGGGCCAGGCAAGAACACCAGTGGCCAAGGCTTGTGGGCCAACTGGGAAGTACAGGTTTGCTCTAAAGGGGTCTGCTGCTACCCAGCCCCAGCTGCCTGCCATGGAGAGAAGTAGGCCATTATTGCCTGAATAGCTGAGCTTTCAAGAGAAATGAAACAGTTAGAATTGTGTCATTAAAGCTCTTGGTTTTTAAATGATGGAACCTAATCGACTTATAAAGAGACACTGAGTAGGCAAAGCCAAGCACACCACAGTCTGGGTGATGTACTTTCCATGTCTCTTCTACCTGAAGATGGGATGCCTGAATGTGGGTCAGAGAGTCAACATTCCATATGAACCGCCTTTTCTTTTTTTAACTGGGAGTCCTCACTCTAGTAGAATTTCTGGTGGTCTTAATACCTTTGGGCTCATTTGGAACCAGTGCTGACAACAGGAGATGGCTAGGCAAACAAAGGTATTGCTGTAAACATCAAACACAAATGAAGGCCAGAGGACAAGAGCAAGCCCAGCATAGATAAGTATGTATAGGAGAAATTAATTTGTTGCCTGATGGTCATGAAGTGGGCAGTAGAGCAAAGTGAACCTTTTACAAGTGAAATTCAATCTCTGTCCACATTCTAATGGCTGTAAAACTCACCATATGAAGCTCATAATTGGTGCATAAAACTAATACTGTCCATTTTTTTCTTTCTTATTTTGTAGGCTTTATGCATTATAAAAAACATGATTAAGTCTTCTGGCTGGTTCTTATTTCAGCTTTGGTCCCTCTTGCTCATTTCTCATAAAAGATATCAGTGTGGATTGAGTATATTAAGTCATCTGCAATGGGAAGTTAAATGGGGCATTTTCTCTTGTCTAGGTGTTTCAGAAGAGGCCCAATAAAGTTGGTGCCAAGGAGCCTCACAAAGCTAGGTGGTAGCTTATGTATGAAGGGGATTGCTAAGAGATTATGGAAGTGGTTCTACCCATGTTATCACATTGGCAATCTCCAACCTATCCAGGGCGACTTTAAAGAAGCTGACACTGAAGATTATTTGGAGGCCATAATCAATTTAGTAAGTGTCCCCATTCTCATTCTCCATGCCAGTAGATGTGTTTCTTCCCTAACACAAACCAAACGAGAGAGATGTCAATGGAACCACTCAGAGAGCTTGATATATGTCTTCGGGACTTTATGAGACATAGGAACTGATGCCTGACTCATATTTGAAAACACAGGGACTGTGGCCTGAACTACTCTTTTCTGCAGTCCAGGACCAAGATATATTGAGAATAATTAGCACTTCCAGAACTTGATGGGAGCCTATGTAAGAATGGTAGATTGGGTCATCTTGGAAGAGATTGTCTGGAAGGGTGATATGACCCATTAGTGGGGATGTACCACTAGAAGCCAAGAGAATGGAGAGGTCATAACTGACTAGCCTGAGAAGGCATAACTGCAGTCAGTGGAACAGTGACTGAGAGATGCCCTACAATGTAGACAAAGGGAGGTATCTTCAGAAGAGAAACTCACCACATGTCCCATGAGAGTAAAGTCAGTTGGGATGTCCATAATTCAGAGGATCATGACAGATTATAACATGATAGGAGTTTATTCCACCTTTCCATCTCCCCCTTGCTTGACCAACTTTCCCTGTCTCTGGAGAGAACAGAAATCACAGCTAGGGAAGGGGGAAACCTATAAAGAGAAGAAACTACGAAAATCAACCTGGCCCCTTCTCCTAGTCCCAGACTTGCAACACAAGTGATAACAGAGCTGGGAGAGGAGACAGCTAAAGTTCATGTGGATTAGAATTTCTACTGCACCAGATTTTTCACTACCTTGAAAAAAAGTAGTCTGGGGGGTTTGTTTTGTTTTAATTTATTACCTGTTGGTAACCAGAAAAGCCAGTGGAGAACTTCCCAGAGTTCTATTAGTTAGTGGAACCTGAGGGTTGGAGGCGAGTATCAGGTTCAAAGGGGTAGAAGCAAAATAAAAATTGCTTTCTACTTGTTACCTACCAAGTCCAGCTCAGACAATAAACCAGTTTAACTTGAATACATAAAGTATTTTTGTGGTATGGATTCAATATAACAAGGATGCGATGTGATGTCACAGTCATCTCTTCAAATTCTTATCTTTACAATCAGCTTTGCCTCCTCAATGATATATTGGGTTACAGCAGAATTTCTGCAGGATGCTAACAGGTATTCCCTAAAACAACAGTTCCATGGTCAAAGATATTGGTGAAAAACTAGTTTACTCAAAAAAAATAAATAGGTTTTCCTACTGTAGGTCTTTTAGGAATCTTTACCAGGTTAATATGTGTTGTGAATTTACCAAAAAAAGAAGTACTGGATAGAGCATTTCCAAATTCATTTGTCCATGCAATATTTTTATTTCCCAAAATTTAGCTTTTATTAAATAATTATTTGCTGAACACCTACCATGTGCAGGCATAGGGATGGGTGTTGGCGATTAGTTGAATATATCAGACATGGTCCCTTCCCTGAAAGATTTTATATTCTAACGGTTTACTTATATCAGTCCCTTGTTCTCTGGAATTTTCCTTGGAGAGCCCTGTTCTATGCCATTTTTCCAGATTTCTGCCACTGAAAAGCTATTTGTTAACAGAAATAATATGAACCACCTGGGCACAAAATTGCCTTGTAAGAGAGATTTATTTTATAAAACATGATAAAAATATGCATTCACAACCAAACATGACAAAAAAGTTTTGGTCACCTTTTCTCTGTCTCTTTGGTCAGTTTCACCTGAGGATGAAAATCCTTGATAAAGTCACCTCTTTTCTCTTTTCTTCCTTGATTTGACTCCATCCCCTGTATCAGACATCAAATCCCCACATTTTTTCCTCTGCTCACTCAGGAAAGATCTGACATCAACCAATTGAATTTGTTTGGCCTTCCTGTGAGGCATTTACACAGAGGTTAGAGTTATATGTAACTTTGTGTTATCCCAAGAGATATTCCCATCTGGGTGTTTCTTAAGCTATGGTTCTTCTCTATTCCCAAAAAGTCAGTCTGCATTCAGTTAATTATGGCATCTGAATCTTGACGAAGTATGTGAAAGAAAACATGGAGGATGTAAATAATTTTTTTTCCTGGATCCTGGGTAAAGTTTGATGATGCCCAGCTTTCTGCATAAGGATTAGCAGGGACTTTGTGCCTGAGTAGCTGTGAACATATCAGATGTCAAAGGACATGGCCCACTGGGCCTAGACACGTAAGTAACTTCCTCTTCCCTTCTGGTCATTACAAACTTGATGGGAATTTCCATTCCAGGGAGAGACCCAAATATCCCAGCCCCTATGCCCTGAAATGTAATCTCTTACTCTACATCATCTGTGAATTGCTGACTCCTTCCTGCCAAGTTTCTCACCAACTACCAGATTCTCTGCCCAATAAGCATGTGTCCTGGATCTAGGGATCTTATCCATGAACCCCTGTGGGCAAGATCCAAGAATATATGCTGAATCACAGTAGTTGGGTTCATAATTATTTGGATTATCAAAGTAAGTCTAGAAAAAGTATTTCATCAATTGTTTTCAGGACATTGTCCTATTCAACATATTTCTCAAATATATCTCAACTCCTTCCACCTATAGTCATCATATATATCACCATTTGTGTCTAAGCCATCATCATCTAAGACCACAATAATAGGTCTCAACTGGTCTTCCCAATTTTATTTTTGTCCTCTCCAATTTTTCACATAGAAGAATAAATGACCCTAAAAATAAATCAGGGTTTCCTCTTCTGACCAAAACAGAGCAACAGGAGCAACTTGAAACAATTAGAATATTGAAATGTGTGTGTGTCCCACAGTTTTCAGCTATTGACCCAAAGGTAGTACAGGACTGTGATCCCCCAAATAAGGAAAGCAACAATGTGACTAGGAGTGACCAGCCATCTTTGTTTGCCTGGAACTTGGAGGGTTCCCAGAATGTGAGACTCTCAGTGCTAAACCTGGAATAGTCCTGGCTAAATCAGGAAGATTGTTCATCCTAAAAGCCCTGTGATTTCATCAGCTGACTGCTTATAGGAAGTTTCTAGCTGTAGCACAGGAAAGAGGGGACCCAAATGTAGCCCACCAGACTTGATAAGTTGAGGAGATAGAGATAGAAGTTTAGAGAGACAAGGAGGCTAGACTCTGAGGGGTGAGTAGCAAAAAGAAGAAAGCTGTGCACAGGAAAGTTACACTCCAGAGATACAGATAGAGATGTCATAAATAGAAGTGAGAAGTATGGCAACGAAACAGGGAGGATCAAACAGGAATTGGACATATACAATGTTATAAGGTTCTTAAATCATGTGTGAAGTGGTATAATATTACTTAATGGTAAATTGTGAGAAGTTAAAAATATATATTATAAACCCCACAGCAACCCCTAAAAAATTTAAAAAGTTATAGCTAGGGGCGCCTGGGTGGCTCAGTCGTTAAACATCTGCCTTCGGCTCAGGTCATGATCCCAGCGTCCTGGGATCGAGCCCCGCGTCCGGCTCCCTGCTCCGCGGGAAGCCTGCTTCTCCCTCTCCCACTCCCCCTGCTTGTGTTCCCTCTCTCACTGTGTCTCTCTCTGTCAAATAAATAAATAAAATCTTTAAAAAAAAAAATTTATAGCTAATCAGCCAATAGTAAAAATGAAACAATAATAAAAATACTCACCTAATACAAAAAATAATGGAGAGAAGAATAAGTAAGAAAAGATAAATAAATAGCAAATTGCAATATGGAAGATTTAAAACCAATAATATCAATAACTACATGAAATGTAAAAGGTCTAGACACTTGAATTAAATGACTGATATTATTGGATTGGATAAAAAGGAAATAGCCAACTATATGATGCCTGAAAGATACCACTTAATAAATAGATTTTAATAATTAAAAATAAAAGAATGGCAAAAAGATATACCATGCACACTCTAATCAAAGAAATTCTGGAGTGACTGTATTAATATCTGACATTTTATGGTTCCAACAATTATAGTTGGAAATTTCAACACTTCACTCTCAGTTATTGATAGCAAAAGTAGACAGTAAATCAGTGACAGTAAATCAGAATACTCGGCCACTAGAATAACAGCTGACCTAATAAGCATTTATAGAGTACTCCATCCAACAATATCAGAATACATGTTATTCTCAAGGGCACATAGAGCATTCAATAAAATAAAGTAGACATTATTATGAGCCATAAAACAATTCTCAATAAATTTAAGGGGATTAATATTATACAAAATATGTTCTCTGGCCATAAGAGAATTAAGCTAGAACTCAATACCAGAAATATATATCTGTAAAACTCTCCAAATATTTGGAAATTGACACATGGATCAAAGAAAGAAATCACAAAAAATACTAGAAAGTGTTTTGATCTGAATGAAAATAAAAACAATATATCAAATTTGTAGAATGGAACTAAGGCAGGGCTTAGGGAAAAGTTTATAGCATTAAATGTTTACATTAGAAAAGAAGAATGATCAAATCAATGATCTTGGCTTCCATCTTAGGAAACTAGAAAAAGAAGAGGAAATTAAACCCAAGGTAAGCAGAAGAGAAAAAAAATTAATAAAAATAAAGCTACCCTAATTGACCACTTACAGTGACCCAGGTGTTGTCTTAAGAGACTTATGCCCAGTACCTGCTCTAACCTGGTCACAACGTTATGAGCTAGTCATGATTATTATCCTATTTTTCAGATGAGGAAACTGAACCTTGATGAGGTTCAATAATGCTTCCAAGTTCATGTAGTTAGTTAAGAGCCAGAATTGGGATTTAAACTCAGACCTCTACACAGCATCCTTCAGACTTAATTAAACATATTTATACTGTTAAGCATATTTTATTATCTCTAAGTTTGATATTTCTCTATTGTATATAGAAATATATAGCATATATAGTACACATATGATATAATATATACACATACATATGTACATGTTGTATATGTATTACATAAATTACATATGTATGTGTATATATACATATATATGTATACACACACAAAAAAAATCTTTATTAACCTAAAATCAGAATTCCCATTGTCCTAGCACGTTGGAGAACAGTTTAGAGATCAGCCATTGCTATTGTCATCTCTGAAAATTGTTCTGTCAATGAAATGATCCACCATGAAGGACATCTGTGGAAACACAGTCTGTGACGAGATGCCATGAATAATTTCCACTTGCTCCTGCCAGTCTTTTAAGTTACGTGTCCTTGAGTCACAGAGACATGGATGGGCAGCTGAGGGTATCACAGAATATTCCATGGCTACCATAACTCACTCAAGTGTTAATATCTGCTCACACAAATACATCCAACCTCCCCCAAATATTACACAATTGAACTTGCTTTCTTTACTTGAGTTGCCGAATGCATCTCTCTCCAAGCACAAAGTAGTAAAGAGCACTAGATGCCTGATTCTTATTCTAGGAGAGTGACGTAATTACTCTGTCATCTTGGGCAGGTCACTTTGGGATCCTGTTTTCTCACTTTGGATCTTCATTTTCTTTCAGTTGTTAAATGGAAGGGAGGAAGTATCCCCAATGTCCTTCTCTCCTACACAGTTGACAACTTTGAATGCCTTATCAGTGTGACTCCTGCATTGTCAGTTCCCAGTCTCCCTGAAGGTAAAAGTCAGATGACAATATTCACCTGCTCCAAATCCTCCAATGGCTTCGCATTTCACTAGAATGAAGCCTTACGATGACCTGTAAGGAGCCACAGCATAATTTTCCCTGCACCCTCTGCTCAAACTCCTGTTACTTTGCTGACTTGATCTACTACTCTTCCCCTCTGTATTAATTTGCTAGGGTGCCAGAACAGAATACCACAGAATGGGTGACTGAAACAACAGAAATTTATTTTCTCACAGTTCTGGAAGCTGGAAATCCAAGATCAAAGTGTCACTGGGTTTGGTTTCTTCTGAGGTGTTTCTCCTTGGCTTGTAAATGGCCACCTTTTTGCAGTATTCCTCACGTGGTTTGTCCTCTGGAGTCTTATTGTATGTCCAAATTTTCTCTTCTTATCTGGATGCCAGTCAGATAGGATGAGAGCCCACCCTCATGGTCTCATTTTAACCTAATCATCTCTTAAAAGGCCCTATCTCCAAATGCAGTGACACTGTGATGTACTGAAGGTTAGGGTTGCAATATGTGAAATTTGAGGGGATGCAATTCAGCACCCAATACCCTCACTCACTCTGCTCCAGCCAAACTGGCCTTCTGTATGTTCTTTAAACACTCTTGCCTTTGCACTGACTATTCCTTGTCTCTCAAACAATGCAAAATACCATAGTGTCTGCTGCAATCTTATAACTTTGAGGATGCTTCCATAACCTAATGGACATGTCAACTCTTGGCTAGAACACTATTTTTGTAAGATTTATCCTGAACTTCTTTGGTCTCCTTGCTTCTCATTCTTTTTCAGTTTGTTCCCTTTTGCCTCCTTAAGTTGTCACCCCATTGTCTTCACAGGAAATGCCTTTATAGTTTGGGTCCCCTTGTCTCATTCAACCCAGTCTGGTTATGACTCTTATCTTCTCTTCTGACATGGCCACAATATTAGATGTGCTGATTCATCCATTCAGAAGAAGTTGAATTATTGAATACCAGGTTATGTGCACATCACTATTAGAATCTAGAGATACACAGGAAAACATCAAGATTAGGATTAATTAGGATTTATGAATACAGTAACAATGTACACAGGGCACTCTCAGAGCCCCAGGAAGTGACATTAAAATGAATAGGCATCAAGAAGTCTTTTAGAAAGAGATGGCAATAGAGCTGACGTTTGAAGAATAAACAATGGTTAGCCAGGCATATAAGGGGGAAAAGGATTTTCTAGGCTATGTTAGCAGCATGTGTGAAAGTGTGGAAGCATGAAACAGTATGATATGGACAGAGCAAAGGACATGCTTCAGGGTGTGGATAATGAGGCTTGATTGAGGATAGATATGGTGGAAGAAAACAAAATCTTATCTGCTAACATACTGTGACTTGGAAGCTCCGGGGAGCATTACCAAATTCTTAATAGGGGAGTAATTCGGTCAGATCTCTAATATAGGAAGTAATCCGCCATCACCGAAGAGGATGGTTTATATGTAAGAGCTGGTTCTAGACAAAAGAGACCAGTTAGGAAACTATTGTAGTAATTCTGCTATGAAAAATAAGGATTGGAATCAAGGCAAAGGCAACACGAATAGAATGGAATGTATGGCTGTACAATAAATTAAGGAAATGGAATTTACAGGGTTGGTGTTGGGTATATAGCTGTGGGAGTTGAACCAGAAGAAAAGTCTGAACTAACTTCCTGCCAGGTTGCTGGGTTTGGCATGATAGAGATGATCATATTATTCGTTACGAGAAGGAGGAGAAATAAATTCGGTTGTAGACATGCTGAGTGTCTGCGAGACATCCAAAAGAGATGTCCAATAGGCAGTGGTATTTATAATTCTTGTAACCACTGAGTGAGAGTACAAGAGAGTCTCAACTGATTGAAGCCTACCTAGCTGCTTTATTCTCCTTGTAAGTGCTCTATTCTCCTAATCATGCCTTAGAATCTTAAGCAAAAGGAAGAATGCTAGAGTTATTTTTTTTTGAGACCAAGTATAACTAAAAAGATAAAGTACATCTACAACCCCTCTCCCTCAATGTGGCATTTCCTAAGGTACAGATGTCCCTTGGATCCCAAAAATGTGACAAGGCACAATCATTACAGTGACCATATAGTAATCTCTTGATCTCTACTAAAAAGCAATACATAATGATTAATGCAAAAGTATAGTGTTTCACAGATAACCAAATGTTCTCTTTTGACTGAAAAACTCTAGTGAAGTAGGTAAAAGAGACAATATATTATGGCTTCATTTTACTGATGAGGAAGCTAACAAAGAGATCAAATGATTTGTCCAAAGTCATACTTAATTTGCGCTGAGCAGATTAAGTCTTCTGACTCTTAATCTTGTTCTTTCCAAGACACCATGCATGTTCCCCCAGAAGAGCATTCTTACAAAGGACATATAATCTACTCCCCATAACAGCTTTGCAATAGTAGCAATTTAATCTTCTAAGTAATCAATCCAGGCTTTTCCATTTACCAGTGAAACTGCAGGTGGAAACTGTAGAACTTGAAACTCTACCTTTCCCATTTCTGTATTGATCCTATTTGATGATGAGCGATATTAACGGGATACATGCTATCATCTCATATTTCACAACCAAGCCCCTCAAAGCTGAGTAACCCATAATGCAGAAGGTGCCAAGTTCCTTCCTTGGCTCTAAAGCATCGTCAATCCTGACCTTTCTGTTCTGTCCAGTTGCTTAAAGATAGCTGGCTTTCATTCTAATAATGATCATCATCTTTATGTTATCCTTTATTCAGAATCTTCTAAATTTCAGTCTGGTCTGCGATACCTGCTGAGATCATATTTTTATATGTAGTGATAGTGTCATAAATTATCATCTGCAAAACCCTAACATCTCAGAAGTTGTAATTCCCTGTCAAGTTCACTATGACAGCATCATAAATTGCAATACTGTGCGTGGCTTTGCAAAAAGTTAAATATAACACATATATAGATGAATCTCGCATTAATTACTTTCTTTTGATTCTGGTGGTTTCTTAGGGATGCAATTTGCAGGGTTTACATAAATGTTTTTATTTAGTGTGATAAATTGAGACACAAATCTTTTGTAAAAGGGAGAAAGGAGAGTAATCTGATTCTCTGCAGAGATGGCAATGTATTGGAGACAGGAGAAATGTTTTACCTTCATCTACTAAAAATTCCAGGCTGAAAAGAGTAAAATTACCTCTTCTCTCTAAATGCTTTTACACTAGTGGCATTATATAATTATCCACAAAAGGGTGTGTCATATTACACAATCACTACCTTTCCCTTAGCTGGAGATTTCAAAGATAAATAGATGAGAAATAATGTCGCTTAGAAGACACATCAAAAGTTCATCCAGACAAGCTTTCTTGTATCAATCTCTCTTGTAGTAAGTGAAGCAACATTTTAATTAAAAAAATATAAAACCTTAACTTGTTCTTCTCTGTTGACACAGCTCGGGAGATCCTTTGTGCATTCTCCAACCTCACCTCCTTCCACTTTCTCCAAGCACACTGTCATCTTTTCAGTTCGCTGAATATCCCAAGCTCATTCTTGTCTCAGGGCCTTTGCACATCCAGCCAGATCCTTCTTCCTGCCCACCCTCCACAACCACCATAGCCACTTGAGATGGTTTTTACCATGGTTTTCTCTATCACTTCACCCTGTTCATTTTCTTTATAGTGCTTATCAAAATTTGAAAAAAAAAATAAGTGTTGCTTCTTATCTGCCTTCCCCAGCTCCATCAGCACTGCTAACATGTCTGAGTTAGATGTCATGTTTAACCAGTGGCTAATCCATCATCAGCACTCAATGTATATTTGTTGAATGAATGAATGAAAGGAATTTCTACCCAAATTTTTAGTTATTGCCTTATATGCTTAAAAATTACTATTATAGCCTTATATTCTAAAGACAAATATACTTTTTTTAAAAGATTTTTATTTATTCATTTGAGACACAGAGATACAGAGAGAGAGAGAGAGAAAGCATGAGCAGGGAGAGAAGCAGAGGGAGAAGCAGGCTCCTCGCTGAGCCAGGAGCCCGATGTGGGGCTCAATCCCAGGGCCCTGGGATCATGACCTGAGCCAAAGGCAGACGCTTAACCATCTGAGCCACCCAGGTGCCCCAAGACAAATATACTTCCGTAGGTAGGGGAAACTTCACCCACAGACACAGTTCATTAAGGTTTTAAGTAGGGTAGCGATAACTGAGCTTTTTTGAAACATAGAATCCATTCTGCTAATGTTCACTTTCTAGTAAGTTTTAAATATGTATAGAAATGGAGGATGAGGCTTGAAACTGTCAATGTGATCTGATTAACAAATATAATGTGGAACTTTTTTGACCAAAAGCATCCTGTCCACTTTGTAGAATGAGATGTAGAACCTGTATCACTTCCCTACTTCCCTCCAATTATGTGTTCTTTAAGTGACAGAAAAGAAATTCCACAAACAACAATTTAAACTCAAAGGAAATAATTACTTTATTTAACTTAAGTAACATCCAATATAATACTATTTCTTTAGTTTGGTGCTCATTTATGATGGAGAATAGCCCAAATTTTTCTTAAAAAAAAAAAAAATTCCTGGGGGCACCTGGGTGGCTCCGTCTTTAAGCGTCTGCCTTCGGCTCAAGTCATGGTCCTAGGGTCCTGGGATTGAGCCCCGCATTGGACTCCCTGCTCTGCAGGAAGCCTGCTTCTCCCTCTCCCACTCCCCCTGTTTGTGTTCCCTCTCTCACTGTGTCTCTCTCTGTCAAATAAATAAAATCTTAAAAAAAAAAAATCCTGAATTTTGCCAACCATTATTAAAAGTGTTAAATCATTTCTGAGCCATCAGTAGCTTGATTTCTTAATCCCATCTTTAAGAAAATTCCCTCCTATTAAATATAGCCGTGTTTTATGATGTATAAGACATGCTAAAAACATGTTGATGCAAACCGAGATGTGTTGGTAGACTGAGCAGGGACAGGGTGGTGGCAGAGAGAGCACTTATCATGCGCAAAACAACCTCACCAGTCCTGATTGCACGCAGGGGAATGAGTGAGGCCCCATCCCTGCCTCCTCCTTCAGCTACACACACCTGAATTGCTAGCTGAGATGGTTCCGTGTTTCGAGAGGTTGACAGAAAATATAGTCTTTATATCAGACCAAGGATCGACACAGTTTTCCTGTAGAAGGCCAGAAGAATGACTATTTCAGACTTTGTGGATCACTCAGTCTCTGTCACAGCTACCCGGACGATACAGAAACATACATGAATAGGTGTGTTATAATAAAACTTTATTTATAAGAATAGGCTGTGGGCCAGATTTGGCCTGTCGCTGTAGTTTGCCAACCCCTGTATTAAAGGATTCTGTGTAGCTGGCTTTGTGAAGGTGAATCAGCCATAGGGTAAATTCAGACTCAGCAAACATCTATTAAACACCTACTAAATGCCCAGGTTTCCAGATAGTGTCATAACTAAGCTTCACAACTGATCCGTAATGGATTGTTGTGAAAACTGAAACTGCTTGGCTATTAAGTTGCATAGCCTGACCATGAATCCATTCTCCTCCTCCGGGGCTTAAGACCCTGGAGTCTCCTCCTCCGGGGCTTAAGACCCTGGGGTTTGAATTTTGCCTAGGCTATTTACCAACTGTGTGCCTTATGCAACATTACTCAACTTTCATGTGTTTCAGGGTCTCCTCTACCTCATGCAATGGTTATGAGAATTAAGAAAACATAAATAATGCTTAGAACAGTATCCTGTGCTCAATGCATGTGGCCAGCTTCAAACACAATTCTGTAGACACTTAAGGTTCCAGAGAGTTCTTTCAACAGTTCCACAGATATTTGATCCAAACAATGCTGTTAAAGCATTTAATAAAACGAAACTTATACCCATGCAGCATGTACCAAATTTAATCTCTTTTCTTCCTCTTTGTATTAACATGTCCTGTTAACTTTTTTTGTGCTCAGACATTGAAGCAAAGCTTTTCCTGTTCTGTTTATTTAATGATTTTGCAGAGAATTCAAGGTAAGCTGATAAAGTTAATTATTGCCATTTTTAGCTAATTATCTATGTGAATCAGAATTGTCTTGACACTGCAACTAAAGTAAAAAAATATAAAATTGGAGGTTGAAGTGGATATGATTTCCATTTCTAATTTGGTGTTCATCAGAAAAAAATTTCATTATTCCCATTGGTGGATTTCATAACAAGTAAATATTAAAAATCATTTTTAAAAATCTTTATACTAAAAATGACTCCCTCTTTTCACTGTCTCATACATTGAAGATTTATGCAAATTTTCATTTGGAGCTAAAAAAGACATTCCCCAGCAAAAACATTTAACTAACACATCACTAGACCAGAGTTGTTTCTTAGATCAAGGCTTTTTTTAGATCAAGGCTTAAAATTCCCAGCATGAGAATGATTCTTATCTATCTTTTTAAAAAATCACTCCCTGATAACCAGAACAGGGCAAGCGGTTACCGAGTGGCCTTCTTCATTCTCCTCCAGTGCCCACCATCATCATAGCGCTCTAGTGGCCTTAATACATGCTTCTCCTTGGATCCTCCTGACAATCCTCTGAGTTTGCCAGGAAGGTAGTCCATTTTAAAAATGAAGAAACTTGAATGAGATTTTTGAAAGTATAGATGACTTCCCAAGATCATGCCGCTAAGCAAGTGGCAGAGTCAAGACTCTAATCAGGAGACTCAGGAGTACTGGTCCAGAGTTTTTCCCACCAGTTTAGATACTGAAAAGATGGTTGGGATTTGGGAGTGGGGTTTTGGGAGTTTAGAGGTCAGCCTTCAGCCATTGCCAAAGCTGATGGAGACGCAGGCTCACCACGCATATCTCACTCCTTTGTTGTTTTCCTACACAACGACCGGGCTCTCTAAGGATAAAAGAACAGCCTAAGGACTTGTGAAGTGTTTTAATTTATTTGCTGGCCTCTGTCTTACCTTCTGCAAGAGTCATTTGACATACCACTTGGCTAAAAGATCCACATACGGGTCTCAACCTCAGTCCTGATTATGGTCTCCTGGAATTTACGCCCCATGAGGGAGAGGGAGTATGGGGTGTTTATATCTACAGCCCATAGTGGCATCCAACCCATATCTGTGAATAACTGTAGGATGGAGTCAAGCATCTTGCCATGTTCTTTTTCTTTAGACCTCTTTTCTTTTTGCTACCACTATTTTGGGGCCACTTATGCAGAAATGTCTCAGTAAGTTTCCAAGAGATTTTTGAAATTTTGATCCTATGGCCCTCAGATTTTTTTTCTGCATATCACCATCAGCATCTCTTCTCCAAGTTCTCCAGCACGGTTTCTCTGGTGCCTCTTAGAACAAGACAAGTTTCTCTTCCTGGGATCCAAGTTTCTCCCCAGCATGGACGTGCCTTAGGAGTATCTGTGAGGCATCCCCTCTGCTCTGATCTTTTCACCTTCCCCCCGACACACTCCTTTATGTACGGGGCAGGCTTGCTGCTGCCTGCGGCTTTGTCATGCTTGTCTCTCTGCCGGGTTTCTTTTCTCTCTACAAATCCAAATCCTAACCTATGATTTCAGACCCAATCCAACCTTCGTTTTCCATACTCTTCTCCAGTAATTTTAACCCTTTATAATTTTCATAACACAAATTTTATACTTGATGACACTTATGTTATTTTATGGGTTAGTCCAGTCTCTATGGAGACTGTAAGCAACTATATAAATTATACCCACATTTTCCTACCTCCCCCACTGTAGATACCCACTAAATTAAATGCTTAATAAAATAATTCAGAGATTTAACTAAATTGAAATCATCCCAAAGCACAACCCATATCAAAAAAAACAAACATTTTCAGAGACACGTCCCATATATGGGCCATGCTTATCTCAAGATAATTTTCCACTGTACTTTCAATAAAAGGGAAACCTAGGTTATAATTTTATAGTTTGTTTTTCCTCCTTGGGCGTTGCCATTGTTATTGATGTTTATTAAATAAAATCTGCCACTGAAGCATATATAAACACCTAAGAATGAAACATAGCCAATATCTAACAACTCACTGCCTTTTATTGGTTAAACAAAATGAGTGACACATTAGCTAGTCAAACCCCTTTCACCTGGGAAGATCTCTATTGATTTCCTTTCCTGTTATCTAGAAGAGTCGGGAAAGTCTAATGGCATTTCAAAAGATTTCAATGAGTGGGACATGATTCTGTCTTTCACATCTACTGACTAGAAGGAAAAACTAAATACAAAAGAGATGCTTTTGAGTGAGATTCTCTTAGTGATTCTTCAACCTGTATGTATTTTTTTTAATACAATAGGAATGGAAGACAAATTTTATTTGTATTTAAGAAATGAAGAGAGAAGTTGTAGGTTATTATCAGAGGACATTTTACACCTGTTCCAGAAGATGAAGATGCATTTTTGTCCTGGAGCCAATCTATAAGTCGCGTTCCTTTAACACAGGCAGAGGCCAGCCTGGTTGGGGCTGCAACCTGGGCAGAAGAGGGAAGGGTGAGGAAGAGGAGCCCACCACTGCCGTGAAGTTTTATCCATTCTGATAGGTCAATATTCTTTTCCTACCTGAAGTTGATGTCGGGCTGATTGGAGAACAAGCAGTGGGTTGACTGAGCAGAAGCAATCTGTTGTATTCTGTTCTCTGAACCCAGAGATAATCAAAGACTCTTATTTCATCTCTTGGCTGACCTAACTTTTGAGTCGGAAGTGAACTAGGGATGAGAGATAACTGGATGATTTGAGCATATTTAAAAAAAAAAATCAGTGTGCCTCTTGAAACTGGTCAGACTTAGCTGATATTTTTTGTTTTCTTTACCGGTAACTTGGATTTTTTTTTTTTTTTTCTGTATTCCAGACTCTTCTGTTGCTGTGGGATTTAATCTATTGGACAAGAGTAAATGACTTAAACATTAATCATATTTGCAAAAAGCACCAAAAAATGTTAAGGCTGTACACTACCTAGAATTATACCCCAGGGTAGAAATTGACTAGGCGAATTAGGACAGAGCTCTAGGAAAATTTAGATATTTTCCTTGAATTCCCAACTGGAAATTGCCACTCTTTGTGTCGCTGTTCATTAGTCATTTAAGCCTTAGTCATGTCGATTCTATTAAGACTACCCCACTCTTGGGGCATGGAAGAAAATGATGAGTGTGCACATTTGTTAGGAAAAAGAGCACTGGACTGAATGGAAGCTGAAATATCTGGGCTCCAGTCCCAGTGTCTCCCTGTGTAACCTTGGACAAGCATCTTCACCTCTCTGGTCTCTCATCTAAGGTACACAGAAGAGTTTGAACTGGGGTAGAATTCCAAATTGTGCTCAGTTAGTGGGTATGGTGGGTGAAAGCAAAGCCTGCCTCAGAATGCCCACACTCTCTTTTCTATTCCCTGGAATGTTCACCACCCTCCACACCCCCAGATCTGCACATGGGTCATTTCTTCCCATCACTTAATTCTCTGCTATAATGTACTCCCTTACAAGTCCATTCCAGACAGTTCTCTCAAATGCCTCCTTTCTCAATTATTCCCTATCCCTTACCGTGCTTTACTTTTTTTCTTGGGATGTTTCACTACTTACAAACACATACATTTTTTATGCATTTCTTTTTTTGTTAGCTGCCTCCTTCCCTAGAATATAAGCTTTCTGAGAACAGGGATCTTGTCCATTTTATGTATGCTTAAAACTACGTGGTAGGGGCACCTGGGTGGCTCAGTCAGTTAAACATCTGCCTTCGGCTCAGGTCATGATCCCAGGGTCCTGGGATCGGGCCCAGCATCGGGCTCCCTGCTTGGAAGGAAGCCTGCTTCCCCCTCTCCCACTCCCCCTGCTTGTGTTCCCTCTCTCACTGTGTATCTCTCTGTCAAATAAATAAATAAATAAAACCTTTAAAAAAAAAACAACTGTATGTGGTATGTAGTAAGGATTTAATAAATATTTACTAAAGGAATGCATGGGTGAGTGAGTCCCCGCCTACCACAGGTAGCAATATGCTGGAAGTGGGTCCAGTTTGCCACAGTCCCCACCACTCCTACTGTGTCCCCAGTGCTGAGTCCATTTGGTATTAGAGCTGCTTTTCTTATATCCTAGTTTTTCCATTGATGTTCCTGCTTGTTCTATGTAGGTATTTCCATTTATGACATGATACTCCTGGGCTAAGATGTGTTCGGGCCAAAAAAAAAAAGTCTGCTAAAAATAATTTGAAAACTCCTAGACAAGAGGAACTTTCAAATCCCTTCCAGCACTAACAACTAACAGCCAGTGAATTCATGCTTCACAGCCATTCAGATCTGTAAGTATGAAATACAAGACGTGTGTATTCAACTTTCCTACATCGCCTCCTTTAAATGCTTCTTTTTTTTTCCTTTTTTGAGTCAGGCCCCTCAGGAGCACACCACGTGAGCCCATTAGGAGAACAGTCCATTCCCACCTGGCCCCTCGAGCCAGCCAACAGTCTCAGCTTCCCCACTCCACTCTTGATCATGGAGAGACGTTCCAAGCCTGAGTGGCAGGATTTACAAAGACAGCTGTTGCAAAGACATTTTGGAGGAGGGGCAAATGTGAGGTAGGTTGCTACATTCTTCTCCTTTTTACGGAAAGAAACAGCTGCGATCTTCTTGTGTAAGAAGGAGTAAACAAAAGCCGACAGTGCCCAGCTCCATTGAGCAGCCAGCAGCATTCACATGGATTTTTCCCCCACCGAGGGCGCCATCCCAGTACCCGTGGCTCCGTCCCCCACAGCAAGGTCTCTGCATGCCCTGTGCACTTGACCAAACCCTGTCCCAGCTGTGCGATTCGACCCGAATGAAACGCGTGTGATGCACGTCCCCTGCCTCGTTCGGCAGTCCCTTACTGGTTATCACGTGCGGCATTGTCAAGTTGCAGCAACCTCTGCGTGCGCCCGGCGAACATGCCGTGTTTCTCTCCGAGAGGCAGCATCTGTAGGTTCAGCGGCGCAGGCAGGAGTCCTGGTGCCGGCGCGCGGAAGTGCGCAGAGAAGTGGATCTCCCTGGATGGGAAAGTCAAGGTATGTCTAGAGGTACTCCGTGATTCAACTGCGGCTGGCTCATGCCTTTTGTTTCCCCTTGGCTTTTATTTGCTGATACAGAAAACAGTGTATTCATTACTCCTTTTCCCACCCCCATCCCTTTTAACTGCCAGGGCCATCTGTCCGGCTGAAACCGTCTTTGGTTGCACAGTTTTGAATCCAGGGGACAATCCAAAGGAAGAAGTGATTGTCCCTTCATGTTTTCTCTGAAGGGATTAAAAATTTTTAAAAACACCCTTTGTTTGTGTTCCTTGCACATTCTCCAGTTGAAATACCGCACTCATTGAACTGCCAGGAATAAAGCCTGGGAGCAGACCCTGGGCTGCTGTGACGTCAGTGTGTTAAGCAAGGGCACTGTTTCCTAAATATGCTGCAATTGAGCGCATTCTTTATTTTAAAAAGGGGGGGAATGGCACTTTGGATGTTTGACATAGTTATATTTTCAACCTCTTCTGTTCCGTTTTTTGTTTCTTTTTAATTTTTTTAAAAAGATTTTATTCATGAGAGACAGAGAGAGAGAGAGAGAGAGAGAGAGAGGCAGGCTCCCTGCAGGTAGCACGATACGGGACTCCATCCCAGGACCCCGGGATCACGACCTGAGCCGACAACAGACGCTTAACCGACTGAGCCACCCAGGCGCCCTTCTGCTCCGTTTAAAACTAAGATTCTTTGTCTTCATGGGTGTCATTTAAGACATCGTGGTTGGCAAGTAAATGCACAGAAAGATGAAAAAAAAAAATCTTTTGTGCCCTGACCTTCATGAATTCAGTAACTCAAGATAGCCACACACCTATGAGTTTGAATCAAAGATATTCACAGATCCGGTAAGAGATAAAGAAGGAATTTGTCTACAGGATTCTTTTATCCCGAGGTGCTTCATGTCACCCAGTTGTGTTGCCGTTTTTTACAAAGCCATTTCTCCTCTAAGAAGTATTGATTTAGTCTGGTTAAACATGTCAAGTGAGAGGAAATGATCAATGAATCACTTCTTCAAAACATTCATCCCAGCAATGGAATCTGCCGAGTTTTATAATCTCAAAGAGGCCGATACAGGAGCTGGGTGGGGGGGAAGAAGTGAAAATTTGAAATCTTTTTTTTTTCTTCATGTCCATAAATGAAAATCCAGGTGAAAGAATATTGTCTCCTAGGTCTCTACCTCTCTACATTATCATCACTTTTTGTCGCTGCTGTTGTGTGTGACCTGAAGGAGCATGAGATGACCTTCCTCAAATATCTGGGTTTTAAATTTAATTCGTATCTCCTAAGTAAATTGGGTTAGGCCAGTAATGACTCACTGCCCTGTGGTCTGTGGAAACGTTATCAGCAAAGGCATCCACCTCAGAAGAAAATAAACTCAGAAGAAAACAAACCCAAAGATGGGCCCATCTTTCCAACCATCTCCTAGATTCTGGGAGCCTGTCCTGAGCCAAAGATCTCTTTAGGGGCACCTGGGTGGCTCAGTCAGTTAAGCGACTGCCTTCAGCTCAGGTCATGATCTCAGGACCCTGGGATCGAGTCCCGCATCAGGGTTCCTCACTCAGCGGGGAGTCTGTTTCTCCCTCTCCCTCTGCCTGCTGCTCCCCCTGCTTGTGCTCTCTCTCTCTCTCTCTGTCAAATAAATAAAATCCTTACAAAAAATAAAAATAAAATAAAATAAAATCACTCACTGTCAGACTATTCTGTGACATTTAGGAATGGCTGAAGTCCTTACAAATCCCAGATAGATCTGGAGGAAAACCACTTTGAATCAATGATTTCCATGATCTCTAAAATTCAATAAATGGTATTTCTTAAAATTAATGGAAGTCAGCATATGACAGGTTCAGCAGGGGATCAACTCAAGGGGAATTTGTGGATACAATTCCAGAGACACTGACTACAAGACAGCTTCACTCAAGGGGAATCCCTCACTTGGTTTCTGCGGCAGAATTTCTCTGAGGCCAGGGTGTCTGCAAAGACATTGCTTCCAACTGTCTTTCGATCAGAAGAAGAGCCAGCCAGCCCTTTGACAAGTGCCCCCTCGGTGCCAGAAACTGTGTGTGTATGTGGTGTCTCTAATACACACAAGTATGCCAGGTAGGAAATAGGTGCATTGTTTTTTTCAGATCAGGAACCTGAGCCCTAAGAATGGAAGGTGGCACGCCCTAGGCCATGCAATTTGATAGGTATTGTTTTTTTCAGAAAAATGGCATAGATGATCTCAAAGAACCACCTTTCCAAAGAAGCCCCATAGACTCAGAGTGCCAATTGCTTCCACAGTTTAATGCATTCCTGATAATGAGGGATTTTGGAGAGCTAAATTAATTCCTTGCTACATCCTAGGATACTATTTATGTGTTCTTATGAGGGTCATTCATTTTGTATACTGAATACTTATTTGAAAGGATCATTGCCTTATTCCATGTGCTAATTTGTAGGGAGAAGTTTATGTATTGGGGGAATTTAATTCATTCTGCATCTTATCCAGGAAATGAGAGCCAGATGTTTTTTGGACATTTGTTATTTGCTTTAAATAAAAGCTTCGGTTAAGATAAGAGAGATCTATTGATTGGCCATTGCATCTTCCCCTGAAGAAAGTGAAAATTTTCATATCCTACATCTTACCATACCTTAAAACTTTAGGACGGACTCTAATAAAAAGAAAACATTTAAAAATTCCCTTTATCTGTAGATGGCAGGGGTAGGAAGGTACACTCAACTAGATTAACAGAGCTCTCAATTAATTTAAATTCAAAGCAAAGTGCCTCCGGAGTGTCAGGGACCTTGAGCAAAAGCACTTTCTAGGAGAGTTCACTGCCAGGTTCACAGAGAGGTCACGGTCCTCCTGCGCTCTCGAGGCCGGATCCTCAGATTCCATTTCAGGCAGCGACACTCCAATCGTAAGAGGAGCTCACTGGGCCCGCTCCACGTGTGTCTGCTGGCTCGCCCGCCTGTCTGGCATCTCTGCTTCTCCTCTTCCGCACTCCCCAGCACGACCTTCCAAGCCGAATGAGCTGTCCTTCCAAATATCACCCAAACGCAGGCAACAGCTGGAGGCAAGAGCGAAACAGACTGAGCTCAGGCAAAGGGTATTAGCATTGAGTTTCCTTTCTTTCTTCTTTTTTTTTTATCACTAAAAGATGTGTGGAAAATTCATCTTAAAAACTTTTTTAAAAAATTTCATTCATAAGGATTGTTGAAGAACTTCTCAGAGAGTTTCAGTTTAGCAGATCTTTTGGAAAGGATGCATAGCTAGTTTATTATTTCTCCTCCTCGCTGTCCCTGAGCTTGGGGAGGATTAGAGTCTGGCAAAAAGAGAAGGCTCACACCTAGCTCCCCTGTTTTTCCTTAGCGAGTCCAACGAGCTGCACCACCATGCTCCGTGAATTTCTCTGGAAGAACAGACAGCCACCATATTTGCGAGAGAACCGGCCCATGCTCTGAAGACACAGGCTTTCTCCCTTTATTTGCCCTTGAAATCGGCTTCACTCTGATCTGTGAGTCAAAGAAGTGATCTGTTGTACATTTAGGGAAGCACCTCAAAATCTGTTTGGCTCTGTACAAGTCAGGGACATTCCCCGCCTTCTTCACATAGTTTTATTATGACTTAGGGGACTTGGAATGAAATCAGATAAATGACTGAGACATGGTGACTTCATGCAGAACAATTTATACCACACTAATATCATTTTCTCCCCCCCACCCATTTTTTTTTTGTTTATTTGTTTGTTTTGGGGGGGGGGTTTGGTAGTTTGGTCAGGGGAGTCCCAAATGTATAGTGTATCATGTTGTCAACAAGGTACATGACAAACATGGATCCTGACAGAGGGTTGTTTAATGAATTAAGGTCAACTTGGGGAGAAGTGGCTAATATGTGCTGTTGAGGTGGTCCTCCATCCTGCACTGAGTGGAGACCACAAAACTGGGAAGGACAGGTCACACACTGGAGGACAGGATCAGGATTCAGTAATATCTTAGGAGCCTGGCATGCGGGTCAAACACAATACGTTAACATTTGGCAATACTAAGTAATTATGAAATTCTGCATTTAAATTAAAAAAAATTAATATCGGCTTGGGGGTAGGGTCGGCCAAGTTTAATACTGGTTAAAAATATTTTGGAGGGGCTCCTTGGTGGCACAGTCGGTTAAGTGCCCAACTCTTGGTTTCTGCTCAGGTTGGGATCTCAGGGTGCTGAGATCAAGCCCCACATTGGGCTCCACGCTTAGCGCAGAGTCTGCTTGAGATTCTCTCTCCCTTTCCCTCTGCTCCTCTCTTTCATTCTCTCTCTCTCTCTGAAATAAATAAATAAATCTTTAAAAAATTATTTTGGAGATTTTTATTGTCCATCCTTAATTATGATGTAATCTCCAAAATATCCCAAATAATCTTAATCCAAATTAATAAAAATTACATCTATCATTTATTGAATACCTAGTATGTCTAAGATAACAGACTTACAATGATAGGATAACTATTCCTTTTTATTCCAGAGGAGAAAATGGAGGAGGTTAAGTGACCAGCACTAGGCCAAAATGGCTAGCAAATAGCAGGGCCAAGACTTCAGTCATGATGGGATGCCATTAATGAAAACAAATTTCCAATAACCAAGACATTGGTTATTCAAATCACATATAAAGAACGTTATTCATCTTAAGGAAACAAAATTAAATAAACACACTAAAGAGTGTCTAGAGAAAGATGACCGGGATACTAAAAAAAGTCTGGAAGCCATGCAATAAAAGAAAGAAATTGTAAATATTTAACATGGAAAATTAAAGATTTGGAGGGATATGGGAGCTACTTCTGGATACTGAAGACCTAGGATCAACCGGAAGCTACAGGCAAACAGATTTTAACCCCAAATAAATTTTCCGACCATGAAAGTTTCATTACAAACAGGGAAGAGAAAGCTCCAAAATGGACTGAACTCATTCATTCACTGGAAATAAGCAGATCTACTCAGCCATCTACTAGGATTGTTCCTGGGTAAAATTCTGCTTTGGGGGACATCTGGCCTACTCAAGGGATTCTTAATTTGAGATCCATGGGTGACCTTCATGAAGTCTTTGAATGCCTGAAAATTATATGCAAAAATGTGTGTGTGCGATACACACACACACACACACATATATATATATACACACACACACACACATACATATATATTTTCCCCCCTGGGGAAATGGTACATATATTTCTTGAGATCCTCAAAGCAATTTTATAAAACCTGTGAACTAGTAAATGGAATCCCTTCCAGTTCTGCAATTCTGTAATTCTGGTTTGTAAAACTAGTCTTCACCTTCACAGAGGTGCACCCAACAGAATGGTGTGATCAATTTAATGTTAGGGCCAAAAGAGAATGAACAATTGAGGAAAAGTCCAGCGTTTTGAGCCTAGTAACTGAGAAGCTGTTGATACCACTGAGAGATAAAGAAAATGGAGGAGAAGCAAGAAGTCCATTATCAGTGGAAGATAATTAAGTAGAAATAAATGGACAAACTGAAGCCCGTCTAAGATTCCAGGACTGAATGTTCTGAGTGTGTAATCCAAATATTCTTTTACATCATGGCAGAAAAATGCTGAAATCTAGAGATGTATAAATAGAGAAAAAGCCACTTGAAATTTAGAACCATGAAATGTTGTAACTTTAACTGGTCTACAGATCACTTACTTCAACCCCCTAAAGTTACAATTGAAGAAACCACATCTCAGAAAAGTTAAGAAGCATTGCCCTCTACCCTGGTACTCTGGTTGCCAACCTAAGTCTTTGTCTACAAATTTAAGGGAAAAAAGTCCAGATTTCTAAAACATTCACATTTGGAAAAAAGATACCACTTAAATTTTCCGGAGTGGGCAGGGGGGAACCAGTCTTAAGTATATATAATACACAAAGATCCACTTTGTTATGGTATAAGGCAAGACCATAACACTGCCCTTTAAGAGTTTTAAGTATGAATTCCACTCTTCAGCATGTTCTGGGGTGTTTTCACAATATTTTTAACCTTGGTCTTCATAGTCTGATTTACCTCAGGAAAATTACACAGATTCTTAAACTATAAAGAACAAAGAAGCGCAAGACTATGTTATTTAGTGTTGGTGAATTAGCCCCACAAATCTTTGGGTTTCCTTTTACACGTTGTCTTGCCAAGTTCTAAGATCACAGTGAGACTAGCCCTACGAGTGCTCATGCATCAGATGATCTTTCATACCATCTCTGTCCCTTGGATGGAAAGATTCTTTCTAAGCCACATGAGGTTTTCCCGGGTCCAGTTCTGAGTCAGCAGGTCTTTAGTAGATGTATAAACTTTTCCACGGCTTCTTTTTTTTTCCCCCCTCTGACAAGGTCAAGGTAGGGTTGAAACAAGAAAAATTTGGAACTAGTCCCATTTGAGACTTATTTCCTCTGAAAACAAACTGTTTTTCATAATCTGAAAGTTTCTGGAATTTTGACATGCCAGTTATATACGTGTGTGTGTGTGTGTGTGTGTGCGTGTTCATTTTTTGAGGAACTCACATTAAATATAATTTTGCTTGGGGAGTTGCTGGAATGATTCTGGTGTCAGCTGCTATAACTCCAACTTCAAATATTAAACCCAAACACGGGCTCCATGTTCCAATTCATACTGAAGCTTTATAATATATGGTCTTGGAGGAGAGGAATAATGATCTCTTGGGAGAGGCAAGATCCAATTAAAATTCAGTTTGCTGTCTTTAGGAAAGACATAAGCGGTTATATATCCTTTGAGAGGGTCTTAGGAAATACACACCTGAGCTTTAAATGCCTACTCATTTGACTGTGAAGTTGAATTTCAATTCATTTGGGAGTCAGAGCCTAAGAAAGAATTCAAATAACAACACTCTGATATTTCCTGGTGTGTTACCAGAGAGAAAAGAGCTCCTGGAAAATGAATGCCTTACACATTTGCAGATATTACCAACCACTTATAAAAACAAGACTATTGTTATGCGTAAAAGTCATTCCTTTTAGGGGAAACCTAAGAGTGAATTGAAATGTGGCTGACATTTCTACCACGAGATAAAATGTGTTTTTTTTTAAATATCATGTTTAAGTTCTCTTAGTTAAACAAAGAAAAAGGAAAGAAAAAAAATCTATAACCCAGTATTCATAAGCAATTCCAGACACTTCACCCATAAAATAAGTCACAGGAAGACATAACACTTCTAAACACAAAAGCTATTAGCAGGCTTTTCTAATTCTCTTTTAGTTCAGTAAGGGGATTATTGGCTGTATTTCACAATCCCACATTTTTTTTTTTTAAAGACAAAAATACACAACAGATTGAACAGAAAACATACAAATGATTTCTATTTCATTCATTAGTTGACTACTAAGATGAAACACTCCAACAATGTACAAGAGCTTCCCCGCCCCCACATCATTTGCTTCCTTCTTTTTAACAAAGGTCTCATGTATTTTTTAAAATACAAAAAAGAAAAGCCACGATATTGCCTCAGATACCCCATCTCACTGCCGCACTTCAAATTCTGATTGACTATCACTCTTTCTATTTGAGACCACAGATTGATGCAATAAGATCGATGGATTTATCATATATCCATATTAAGTACTAAGTGGCATTGTACCAGGGCTGTTTTAGTTATACAGCCCATTGATTTCTTCAAAGAATTTGCCCGAACAGCAGTCTTAGAGCAATGCAAGTTGATGTAATAAATAAACCCCTAAATGTCAGTGGCCAAATTTTAATATCGTCAAGGTTTAATTTTCATTGACAGAAACGGTGCAGCGGGAGTGAGTGATTCATGTGATTTAGGGAGTCAGAACCCCTCATCCCATGTCCCAACCGTCTTCTGGAGCCTCAGAGCCCTCTGCACTTATCCAAGAGAAGGAAAAGGAAGCTTGAGAGACCCCCCTTTTAAACCACGTTCTGCTCACATGCTATTGGAATGAACAAATCACACAGCCACACCTAGATGCAAGATGATTGAGAAATGAATTTCACAACGGGGCAGCCGCCTTCCAGTGACAACTTCACACTCTGGAAGAGATTAGCCGCAACACCTCAGATAAGATCCTGTGCTGGGCATTATGGAATGTTTTAAACTAAACCAAACTGGCATCTTGTCTTCCCAGAGCCTGCACTTGAGCAAAATTTTCTGTGTCCTATTTCCTGGTCAGTAATAATAGTTAATATATAGTAAAAGCTTGATGTATGTCAAGCTCATTATGGATCCAGAGGGTGTGTAAGTGTTATTTCAGGACTCAAACTCTGCCATGTAAATGTCCATAGCTGTGTTCCTACCTTCTACATTCTTCTAATCAAGGACTGCCACAACGCAGAGCCCACACCAGACAATGAAATTACGTGTATTATACTAAACAGAACCCCAGCACCGACTGTTGGGGTAACTACTGGTCATAAATGAGGACCCAATTCCAACTCATTAGAAGCTGTATTCCAAAACACAATCACCTATAAGAGAAAGATTTTGTAAAATATGTAGAGCCAATACTAAAATATTGATTAATCACTTAAAAAGAAAAGCTGAGTCCATTGAAATGGACATGCTAATTTACGTGAGTAGGTGGGGGCATATGAGCATTAGTGTGGGAAAAAACTTACTTAAGAAAGTACTCAGAGGGATGCCTGGGTGGCTCAGTCGGTTAAGCGTCTGCCTTCGGCTCAGGTCATGATCCCAGGGTCCTGGGATCGAGTCCCACATCGGGCTCCCTGCTCCGCGGGAAGCCTGCTTCTCCCTCTCCCCCTCCCCCTGCTTGTGTTCCCTCTCTCACTGTCTCTCTCTCTCTCTGTCAAATAAATAAAAAATTAAAAAAAAAAGAAAAAAAGAAAGTACTCAGAGCCCTCTGCACTTATCCAAGAGAAGGAAAAAGAGAGAGCAAAATGCCCACGGTAGGGCAACACTCCACTTTAACTAGGATGCTCTACCATATTCTCCCTGTGTGTCCACCTCTAACTTGCAAACTATCTGGATTCACATGACACATTTCCAGTTTGACAGCTTTTCCTCCCCTAAAAATGAAGAAAAGCTTTCTCTAATTCTTGTTTCCTATTGTAATTCTCCCATGTTTCAGGGGCAGGGTTTTAAAAAAAGGAATTCCAGATATAGAACCGTCCTTGACTTGGAGCAGAAAAAGAGTGTCTTCTAGCAAAGGATATAGTTCTTATGCATAAATAACTTGTATACGAAGTAAAATTGGGGATAAATCACCTCTAAAATGTGTAGATGACATTCTATCAGGGAAGAGAGATTACGTGCAGTTTCGCAAAGGAAGTGAACTTTCAGCTAGGGCTTTTAGCAACATGTAAAATTAATTGAATTGACCAAGTGTAGAGAAAATAGGAAATTGCCATTTGGAAGCATATGATCTACTCAGTTAGTCAACCAACAAATACGTTGAGTGCCTCTATGCAGGGTAGGGTATAAAGTACAGAGGGAAGAGGGGGGCTGTAAAATATGCAAGACGGCTTCTACCCTCACTGAGGTCAGCGGCTAAGAGCAAGAACGGAAGGGAAAGGACAACTGGCATGGATGTAGCACCCACGTGTGCCTGGCAAAGTGCTAAGTGCGTCAGCTGGACTATCTCCTCTGGCGTTAATGCACGTGATGCATTTAGCCAGGTGCCTGGCACAGGACGAGTGTGCAATAGTGGTAGCTGTGCTTTAAATGCCAATTTTATGTGGGAGTTATTATTATCTCTGCTTTCAAAATAAGGCAAGTAAGGCACGGTGAGCTTAGGGGACCTATTCAAAGCCCCTTAGGAGAAATCAGATATACACAGATGGAAAGTTCAGTAACAATGAGAGTATTCTTGGAAGAAGGTGGCCTGAGCACCCACCCTGACACCGCTTCTCCTACTCCCCCAATTCTAATTCTAATCAACTTCCAACTTAAGCAGAGCATCTTTGGCGTAGGGTGCTAGATGGGGCATGGAGGATGCATGCAAGACCAACCCATTTCTGGGGGTCCAGCTGGAGCAAGCTGGTGATGAGCTGATTTCCATGCACCAGTAATGATAAACTGGGGGAAAGAGTCAGAGCACCAAGCTTCCTGGAGAGAGTGCAGCCTGTGAGGGAAGGATCTGTGAACCCGTAAGGGGCAGTGCACCAGCTTGGGGGATGATCCTGGGGCCACCTGCTGGTCTCAGCTTTGGAGGAGTTTGGATGGAGCCAGACAGACGGGCTCTGGTCCCCTTTGCCTTTGAGGCTGGCCGGCCACCTTGCAACTTTGTGGGGAAATGGCTTCCTCTTGGCAATTTGCCAATTAGGGACCCAGACTGCTGGATCTCCCCCCATTCTTGCAACTCAAGGTTCCTCAGTGCTAACCCAGGCAGTTAGAACCAGAGGTCAACAGTGAAAATAATGAACACCCCAAGGGGACCCAGGAGTCAGATCAAGGAATAACAATCTGCACACCAAGAAGAATATTCTTCTACTAAAATTGAATGGCCAGAGGAGACAGATAACCGCTTCAACAAAGAGTAAAAACCTCACTTACAGAGATGAAAAATAGAATTAAAATCACTTTCCGTGGTTTTTATATTTAAAAAATGTAATTCAGTTAAGGCAAGGGTGGTCCCAAATAAGGCGGTCTCAGTAGAAGTTGAGACTATACATGACAAATGCCAAATGAGTAGTTTTGATTCTCAAAATTAGCTGATTGTTAGACTCACCTGGGATGCCTATTAAAGACAAAGATTTTTCAACTTAGCCCCAAGTTTGAAACTCCAGAAGCAGAACCAAAGAATCAGCCCTTCTGTTTGAAGTGGGCAGTGGTTTTGCTTGATGGGGACCAGTTACAGGGAACCGTTGAGGGTGGAAGCAAATGTTGAATGAGGTAGATCACTGGGTCTGCAGGAGCTGTGAGGAGTGGATTGCATTTAGAAATAATGGCTTACGAATATGAAACAAAGATTGATGAATGTTTCATTTGCACGATATCAACTTTTCACGGGGAGTAGTCACAAACATGTAACAATTGTAGATCAAATATCAAGTCTAAAACCACCGTATGTTTAAATCCAGCCTTAAATGATGTAAAACAGATCAGAGAAATAAGAAGTTGAAATCCTGCACTTTTGCAAAGTTTCAAAAACCTGGGTTCATCTAGTGTACATTTCCCTTACTCTGTGTGGGTGGGTGCGTCTAATAACGTAAATACGCAAGTTATATTTTGCAGTCTTACTTCTTTTTTTTTTTTTTAAAGATTTTATTAATTTATTCGACAGAGAGAGACACAGCGGGAGAGGAGATACAAGCAGGGGCAGAGGGAGAGGGAGAGGGAGAACCGGACTCCCCACTGAGCAAGGAGCCCGATGTGGGACTCAATCCCAGGACCCTGGGATCATGACCTGAGCCGAAGGCAGACGCTTAACGACTGAGCCACCCAGGCGCCCGCAGTCTTCCTTTTTTAACCACTGATGTTGACAATGGTCCATTTGTCTCCCAATGTTCCATTTCGAAAAAGATGGATCACCGTTTTGGCAAGGTATGAAGGAACAACAATAGGAAAAAATGGAGTGCTTGGAAGACAAATGTGTGGTGGTGTGTCCAATTTGATAGAATCATCCTTGCATATTTTTCCTCCTACATTTCCTGAACTGCTCCCGCTAAGGGAGACCACTAAGAAGCCAAGTACTTTCTGGCTTTTTTCCTTTCGAAAGGCTGCTTCCAGAGTCACTGATGTAAAGTAACAGGAATCAAAGGATTCATGGATCAAGAAAGATGGTTCCTGATAACTTCCAGCAGGTTGGTCCCTTGGAACTGATTTTTTTTCCAGGAGGTGTGATGGATTGGAACTAATGCATTCAAAAACTTTCACCACCACTCATTTACTAAAAGCAGCCAAGCTCCACAAGGCTGACCTTGTTGCCCTTGTGAGACTCACAGCGTGACTCCTTCTCCAACAGCAACAAGCCCAACACTTCCCGGCATCGGAACCACAGAACACCAGTCTCAAGAAATACTCTGCAACAAATGAAAAGCATTCTGTCATCAAATTTGGGACAAGAGGCACACACACGCTGTCACCTCTCAGAGGGCCGGAGATGCGTTAGCATATCTGAGCTTCTGAGGGCCCCACAGAAGGGAAAAAAAAAAAAAAGAAAGAAAGTTTAACTCTCTTTAACTCAGAATTTCCAAAACTTATTTAACCACTTATTTTAGTTTGTTACGGCTGCCTTTGGAAAGTACCACAAACTGTGTGGTTTAAACAACAGAAATTTACTGCCTCACAGTTCTAGAGGCCAGAAGTCCAAGAAGGTGTTATTTAGTTTCCTCCGAGGCTTGTGAGGGAAGGTTCTGTTCCAAGCTCTCTCCTTGGCTTGTAGATGGCTGTCTTCATGTTCACGAGGTGTTCTCCCTGTGTATCCATGTCCAAATTTCCCCTTCTTATAAGGACCCTCATCGTATTGGATTAGGGCCCATCCTAACTTGATTACCTCTGTAAAGACCCCATTTCCACATAAGGTCACATTCTGAGGTGCTGGGAGTTAGGACTCACATATGAACTTGGGAGGGGTGAGAACACTCTTCAACCCATGACACCACTGAACCCCTTTTGCAAATGTCATCTGTGCGTGCAGCACCCATCTGGGGAAATGTAACCGGGACCTGGTTACCGTGCTTGGCCTCAGTAGTTCCCAAGTGCCATTTGCAGAACAGACACAGAATCACTGTGGGGTGAGGGGGTGCACTTTTAAAAATTCTAGATTCTTGGGTCTCACCTCTAGAGATTGAAATCTAGATCTAGAGAGGAACTCAGGCACTTGGAATTGTGAAACCTGCCCAGCCTCAGACATATAACCAGATTGGAGTTCTACAGCCATTTAGCACTCGTTATTTTTAGACTTGATTTGGGCCAGAAATCTCAGAATAGCTGCCTAAGAATTGTGCTTTCTTTTAAAACAGTGGGAACATAGGATTGTTTCCTTATCTGTGTTTTTATCACATCTTGTATCCACCTCCATCCTGATACAAACTACGTAATGTGCGTAGAGACGCTGCCTTGTTCACCTTTTTATTCTCTGTGCCTATCAGAGAGCTGGCGCATAATGAGCACCCAGTAAGCGGAGACTGAATAAATCAGCACCTGAAGCATTGCACAAGAACATGTACAATTGTTTTACTATAAAAAAAAATAATCCTTGATGTTGACATATCTTTATTCTTGGGAAATTTCATCTACTCTTAAGATTTTAAAACATAACCCAGGCAAAACTTCCTCAACTCCCCCTTCCTACTCCAGCCCGAACGGACTGAGTCTTGTGTTTTCAGGACATGTTTGTTTTCAGAACACTTCACACTCTTTTCTAGCCTCGAGGATTTTTGTCCATGCTATGTTGGGATTCTTCTCTCGACTCTTTTCCCCCACCCTACCCCCAATTGCCACCACTCTTGCCAAACTAAGGTTTGTCCCCCCTTTCAGATCTGGAGTGGTGGCCCCTCTTAAACATTTCCATACAATGCTTCGGTTTTCCCTGGAGACATTGATCGTACTTGTAAAAATTAGTTCAAAGGCTGCCCTCCATGCCAGACTCTAAGCTACATGTGAGTAGGCTTCATATTCGTCGTGTTCATTTTTGAAAGTACAAAAACTTGCACAAAGTAAGAATTCAGAGATTGATTGAGGGATGATGTACTTCACGGTGCTGACATGCTTTTCTCTACCACGGAACGGGGAGCTTCTCTAGAAGAGGGACTAAGTCTAATTCGTTTTTCTATTTCGGGCACCTGGCACAGTGCCTGGAAGACAGAATGTTTTCATTAAATTTCCTTAAAATTGTTAAGGCTTTTGTTTATTTGTGTCTTTGTTTACTTTTGCCTAGATGAAAGCCTGGGAGAGAAAATTTAGGACAAGGGTAGATGTTGGTGAAAATATAAAAATAGAGTTGTTCTTTCTTGTCCTTAAAGCTCAGACTTAAAATATCTTTAAAATAAAAATAAACCAGAATAACAGGGAATATTTACTGGAATCAAGGCCCCCCAGACAGCTGACATGCTTCTAATAAAACAGAAGGTAACAGTAAATGAAAGAACAGTTTAAAAGTCAGTCTTCCAATTGTCAAGGTCATTTCACATATAGCTCTTGGCAGTCATCTTCTTATGGAGACACTGGAGTATTTGTCAGCTGGGGAGTCTGCCAGTTCACTGTTAGGAAAGGTAGAGGAGACATGCACAGCCATGGCCCATGGGGATTGCGGCCATGACCAGACCTCAGGTCACTAAGTGATCAGGCGGTATATGCCTCTCTCCCTGAAGATGCAGCTCGGATTCCTAACACTTGTAACGTTCTGTGCGTGCAGTGACAACCGCAGGGGTCAAGGCCTTTCTTCCTATAATACTGAAAATTAACTTCCTGGTCACTTGCTGTCCCTCTTTCTAGGCGACTGTGGAAAATAAGGGGAATGGGCACCTACTTCCCATTGGGAGGTGGAAATGTGTCTTTTTCCTCTTTCCAGTATCTCCAGTATAGAGAGCTGGTCATAAGGGACTGGAGAAATCTTGCATTGGACCAAATGGCCTGCTTAGAAGGAAAGAGATTGTGATTCCATTTACTTTCTTATGAAACAGACTTTCAACATCTCTAATGGATTGGGATGATAGCAACTGAGGTCTCTTGGCAGTAAGAGGAACTAAAAAAGGGGGTCCCTGCTAGGGAGATGAAGTCTGACCTGCAGGGCTGGAGGGTTCTGACACAGAGAGGCTAAGAACAGGAACATCTCCTGGTATAAATATGTCCGCATTAGGAAAATGGCCTTTGAGAGTCTGAGATCCTCCTTACCTGAATAACCACCGAGGCCCAGCCCCAGCAAGGCTATCATCGCAGCAATAGATACATGTTCTCAGGTTTTCTGCTGAGATGTTGTCAGTGGGTCAGAGTCTCCCACTCTCTGCCACCTGGGGTCTCGAAGCAGCACTGGCTTACCCCTTTGTTCTAGATTGGTTCCTGGGATTCTGGGCCAACACAAAGAGAAGAGGAAAGCCCCAAAGGAAGGAAAAGTGAAGGTTTTAGTGATCAGTTTAAATTTTTTTTTTTTAAATGTTAGCTTTTTGTTTTTTAAATACTCCAGGCTGATGAATGGACTGTTTTGACCACCGTGGCGAAGAATGAATTATTGGCATTGTAATACTTTCTTATTGCTGCCTTAACAAATTACCACAAACATAGTGGCTGAAAACAACCCAGATGCATTATTCTACAGTTCTGGAGGTCAGAAGTCCAAAATGAATCTTACTGGGCTAAAATTAAGGTGTTGTTGGGGCTCCATTGTTTCTGGAGACTCTAAGGGAGAATCCGTTTTGTTGCTTTTTTCAGCTTTTAGAAACTGTTAACATTCTTTGCCTGCTGGCCTCTTCCTCCATCCTCAAAACCAGCAGTGTAGCATCTCCAAAATCTCCCTCTTCCCTTCTCCTTTGGTTTCCAGAGTTACATTTTCTTCTCTTTTTATTTTTTTTATTATTTTTTTTTTTAAAGATTTTATTTATTTATTTGAGACAGAGAGAATGAGAGAGAGAGAGCACATGAGAGGGGGGAGGGTCAGAGGGAGAAGCAGACTCCCTGCCGAGCAGGGAGCCCGATGTGGGACTCGATCCAGGGACTCCAGGATCATGACCTGAGCCGAAGGCAGTCGCTTAACCAACTGAGCCACCCAGGCGCCCATTTTCTTCTCTTTTTAATCTGATCCTACTGTCTCCCTCTCATAAGGACCCTTGTGATTACACTGAACCCACACAGAAAACCAAGAGAGTCTCCCCATCTCAAGATCTGTACCCTTAATCACATCTGTAAAGACCCTTTTGCTGTGTACGGTAACCTATTTACAGATTCCAGGGACTAGGTAGGATGTAGGACTCTTCAATGTGTGTGGGGGGCTGGGGTGGGGGGTGGGGCAGGAGGGACATTATTCAGTGTACCATATGCATCCTTCAACGCCTTAGCAATGAATGATTGCTCAGCACCCATCATCACCTTAACAGACAGCAGGGCTCTTTAATAGGGCACCCGCTGGTCAAGACAAGGAAAAGGGAACAAGGCTTAAGCATGAAGTATCATAAGTGCAATGGACAAGACTTAGTGGCTTTGGGTTCTGGTTTGGATGGATGGCATGGGTATCACTGCCATTAAGTGAAGTCAGAAATCCATGAGAAGCCTTCAGGAAAAAATATATGATTGTAGATATTTTCGGTTTAAGATAGAGTATCACATAAATTAATCCAATACCAGATACAAATCCTTATAATATATGATCATGTGTTATATTTTATAAGGGTTTGGTGTATATACTGTTATATATTAGAAGCTAATATAGTTCAAACAAAGATCTATCATGGCATTTAAGATACTGCAATGTAGAAGACTTACATGTCAATTCATTTCTCAACTCTGTGTTGATCCCACACCCATCAAGATGCAGAAGTAACTTTTCACCCATTTCTATGAGAAACAGACACAATGGACCTAATGTGATCTTTGTAGTTTTTCCTGAACATCTGTGGGAGCATGAGAAGCTGTCCCAGTGCATGCATAGAACCCTTCCTTGCCCCTCCTCTTTCTGCAAACTTATTCCTCTATTATTTGAAGGTATGGTCCAATCAACACTCAAGCTCTGGAGATTTGCTGCATGACAGTTATACTCTGAAGCCATTGACACAAGTTTCAGGGTCCTTGCACAATCCTCATGGGTTCTGGGAGTCATTGGAAACTGTAGGATGTTAGTGGAATAAGAAACCAGGTAGCAAAAATGAAGCATGTCAGAGAAAATGCCTCAACAGATCTCAAAAGCAAGGGAACTGCATCTGTAAGACTTTATAATTTGGGGGGAGGGATGGTTTCTCTTTCCATCCTAGATATTCACTTTTGAAACTGATTTTGAATTCATAATTTTATATTCTCTAAAAGGGACCTCCAGATTCTATAAGCTTTAAGCTTTACAAAACCTATCTATTCTGCTTAAACGGATTTATAAAAGCACCAGACAAAGATGGCCCCCCCCATGAGGACTTTTCTTACAGGACTCCTACATAATATTTTTGCATATAATTATGTATAATTAATTTTCCTGCACCTGTACCATGTTGGCCAAAGTTGTCCATGTCCAATTCATTTTTACGTCCCTGGTGCTCAGAAAGTTACCAGGTGTTCAGTCAGAATTTTATAAAACTGTATTGATGTATTAGGTAAAGGGTAGACTCAAACTAATTCTTACACATGATTTGATCTAATGGATAAATTAGGGACTGGCATCAGCATTAACTATGTAATTGCATTCACTGTAACATTCACAGAAGAAATAGTATTCGAGGAACATTGCCAAGGTTGAAAAACAAGAGTTCTCAGCAAACTCACATCCATCCTTTCTTCATGCTGTGAGACACTTCGGGAAGGTTCTCAGCATTTGGTTGCCTGGCTGCTCTGCCAGTGACCAGAAGGGAAAACTTAAGGTGGAAGCTTATTTCTGACCACAGTTCAAGCCAGGGTCTCTAGTCCAGCTTTATCAATAAATATCAAGACTTACCAACAGCTAATATCTTGATCTCCCATCTGCCTTCTATATGTGTCTATTTTTCATAGCTTGTAGTAGGGAGGCCATGTTTGGTTACCATTCTTAAACCAAAACAATTCCTTCTGAAACATTGGATGCTATGCTCTGGTATTTGCTTTGCTAGATCAGGAAATTCCTGCTCTGAGAGTTCTAGAGAAAGATTTGTCCAGATTTGAACAGATTTCAGTGGGGGTGGGAACCTCCAAGGTGAAGAGGTGGCTTCTGACTAACAGAGGAATGAACAAGAAGGCCAAAGGGAAAAAAAAAAAAAAAAAATGAAGAAGTCTCCAAAATTCAGGCCAAAGAAAATTAAAAAAAAAAAAAAGGATGAAGGAGCAGCCCGGGGGCTTAGGCAATGGAAAACTCCAGAATTAGTGGGAGGACAGAACAGAACTGAGGGCCTGGAGGATCATGGAAGAAAAAATTTTTAAAAAGCAGATACAAGATTCTAGCACCCTGAGGAATGGCCAGGCCCCCGAAGGTAAGGAGAGAAGGAATAGGGACGTATGTAGCAAGTCAAAGAAAAGGGTAGAAAAATGAGGAGGAGGATTTGAAGGATTGTGCACCGCTGGGGGTGGGGACACACATTTATTTATTATGTTAATGTTTGCTGTTAATGTTTTTCATCTAGTTCCTTTAAAATTTTGGTTAGGACTTCTTTACTCTAAAACAGGATCATTAGCTGGGACTTAGTACAAATCAAACACAAAACCATTGCAAACAAGTGGGAGTTCTCATAACCCTAATCAGAAAGGTCTGTGTTGTGTTTCTAAATCCTGGCCCAAGGGACTATGAGAAGTGTATAATGATAGTGTTTCCATAAGAGCCTGATTTAATACAATCACCACTCAGATCAAATGTGGGGGAAATTAAAAAAAAAAAAAAAGGCTCTTTTCAAATCCAACTCCCTCTCTGAAATTTAAAATCATATTCTTTTTTCTTTAAAGATGTATTCATTTGAGAGGGGGGATAGGGGCAGAGGGAGAGGGAGAGAGAATCTCAAGTAGATGCCCTGCTGAGCAGAGCCTGGGCTGGGCTCAATCTCACAACCCTGAGTTCGTGACCTCAGCCGAAATCAAGAGCGTGTGCTTAAGCGACTGAGCCACCCAGGCACCCCTAAAATCATATTCTAAGAAGATGGTTCATATAAATGTTAAAGCAAGGGAATGAACTAAAAGCAGCAGCACAAAGAAGACTTAAAAAAGCAGAGTAGGGAGAAAGACAAGCCAGGGTTTGGTTACATCTTCTCATGAACCACATCAGGTCTCATAAGTATATCAGATCTGCGACCAGTGGTTACGAGCCTGGGAGATTCACCTTAAATAAACTACCTAGGAAAATGCCATATTCAATTAAGTGTTCAGGACCACTGTAGACCCCCAGTGTAGTCATGTACTGGAAGTCCACAAACTCATCCCTCAGTGGTCACTAAAATGCTATCAGTCCCAGAAAACCCACTGCCGTTCACAAAGCCCAATGGCTTTGGTAGTTTATGTGATGACAGACATTCGCTTCAATGGCAGCACCTTCCTTTGTTGGATATTTGTTTGAAATTCTGCAGTTGGGAGATGTTTATGTTCACATGTTCACATGAAAACAAATGTAAGCAAAGCATCTTATGGTAAACATCTCTCCAGAAAAAACAAATTCCATCTTTTTACACATAGGAAACAGCAACAACAAAATGAAGTTAATGCCTTCAGCTCATTTCATTGTAAAATTATCTGGAAGTTCTTCAACACTGCCTTAAGAAATCATTTAGTTTGGATTATTTCAGGGTATATCACTCTTAGAAACCTGGTTTGGGCAGTTGCATCTTTAATGAGGCTGATTAGGTAAGAGGAACAGATCCTCTCTAGATTGAAAGCTGTCTCAACAAATGTGGAACACTGTATTGATTTAATTCATTTTTATCAATAGATTTATTCATACCCTGCCTTCTTCCCAAAAGGACTTAGGACAGCTTAGCTAGTGTGAAGGTCTGAAGGTATAGGTACTCACGAATGCCTCAGATTAATATCTAGAGCATATAACGTGTCTAGATAGTTTTCAATTATCAATGTGTTAATCTGAGCTTGGAAAGAGCTTTTAAACTGCAGTGAAACATCAACTAGCTTCGAACCTGCACTTTTAGTAAGCTGTTTTGTCATTTGGAAGCCTGTACAATGAACCTATTATTCCTTCAAAAAAAAAGAAAAAGAAAGAAGGAAAAGCAACCTTCTGGTGTTGCTTTTGTCCATCTTATCTTATCATTCAGCAGCCTATTCAGGATCATATGTGGGAAACTATGTATGTAAGATTGAGCCTTATATTCGCTGCAGGAACTTCTTGGAAAAACATCCTTCTTAAATGGGCAGCTATGTAAAAAAAAAACAAAAGAGAAATTCTACTTCTGTGATGAAGTTGGTTTTTTATTCAGTATGTTTCAAATCTCACGTTTAAAATTAAGAAAATTCAAAGGCCATCTATGTAGAGGTTTCCATACCCCATTTTTATGGCAAATGCCTGCTTAACTTAGATTATTAGCAACTTTTTATAGTAAGAGGGATAGAGTACCATCTCTAAAATGATCTGCTATACCTCAATATCCCTTTGTTTTTGAGATGAGTTTAAAGGGTGCAAAGACATCAATTTTCTACTAATGTATGCCAATATTACATGAACATTATGGGGATAAGAATATTCACAGAGTTCCCTGAATACATAAATATGCATGATTTGAGGGCTCAAGACAGAAATGAAAACAAATCTTTATTGAATTCTAACCTCAAGACTGAAACAGACTCATTCTGAAATCCTGTTAACTGGAGTAACCCCAGTTTATAGCCAGATTCCACCTAGGAGATACAGTGGGGCCGAAGGTCTCACAATTGCAGAATATTCATTACATAGTATTTCTGCTGACAGAAGTGGGTATAAGAGCATTTACAGATGTGACAAACAATTGGTCAGATGCCACTGGCCATTTAGAAGCCTCGCTGGATTTTTCATTAAATTTGGTGACCACCGATTTACTAAGATCCCATTCTACCACAAGCGTTCATTTTCCCTTGAACAATTTTACAGCCATCACTTCAATGAAAAAAAAAAAAAAAAGTTAAGTCATGATCTCAATAGTATGTGAATAACTGTTGCAAACACAGTAATTTCTATAGGGTTTATTCCTACCCTACACCATAGAGCTTGGCCATGGCCCAAGGTTCTGTTACTAAGGAATAAGGTGGGCAGTGGGGGGCATGAGGGATGGCTGTTAAAAAGCCAGTAGTGAACTCCATCCTCTAAGCTACTCAAACACATTAATGTACTCATCCCCATGCATGGAACAAGCTGCATCCATTTCCTCAAAGCCTAGAATCTGTGTGCTTTCTTATCTATCAGAGTCAGATGTGGTTGCTGGAAGACTAAAAGACAAATTATTCCTCCCATTAAACCAAATATAAAATGGTAATGAAAGGAATAGGGTAACTGCAATAATAATTTAAAAAAAAAAAAAAACTGTTTTGGGAGGAAGGAAAAGGAAATACATAGCAGTCACAGTTCCCCAGCAATGATCAAATCCTTCAGGGCAGAAAAAGCACAGCCATGATAAGACCATGGCAATGGTGAGGTTAATTATTGACCCAGCTGACAGTCCATGGTTCTAATCCCTAGGAGTGTTTCCCTTGTCTATCGTCCCCTATGGCCCTGACACTGATCAGGAAGTTCTTCCTTGTGTATCATCTTTCATAGCCACAGCTAAGGTAGACATTGGGGAGTATTTCTTTCTTTGGTGTCTTAGCTTGGGGTACGATAACAAAATACCATGGACTGGGTGGTTTGAACAATAGACATTTACTTCTTACATTTCTGGAGGCTGGTAAGTCCAAGATGGAGGTGCCAAAATGGTCAGTTTCTGGTAAGGACCCTTTCTAGCCTAGAGATGACCACATTTTAGTTGTGTTCTCACATAGTAGGGGTGGGAGGTAGAGAGGGGTAAGTGGATGGGGAGAGAGAGGGAGCTCTGGTCTTTTTCTCTTCTTATAAAGACACTGATCCATCATGGGGGCTCTACTCTCATGACTTCAACTAAACCTAATCACCTTCCAAAGGCCCACCATCAATCACATTGGATATTGGGGCTTCAACACATGAATTTTGAGGGGCACAAACCTTCAGTCCATAACACTCAGGGTTACCTAGCTTCAGCGGTCTACATCTAGGTGGTATAGGTTTAGGAATTCAGAAACTTATTTAGGGATTTTTACAGCACGAGCTATTTTTCAGATAGGCTTGGGGTTTCTTTGGCTGTGCATTTCTCTCAAAAACTTAGTAGATTTTCCATCTTTTTGCTGTCGGTAAGTTTCTGTGCAGGTAACCACAGTCAAATATTTTATCTAAAAATAGTTTTTAAGTTGCAAGACTTCCTTTCACCTACTAGATTCTGTGTTCTGTCATTTCCAAGTCCTCCTTGAATCCATTTGAAACAAAGGTCTCAGGTGGGAAGATAACAACCTACATCCCACCTTGGGAGTAGTCCACCAGCTGTGCAGTATGGCCATCTCCTGTGAAGGAGGCTACTATCTAAACCACTTAGACGGGCGGTGGCGGGGGAAGGGGGGGAGGGCTCGGGAGGAGAAATGAGTGACTTCCAACTCAACAAAACTGCAAAGTACTAGACTTTAGAAGACCTAAATAACAGACTTCAAGCAGGGAACACCAACCCAAGCAATGCAGCATTTCTTTTTAACTCTTCTGCAGATTGGTTAAGTCCAGCCTGAGGTCATCTCTCACTCATAGAGAAGGCAAAACACAGCTGCTACATTGAATCTGACCAGTTATCAGTCCTCAGGTGACATGTTTCCTTTCAGGGAAGGTGGGAAATCAAATGTGTCACTTGCAATTCTGTCCAATGAGCTTCCCTTTCCCGATGTCCTTCAGGGGGACCCCTGCGGCAACAGCAGTCCACTCCCAGCTTCCAGCAGCCCAGAGTGTGCACAGTCATCTGGAAACCAGACTCAAGATCTTCTTATTCCTCAACAGCCAATTTGTCATGGAGAGTATCTGATGAATCCTGGGGAGTAGGTTGAGGTAGAGCTGGTGGAAAAGGAAGAGTAGGAACCCTGAGAGTGTAAGTCACCTGTTCATTCACTTACCCAAGTGGGGAAGCTTTTGAGCTCTCCTTAAACCAATTATTAAATCTACTAGAATACTAAATGGCCTGCTCGGCGTTATGGCCCAGACCTGTGCTCTCCAATATGGCAGTCACTAGCTACAGGCGGCTACTAGGCAGATGAATGTGGTTTGTCTGAATTGAACTGTGATAGAAGTATGAAATGTACATCATACTTTGAAAACTTACTACAAAACATGTAAAATATTGCAATAAATTTTTATTGATTACTTTTACTTGAGAAATTTGATGAAGCTGTGAATTCAACCTACACTGTAATTCAGCAACCCACTGGATCAGCCTCTGCCCCTGATATTTGGCTGCTAGAGATAAGAAATTGTTTGAATTTATTAACCATGACTTGAATAAAGAATTTAAAGGTTTGCACCTGACGTTTTTTTGAAAACAATTTAGTATCATTACAAGAAATCAGCACCCCGGCTTTCTATTCTTGGTTATAAAATACCCATAAATAGAATAAGTGCTAGAATCTTCTCACTTAGAGGCTCTGCTGGCAACAACATTAGCTTTATGAAAACAGAAAAGCATTGAAATGATAGTGAAAAACAAATACTTCATCCAGATCCTTGATCAGCTCTAAAGCAACATTCCTAGGAATGATGCCATTCCCATCAGGTGCCAAGATTTTAGCAGCTTTCAGTTAATCTGGGGTGATATCCTTTTCTTTCTTTTTTTCTCTCCCTACATAAATATCTATGTATAGTCAAATGTAATTTTGAAAATTTAAGTCATTACAAGGACCTAGGATTATAATAGTATCTTTCTTCTTTATTCAGAAAGGATGGCATTGTTTTTGGCTTTGGTTTTACATATACATATATGCATATATATATATATATATGTATATATATACATATATATATATATGCACACACACACACATGCATACATATACTATAGCTGATATTACAGTTGATATACGTATATATCTCAGCACATCTCAATCTGGTTGCATCTCCTGCCTTGCAAAGGCTATCAAGTCAATTTGTGCATTTCCTGGAGCCACAGGTGTGTGCTTATGGGAGGAAATGGAAGAAAAAACAAAATTATTCCTTGTATTTATCTCTCACTCAAAACAACTGGGACTGGAATAAATTTGTTTGAAGACCATGCCTATATTCTTATCAAGCTGAGTAAGCCAAATGAAATGTAAATCACACACACTCAACGCACACATTTTTTTAATTCATTCCTCATATAGGAAGAGAGTCATAATTAAAAATAGGATATCAGTTGGACTACTATCACTGTAAATCTTAGAAAAATATCACCAGAAGTGTAGATCCAAGCAAAGATCAATTTCCCATTTTATTCATCATCAGAAAAGTCATTTTTGTGGAACAGAAAAGTCAGTGGTTCTAAAACTTTACCTGACATCCTGTCACCTGGGGTGTGTGTGGGGAGCAGGGGCAAGATTTCATTTTTTGTTGGCTGTGTAATATTCCATTATATATATACTACATCTTCTTTATCCATTCATCTGTCAATGGACATCTGGACTCTTTCCATAGTTTAGCTATTGTGGACATTGCTGCTATAAACATTGGGGTGCAGGTGCCCCTTCGGATCACTACATTTGTATCTTTGGGGTAAATACCCAGTAGTGCAATTGCTGGGTCATAGGGTAGCTCTATTTTCAACTTTTTGAGGAACCTCCATACTGTTTTCCGGAGTGGCTGCACCAGCTTGCATTCCCACCAACAGTGTAAGGAGATGAGAACCACATCCTTAAGCTATCATTGGAAAGGAGAACATGAATGCTTTATCTAATTAGTTCAATGCCTGCAGCTGAAAGGGAAATAGGGAAGGGTGGATCAATTTGCAATCAATTTGAGATCCAGACCCCTAATCCATCCACCTGCTAGATTACCTCCTTTGGGGGTGTTGGCAATGTTGAGATATAGTAGATACTGCTTCAAACAATTATAAATAAGTGCAGCTTATTCATCACTCTTTTAGAGGAAGTAGGCTGGAAATAAGATTATCCTCAGCAATCTTCATTGATAAAGAGCCAGTAAACACTACATGATTTTATTTTAATTTCCATATTAACAAGAATCTTAGTTTATCTTCCTAATAGTGGAATCTAAGAATAACCAGCAGAAACCCCTAAAAGAGTGATTCCAGTGATGACACAAATTAGACTGAGTCATGGAGCTAAGGTGAAATCAAGCTAGACAATTTCTTGCCCAGAGAAAAAGAATCTCTGATTCACAGCAATATGACAGTGATTCAGTTGTAGTTTCTGAGTGCCTACCATGTTCCCCACAAATAATAGTACTCCAACCCATCTCAGACAGGGCCTTGTATGTATCAGGGCCTTAATAAACACTGAAATGAATGAGTGAATGAATGAATGAATGAATGAATAGAATTAACGTCACAGTGTTTGCTATATGGTATCACACAAGCCCTATGATCTTGATGAGTTAAAGTCCAGCTTCAGCAGTATTTACCTCAACTTCTGTGCTTTACATCAGCGTCAAAACTCATGAAAAAGGCACAAATTGTGGCATCCGCCCAACTTACAGAAATTCTTCCAGTGGCCATCTCTGATTCTGTGGTGAGTTTCAGTCTCCTTGGTCACAGAGTGGGCAAGGCCAATCAGTACATTCCATTTTTCTGGCCATGGTGATAGATCCAACTAGGAGGTCAGGTGATCCAATCAGGGCCAGTAAGAATCTTCCCTGGGATATTTGAGACTGAAATTCCAAAAGAGAGATTGCTTGTCCTTTCTCGTCACACTGCTTATGGGATGTTACCTCGGCAGATGACAAGTAGGTCAGTAGATAAGTAAGTCAGGAGTTGAAAGGGAGAGAAAGCCTGGGGCAAGAGGTAAAAGGTAAAAATTTATGAGTGTGATTAGAGAGTAATTCCCAAATTTATCGGTTTTTCTTGCTGGGATCATATCTGGACTAAAATTTCCAACCACCTTTACAATTTAATTTAATCATACAACTGAATTCTAGGCAGTGCATATGAATGAACATGATGGATGCCATGGCAAGCTTAAGCCATAAAAACTTCTTGTGCCTAATCATTCATACTTTCACCTTTTCTTGGCTTGTTACAAACAAATATGACAACCTTGGAAGCTATACTTTGAAGACAGCAGAACCACAAAAGGGAAGGAGCCTAAACTTCCACTTTGTGGAGTGTTGTCAACTGATCAAGAAATCCAGTTTGAGGGGCTCCTGGGCAACTCAGTCAGTTAAGTGTCTGCCTTTGGCTCAGGTCATGATCCTAGGGTCCTGGGATGGAGCCCCACATCAAGCTCCCTGCTCAGCGGGGAGCCTGCTTCTACCTCTCCCTCTGCCACTCCTCCTGCTTGTGCTCTCTTGTTCTCTCTCAAATAAATAAAATCTTTAAAAAAAAAGGAAGGAAGGAAGGAAGGAAGAAAGAAAGAAAGAAAGAAAGAAAGAAAGAAAGAAAGAAAGAAGAAAGAAGAGAGAGAAAGAAAGAAAAGAAAGAAAGAGAAAGAAAGAAAGAAAG